>NC_060126.1:99465866-99768896 GCF_021461395.2 Schistocerca americana
GTTTCGGTAGGCCCTAAGAATGGATATATCTACCTTTGAGACAAAAATAAACTACAAAAATTGCTATCAGAAACACGGAAAGACTAGGGGTCGTAATGCTTATGGTTACCACATTTCGGCGTCTGTTATCTTGATATCGCTGAATACGTTGCAACATCTGCTCCAAGGAAATTTTGCTTGCTGAGATGCTATTAGTGTATCTAAAGAGTCTATGAGATCAGGACTCATGGTATTTACAGTCGTACCTGCGCATGTAACTGGGAGCCAGAAGCTCGTCCCAGCTATCTCATAAATTTTGCAGTTCACCAAAACAACAGTATTATGTAACTCGAAATTTTCCAATGCCCTGAAGTTTTCCAGTCTTATTGCAGTCCACGAATACAGTTTCCGGTGAAAAACTGAGTAGATCCAATGTGATCATAGCTTTTCAAATTGAGGCTGTGATGTCAATATTCTACACGTTCCGTCGCCTCTGCTTTCCCCCATACGGAATTGCACTACACATGTCTGTGCGACAGTCTGCATTTCTCCAACTCGATAAATGGTGGCACTTTCCTTCAATCAGTCTAGCAGATTATTAAATAAACTTTTTAATGTAAAACTTGTGATAAATAATTTTTAATATAAAAACTTTTCAATACTTATACTGCAATTTTCATTGTGCAGTTAAAGCTTCTCCTGCGGGTTCAGGGATTAGAATAGGCCCAAGGTATTCCTGCCTGTCACGAGAAGCGACTAAAAGGAGTCTCGCACTTTTCGACCTAATTAGTTCTGGTTCCCTTTCAGGATTTGACCTCACACTTTCAAAATTCTACAAGAACGCGGGCCATTTGGGAAGGATGCATTACGTGATGCACTTGCTATCCATAGGGTGGTTAGATCTTCTGCGCTATTTATTGTCATGGCTCTGCGACTCCACCCACAGTTCAGCTGTTTGTGTGAGGACACCTTCTGGGGTATGTCATCTTCTTCTGTTCTCCGCTGTCCTCTTTTGCCTCCATGACAAAACTGGATTTCTCTGCATCCAATATTCAGCACACCAGCCAGTCAGTCGTGATGGGGCCATCAAGTACCCTCTTGGTTGTAGCCCCATGACAACACAGGGATCAACATTGCTGATACCTGAGCTGCAAACTCCCCATGTATGCCAAGGAGTAGATGCTCATCATCTTCGGCCATCAGGACTCCTGGCAATGGCCATCGCGCCAGGTGGCTTTTGTTGTGGCTTGGTGGCACCTGTTGGAGAGCCCCTGATCAGAGTGGTTGGCATGAGGGTGGATGACCCGCAATGAAACGGACCAAATCATCTCTTACTGGTGGCTGAATGGCGCCAGCAGTCTCGAAGAAAGGCAAGGTAGAGTATAATGCTGACAGAAATAACCCTAAATCGTACCCCTCCCTAGCTACCCAATTGGAGGCTTGTAGGACTAAAGAAAAGAGAGAGCCTTACTCGCCAAGGTATTTAGTCTGTAGCAGAACAGATGGGGACTCCTTTCTGGCTACAAAGCTTCTATTTCTTGTCGAAAACCTGGAAGACATGTTTGGGAAAGTGGCTGCATTGTCGAAAATGAGAAATGAGGCAGTCCTCATTCAGAAAGCTTCCCCAGCCCACTCCCAGGCATTACACGCCTGTGACCAGGTGGGTGATATTCCCATTCCCGTCACCCCTTATAAAAGCCTCAACATGGTCCAGGGGATTATTTTAAATCATGATCTTCTCTTGCAGTGTGACTCCACTCCAATTTAGAGCAGCGGCGTGTTCACTTGATTCGGCGCATCTATAAGGGAACAAAAGACAATAGGGGTGTTACTGGGGCCTTCATCTTGGCCTTTGAGGGTGATTCATTGTCTGAATAGGTCAAGGTGATGATATATGATGTAAAACCATACATCACTCGCCCTATGCTGGAAATTTGGGCACGTCTCCCCACTGCAATTCCAGCACCACCTGTCAAGACTACAGACGTCCACTGCATCCCAATTCTCCATGCGCACCTCCTCCCACTAGTATCAACTTGGAAAGCACTACTCCCCCTGTCCGCCAGACTGCACAGTACTCCAAAAGCAGGAGAAAATTATGGAGTACAAGACCCTGCACTGGCTGACTTACCAAGAGGCTAAACAGAAAGATGAATGGTTGCATCCCATTCTCTTGACATCTACTTATGCTGCAGCTATGTCGACATCACCCTCACTGGCGACAGTAGCCTCCTTGCCTCTACCTTGGTACAGTGGGCCCTCAGCGCAACCCTATTACATCCTGTCTCTTTGGTGGTTGAGGGCACTTCTACATTTGTTGCTCCGAAAACTTTGAGGGCAACGCCTCCCTAAATGATGGGGACCTTGGTTCCCACACCGTAGCTAAAGAAGCAACAGCCTCCTCCAACTCCTCTCGCATGAAAGGGGGACCTCTGGAACTCTCCAGCAATCCCAGGGTGGACACTCAGCAGTGACGGAAGGATCCACAAGCTGCTGGACAAAGGGCTTCACAGTCTTCCACTACGCCAGAAGCTACTTTGGAGAAGTCCTCCCAGCAAGCCCCTAAAGAGAAGCGAGAGAGCAAGCTGATGAAGATGAAGTCTGCTAAGAAACAGGACACTCCTGTGGCACCAACACCACCACTCCCTAACAGTTCCATGTCAGAGGATGAGGTAGAGATTCCAGCATATCGAAAGGACCTAGATCTTGCCGAGACTCCAGATGTAAAGGTCCTGGATACCAGCACTCAACCAGTGGCAGCAGGTGACCCAGAGGTGTTAACTGCCTCCTTGGCCACTTCATGACTTCCCATACGACTGACAGCGTCATCCTCCACTGGAACTGCGCCAGTTTTTTCTGTCACCTGGCTGAGTTATGACAACTTTCAAGTGTTCCACCTGCTTCTTGCATTGCCCTTCAGGAAACCTGGTTTCGCATAATGTCGAACCTCACCCATTGTGGCTATTGGGAGTACTACAAAAACCATCCTGACTGTAGCAGAATGTCAGATGGAGTTTGTATGTATGTCTATGTAGCGAATTTGTGCCCCATCAAACACCTTTAGAAGCCGTGTCTGTCAGGGAGAGGACAACACAGGAAATTACCATCTATAAGATCTACCTTCCTCCAGATGGTGAGGTGCCTACCATGTATTGGCTGCACTAATTTTCCTACTCCCCCCCACATTTTCTACTTCTGAATGATTTTAATGCCTTAACCCTTTGTGGGGTGGAACCAAGATTACTAGCTATGATAAAGATGTCGAGGATTTACGAACTCAACTCTACCTTTCCCTCCTAAATGCCAGTGTCCCCACCCATTTCAGTGTGGCACATGGCACATACTCAGCCACTGATCTCTCAGTTTGCAATCGTGGCCTTCTCCCTTCTATCCACGCGACAGCTGACAACGATTTGTGTGGTAGTGACAACTTTTTGCTCTTCCTGTTCCTATCCCAACGTCACTCAGCTGGACGCTTACCTAGATGGGCTCTTACTGAGGCTGACTGGGGCGCTTTCACCTACACTACCACCGCTGAATCACCGATGGATGGCAACATCGATGAGGTGATCCAGACCATCACTACTACCGTTGTTGCCGCAACTAAATCGGTAATACCTTGTTCCTCAGCTTGCCCCAGGTGGAAGACATTGCCTTGGTGGTCGCCAGAAATAACTGCAGCCATTAGAGACCGTAGGCAGGCCCTCAATGTCATAAACGCTACCCATCCCTGTAGTACCTCCTTCCCTTCAAACGGCTGCATACTCATGTCCATCAGCTCATCAAACGAGGAAGTAGGAGTGCTGGGAATAATATGCCTCCACCATTGGAACACAAACCTCTCCTTGCAGGTTTTCGTCAGGCTCTGATACCTTCAGGGATACCAGACTCCTGCATGTATATCTGGAATTTCCTCACATGGAGTTGTACTGCTGATCCAGATGTAATCGCTTAGCGCATTGCCAAACATTATGTTCACACCTCTTCATCTGAGAACTACTGCCTCGCCATTCATCTCCTAAAATAGCAGGTGTAACGACAACATCTACCTTTTGGTCCACGCCACCATGACGCTGTGCCTTTGCCATTTGTCGTCAGACATATCCCGGACCAGACCACATCCATTCCTAAATGATTTAACATCTGGTAGCGGTTTACCAGCGCCACCTCCTTGCTGCCTTCAATCGCATTTGGAGCGATGGCGAATTCACGTCGCAATGGCGGGAAAGTATGATCATTCCAGTGCTCATGCCTAGTAAAAAGTAGCTAGAAGTGGATAGCTATGGTCCTATCAGCCTGACCAATTGTCTGTGCAAGCTACTTGAACATACGGTGAGCCCAAAGACCGCCTGATCTTGGAATCTGGGGTGCTACATTGCGGATCAGGTGACAACAGCTGCTTTTGAATTACACTGCACACATTCATAGTTCGCCTCACCATCCAAATTACTGTGCCCTTTCCCTAACAAGGCGACCAATCCTCTGCAATGGCAGTCCAGATCTGGGATTCCAATTGCAGTCTCTGCCCAGTCGCTTCTTACTGAACTCGACACTTTACTTCTACCACCGTGCCTGCAGGTCCACTCTTATACACCTCCATGGTCCATTTCTTGGCCCCAGCTTAGTCTGAACCTATCACAAGATCCAAAAAGCTCAGTTCCACCTGAGACCCTCCGCCAGAAATTTTTCTCTATTCTCAGCATTCCAGCACTCAGAAACAGTCCACACCAACGTTTCAATGATCAATGGTCACGTTGGCTTCGCTTACGCTCACGTTGGACATACTGACCTATGCTCCTAGTTGGATGGCTGCAGTGTTGATACTGCATAGTAGTAGTAGTAGTAGTAGTAGTAGTAGAGGGGTTTTTGGGCGCACGACAGCAAGGTCTTCAGCGCCCGTTCAGTAACATAGTGAGACGGGTGTCAAGAACAAACTCAGAACAGCAATATAAAACGGAACATAAAACACGGGGAACAATCGTTGAAAAACATGTGCTCAACCACACCGAAGCGTGGGATGATGCAGGGTGTCAGCAGTAAAACATGGACAACACGGGAAGAAAATGGTAGAGGGAGCTAAAACAATGTAGCACATGGAAGTGGCTGGCTGACCGCAAGGAAAAAAGGGAGGAGTCAGCCACTCTGCAATACACTAAAACCTCCAGCCTAAAAGTTTAGGCCATAGTCCAGACACATCGCAAAACTTAAAAACCCTAGACACACACGTCTCATCGTTAGCTAAAACACAAGGCAGATCCCCATCAGCTTGTGCTTCTGCCCTTGCATCACGGTATGGTGGTGGTGGTGGTGGTTGGTTGGTTGGTTGGTTGTTGGGATGTTTAAGAGGGACTAAACAGCTAAGGTCATCAGTCCCCCATTCCAAAAACAGGCGAGACATAAATGCACGAAGCAGGTAAAACCCCAAGGGGAAGGAGACTCCCCCCCAGGCCCTAAAAGAACACAAATGCGGTAACGAACACTACAGACACGAAGAGTACAGATGAACACCAGACAAAAGGAATCAGAAGAAAAGAAGATGGCCGGAGACTGGTTAACTGACCACGACAACAAAAAAGGGAAAGAGTCAACCAACCGATTACACACTAAAATCTGCAACCAAATATGAGAGACTCGAGGACAAGATACATACAAAGGGAAAGGAGCAGGACCTCCCTAAATGGAACCATAAAAAGGACTACCACGGATAAAATTGAAAACGTCATCAGCCATGGAGGCATTGTCGCTTAAAACCAAAGGCAAAGTGCCCGGGAGCTTAAAAGACTGCCGTAGGGTGCGCAGTCGGGGACACTCCAATAAAATGTGGGCGACCGTCAGCCGGGACCCACACCGACACAGGGGGGGATCCTCCTGACGCAAAAGATGGCCGTGCGTCAGGTATGTATGGCCAATGCGGAGCCGACACAGGATAACAGAGTCCCTGCAAGAAGCCCGCAGGGAGGAGCGCCACACATCGGTCGTCTCCTTAACAGCCCGCAGTTTATTCGGGAAGGTCATGCCACGCCACTCAGCAGTCCACATCCCAAGGACCTTACGGCGCAACACCAGCTGCTGATCGCGAGCTGTGAAGCCGATGTCCAAAGCTGGGGCGTCGATCGCCCCTTTGGCCAGCCTGTCGACAAATAGAGGACACCAGAGGAGAAGAGCGATAACAGCGGACGATGGCCTAGAGGCTGCTCAGGGAGTCACTGGAGATGACGATGGACGTACCTGAGCAGGAACGCACATGCCCAAGAGCGCGCAATACGGCCACCAGCTCTGCAGTAAAAATACTGCAGCCAGCCGGCAAGGAGCGCTGTTCAACATGGGCAGCGTGAGCAAAAGCGTAGGCAGTGCGACCATCAACCAGGGAACCATCAGTGTAGACAGTCTCACAGCCCGAAAATGAGGCGAGGAGTGCAAGAAAACGGCGACGGAGGGCCACAGGCGGAACCGAGTCCTTGGGTCCCTGTGCCAAGTCCAGACGGACAGGGGGCCGGGGCAAACACCAGGGAGGCGTAGGTGCAAAGACCCGGAAGGGAGGCAGAAGAGGGAATGACCCCAGTACCGACAGCAGGGACTGGACGCGGACAGCTATGGAAAGCCCAGACCTAGGTCGCCGTTTGGGCAGATCGAGGACCACGGCAGGGAAAAGCAGGCGACGATTGGGATGGCCGGGCGAGCAATGCACGTGGACAGCATAGTCGGCGAGCAGTCGATGGCGGCGAATCCGCAGCGGGGGAACCCCGGCCTCCACCAGTAGACTATCCACGGGGCTCGTACGGAAAGCGCGTTGCAAGCCGAACTCCACAGTGGTGTATGGGGTTTAACAACTTCAACACTGAGGGTGATGCAAACCCATAGGCCAGGCTCCCATAATCAAGCCGGGACTGCACAAGGGCTCTGTACAATTGCAGCAGCGTGCAGCGATCTGCACCCCAAGACGTGTGGCTAAGGCAGCGGAGGTCGTTGAGGTGCCGCCAGCATTTTTGCTTCAGCTGAGTAACATGAGGAACCCATGTGAGCCGGGCATCAAACATGAGTCCCAAGAAGCGGCAAGTGTCCACCACTTCAAGCAGGTGGCCGTCGAGGTAAAGTTCAGGATGAGGGTGGACTGTCTGACGCCTGCAGAAGTGCATAACTCGAGTCTTGGCTGCAGAGAACTGAAAACCGTGAGTCAGAGCCCATGATGCTGCCCTGCGAACGGCGACTTGCAGCCTGCGTTCGGCGACTCCCGTAGTCATGGAGCTAAATGAGATGTAGAAGTCGTCGGCATACAAAGAAGGAGACACCGACGACCCCACTGCTGCAGCCAGACCATTAATGGCCACTAGAAATAAGGAAACGCTCAACACCGAGCCCTGCGGGACCCCATTTTCCTGTATATAAGATGAACTAGAGGTGGCACCGACTTGCACCCGGAAAGAGCGGCGCAATAAAAAGGTTTGAAGAAAAGCCGGGAGCCGACCATGAAGACCCCACTCATGCAACGTGACGAGGATGTGATGCCTCCATGTGGTGTCATACGCCTTCCACAGATCGAAAAATACAGCAACGAGATGCTGACGTCGGGCAAAGGCCGTACGAATAGCAGATTCCAGCCACACCAAATTGTCTGTGGCAGACCGGCCCCAACGGAAGCCACCCAGGGATGGAGCGAGGAGACCGCGCGACTCAAGGACCCAACACAAACGCCGCCCTACCATACGTTCGAGCAATTTGCACAAAACGTTGGTGAGGGTAATGGGACGATAGCTGTCCACCGCCAGTGGGTCCGCACCGGGCTTCAAGATGGGGACAATAACACCCTCTCGCCATTGCGACGGAAACACGCCCTCGCTCCAAATGCGGTTAAAGATGGTGAGGATGTGTCTCTGGCAGTCCCTGGAGAGATGCTTCAGCATCTGTGCGTGGATGCAGTCCGGTCCTGGTGCTGTATCAGGGCAATCAGCGAGGGCAGCGAGGAATTCCCTCTCGCTGAAAGGAGCATTGTATTTTTCAGAACGACACGTGCGGAATGATAACGGCGTCTGCTCGGCTCGCTCCTTGAGAGAGCAAAAGGCGGGGGGATAAGTTGCAGTCACAGAGCTCTTAGCAAAGTGCGCAGCAAGGTGTTCAGCAACGGCGGCAGCGTCCGTGCAGACAGCGCCGTCCAAGGAGATCCCACGGACACCCATAGGGGTCTGGTGTCCATAAATCCGCCGGATCCGGGACCACACGAGCGAGGGGGAGACACGGGAGCCCAAGGAGGAGACATACCTCTCCCAGCACTCCCGCTTACGCCGTGTAATAAGACGACGGGCGAAGGCACGGAGCCTCTTAAAGGCGATGAGGGTCTCGAGAGACGGGTGCTGCCTATGACGCTGGAGGGTCTGCCTACGGTCGCGAATAGCCTCAGCAATCTCCGGCGACCACCAGGGTACAGCCTTCCTCCGAGGGAGTCCAGAAGAGTGGGGGATGGCAGCCTCGGCCGCCGAAATGATTGACGTGGTTAAGACACGGACCACCTCGTCAATGTCACCCTGTGGGGAAGACTCAATGGTTGCCGCGAAAGTAAAACCCGGCCAGTCAGCCCTGTGGAGAGCCCAGCGGGGCAGGCGCCCAGAAGAATGACACTGGGGCAGTGACAAATAGATGGGAAAATGGTCACTACCACACAGGTCAGGATGCACTCTCCAGTGGAGGGATGGGACAAGTCCAGGGCTGCAAATTGAGAGATCAAGGGCCAAGAACGAGCCATGGGCCACACTGAAATGCGTGAGAGCACCGGTGTTCAAGAGGCTAAGGTCGAGCTGAGCCAACAAATGCTCCACGGCACGACCGCGGTCATCGGAGGCAGTCCCACCCCATAGAGGGTTGTGGGCATTGAAATCGCCCAGCAACAAGAAAGGTGGCGGCAGTTGGGCTATCAGAGCAGCCAGGACATGCTGCGCGACAGCACCATCCGGTGGAAGGTAAATACTGCAGACGGTAATAGCCTGTGGCGTCCACACCCGAACAGCGACAGACTCTAAAGCTGTTTGTAGAGGTACAAACTCGCTGTGAAGAGAGTTAAGGACATATATGCAGACACCACCAGACACCCTTTCATAAGCTGCTCAGTTCTTAAAATAACCCCGATAGCCACGGAGGGCGGGGGTTCGCATTGCTGGAAACCAAGTTTCCTGCAGAGCAATGCAAAGTAAAGGATGAAGGCTGATAAGTTGGCGGAGCTCAGCTAGATGGTGGAAGAAACCGCTGCAGTTCCACTGGAGGATGGTATTGGCCATGGATGGGAAAGGCGTGAAGGGACTGGGGAGGCAGATTACGCCTCCGGGGCCCCTGCTGCTACTGAGTCACCACCTCTACAACAGCCATCTATTGCGTCCGAGGGACTGGCGAGATCCATGTCCTCAGCGGACGCCAGAATCTCCACCTCATCCTCAGACGCAGAGCTTGTAGGAAGTGGTGGAATGGGTGCCACCGCAATGTCGGTAGCCTTGGGGAGTTTCTTCTTCTTCTGCTTCTCGCGCTGTGCCTTTGGTGGTTCAGGCTGGGAGGGCGTCACTGGGTCAGTCTCAGGGACAGACAACGACCGTGTGTCCTGACGACCAGGGATCGGCGGTTGTTTAAGCCACTTGCGGCTGTCGGCTTTGGTACCGGTCGGAACTTGGGAAGGGAGGTACCCAAGGGACCCCTTCCTTACGAGAGTAGCCGAAGAAGTCTTACGCTTCTCCGGCTGGGAAGGGGGAACTGATGTCCCCGATGGTTAGGGGGGTGTTGTTCCTGAAGTAGATGGAGCAGGAGCAACAGTGGGTTTAGTGCCCCCCACCATCAAGGGGGCAGGTGTGGGACTTCGACTCTGAGAGCTGACTGGAGCGGATGGAACTGTAGCAGGAGTGACAGTTGCGGCATAAGAAGCTGGCATGCGCACTGAATGAAGCCGATCATATTTCCGCTTCTCCTCAGTGTACGTCAGGCGGTCGAGAGTCTTGATTTCCATGATCTTCCGCTCCTTCTGCAGAATCGGACAGTCTGGCGAGCAACGCGGATGGTGCGCACCACAGTTCACACAGATTCGAGGCGGGGCACGGGGATGATCAGGATGAGATGGTCGACCGCAATCGCGACAGACGAGGTCGGAAGCACAGCGTGAAGACATATGGCTGAACTTCCAACACTTGAAGCACCGCATCGGGGGAGGGATATATGGCATGACATCACAACGGTACACCATCACCTTGACCTTCTCAGGTAACGTGTCACCCTCGGAGGCCAAGATGAAGGCACCGGTGGCAACTTGACGATCCCTCGGACCCCGGTGGACGCGCCGGACGAAATGGACACCTCAGCGCTCCAGGTTGGCGCGCAGCTCGTCATTGGACTGTAAAAGGAGATCCCTGTGGAAGATAAAGCCCTGGACCATATTCAGACTTTTATGGGGCGTGATGGTGACGGAGACATCCCCCAGCTTAGTACAAGCGAGCAAGGCCAGCGACTGGGAGGAGGATGCCGTTTTTATCAACACCGATCCAGACCGTATCTTGGACAAGCCCTCCACCTCCCCAAACTTTTCCTCTAAATGCTCTACAAAGAACTGAGGCTTCACGGATATAAAAGATTCCCCATCATCTCTGGTACAGACAAGATATCTGGGCGAATACGTCTCACTTTCATGCAATGCCTTTCGTTCCTCCCATGGCGTGGCGAGGGAGGGGAACGATTTGGGGTCATATACGTTACCTTTAAAATGGGCCCTCGAACGCTTAGAGACTGCTGGTGGTGGGCGACCAGCAAGAGAAGATGTGCCACGCTTCATTGCGTGTCATCCACCCTGATGCCACCTACTCCGACCAAGGGCCCTCCCCACGGGCGCCACCCAGCCACAGCAAAGGCCACCTCGCAGGATGGCCATTCCCGGGAGTCCCGATGCCCCAGGGAGATGGGCATCTACTCCTTGGCATACGTGGGGAGTTAACGGCGCAGGCATCAGTAGAGCGATCCCTGTGTTGTCAGGGGGCTACAAGCAAGAGGGTACATGGCAGCCCCACCTCAACGGACTGGCTACCGTGCTGGATGTTAGGTGACATGTGGTCCATGGGCGTCATCAGTGCAGAAAATGGCCCTGCACAGTGCTTGGCAGAAAGTGCACGCAGGAGCGTAGCCATGCCCAAGCGATGGAGAGTGGGCAGGACTGCAATGCAACGATGAATGAGATGGCGAAAGTTCTCAACACAACATGGACACAATGCACCAAGTAAGGCGCCCTTCCTCAATCGGCTCGCTCTTCGGAAAAATTTTGAGATATGGAGGTCAAACCCGACAGGGGACTATCACATAAGGCTGAACCGTTTGAGACTCCTTTTAGTCGCCTCTTACGACAGGCAGGAATACCGCGGGCCTATTCTAACCCCCGAACCAGCAGGGGGGCCAGGTAACATGGTCAGGGAACACCACAGAACAGCCAAGGAAATCCTCCTGTTTAGAGCCATCAGTGTTAACGATGGTGAAACCGTGATGCACATCTAAACTGTAAAAAAACAGAGATTGGAATCTAAAATTTGGTGTGCTATCTTTCTTAAAATTAGTCAAATCTAAAATAAGTTTGGGTCTCCGGAGTAGCTAAGGTGGAGATCTGCTCCAACCGCAACGTAAAATACGAAGACCAGCCAGCGAGGCAATCCTGTGCGCGAATCCCATAGGGCTGCGTCACACGAGTAACCGTCGCCGCATATGAAGTGGCGGTTCACCAGTCTCCGCACAGAGGCTTGGTATGGGGCTAGTTCGGAATGCCCCAGTGGCCAACCGAAGCCCTTCATGGTGCACAACGTCCAACATCTTTAAGTAAGAAGGCCTCGCAGACCAATACACCGTGCACCCTTAATCTAGCCGAGATCGCACAAACGCCCTGTAAAACTGGAGCAGACAAGTCCTCTCAGATCCCCATGTACTGTAGCTAAGACATTTTAAAATACTTAAAGTCTGAAGCGACCGCCGTTTCAGGTCTTTAAGATGAGGTAACCACATAAGCTTCGAGTCAAAAATGAGCCCCAGAAATATCACTGTGTCTTTAAAAGTAAGAAGTGTCCCTCATCCTCAAATCAGGAAAGGTTAAAATCGAACGAGAACGGTTAAAAAGAAAACATACAGACTTCTCGGTGGAAAACTTAAAACCACTCGTCTGCGCTCAGTCTAATAGTAAGTTGCAACTGACGCGTTGTCGTTGCAAGGCTTGAAGACGAGCAAAACAAAGAGAAATCATCCTCAAACAAGGAACACTGGACAGGACTTTTCACTATGGATGTAATGCTATTAATAGCGATGGCAAAGAGAGTCACACTTAAAACGCCACCCTGAGGGACACCGTTCTCCTGCTCAAAGCGATCAGACAGGACGTCACCAATTCGGTATCTAAAATGTCGTGGTGAGAGGAAAGACTGAATAAAAAGAGGAAGAGAACCACAAAAACCCCATTCGTGAAGTTGCTCCACGATGAGACTCCTCCAAGTGGAATCGTAGGCCTTCTTGATGTCGAAAAATACACCTAGAAGGTGATGACGGCGTAGGAAAGCTTGTTGTATAGCCGCCTCCAGGAGGGCAAGGTTATCGAAGGTGGAACGAAACCTCCTGAACCCACACTGAAAGCGACTAAGGAGTTGCCGGGATTCTAACATCCAGACAATGCGGCGGTTGACCATCCGCTCCAAGGTCTTCCCCATGCAACTAGTGAGGGCAACACTACGGTAGCTACTCGGGCTCACGCGGTCTTTCCCAGGTTTTAAAAAAGGAATTAAAACTCCCTCACGCCACGCGTCAGGAAAGTGACCCGACGCCCAAATGGCATTAAAAAGTGCGAGGAGGATTTCTTTGTTGTGCATACTGTAATGGATCCTACCATGACCAGGGGATGTGTCACGAGCTCCAGACAATGCAGAATCCAGCTCCCACATAGAAAATTGGCAGTTGTAAACTTCATGTGGACTGGAAGTCCAGGCTACATCTCTCAGCAACCGCTCTATGGTGGTGGTGGTGGTTGTTGGGATGTTTAAGGGGGACTAAACAGCGAAGGTCATCAGTCCCCCATTCCAAAATCAGGCGAGCCGAAAATCTACGGAGCAGGTAAAAACCAAAGGGGGCGGAGACGTCCCCCCAGGCGCCAAAAGAACACAAATGCAGCAACAAACACTACAGACAAGAACAGGACAGAGGAACACCAGACAGAAAGAAACAGAAGAAAGGAGGATGGCCGGAGACTGGTTGACTGACCACAAGAAAAAAAAGGGAAAGAGTCAACCATCTGACGGCACACCAGAACAGCAACAGACACAAGGACAAAAGACACAGAAAGGGAAAGGCGCAGGACCTCCCTAAATCGAACCATAAAAAGGACTACTACGGATAAAATGTAAAACAGTGTCAGCCATGGAGGCATCGTCGGATAAAACCAAAGCCAAAGTGCCCGGGAGATTAAAAGATTGCCGGAGTGTGTGCAGTCGAGGACACTCGAGCAAAATGTGGCCGACCGTCGGCCGGGACCCACACCGACACAAGGGGGGATCCTCCTGACGCAACAGATGGCCGTGCGTCAGGTATGTATGGCCGATGCGCAGCCGACACAGGACTACCGAGTCCCTGCAAGAAGCCTGCAGGGAGGAACGCCACACATCGGTCGTCCCCTTGACAGCCCGCAGTTTATTCGGGGCTGTCATGCCACGCCACTCAGCAGCCCACATCCCAATCAGCTTACGGCGCAACACCAGCTGCTGGTCGCGAGCCGTAAGGCCGATCTCCAAAGCCAGGGCGTCGATCGCCCCTTTGGCCAGCCTGTCTACACGTTCGTTCCCTGGGATGCCAACATGACCGGGCGTCCAAACCAAGACCACCGAACGACCAGAACGGGCAATGGCGGAAACAGACTCCTGAATGGAGGACACCAGAGGAGAGGAGGGATAGCAGCGGTCGAGGCCTGAAGGCTGCTCAGGAAGTCACTGCAGATCACGATGGACCTACCTGAGCAGAAACGCATATGCTCAAGAGCGCGCAAGATGGCCACCAGCTCTGCAGTAAAAATACTGCAGCCAGCCGACAAGGAGCGCTGCTCAACATGGGCAGCATGAGCAAAAGAGTAGGCAGTGCGACCATCAACCAGGGAACCATCAGTGTAGACAGTCTCACAGTCCGAAAATGAGGCGAGGAGTGCAAGAAAACGGCGACGGAGGGCCACAGGCGGAACCGAGTCCTTGGGTCCCTGTGCCAAGTCCAGACGGACAGATGGCCGGGACAAACACCAGGGAGGCGTAGGTGCACGGACCCGGAAGGGAGGCGGAAGAGGGAATGAACCCAATTCCGACAGCAGGGACTGAACGCGGACAGCGACGGAAAGCCCAGACCTAGGTCGCCGTTCGGGCAGATGGAGGACCATGGCAGGGAAAAAAGCAGGCGACGATTGGGATGGCCTGGCGAGCAATGCACGTGGACAGCATAGTCGGCGAGCAGTCGATGGCGGCGAATCCGCAGCTGGGGAACCCCGGCCTCCACCAGTAGACTATCCACGGGGCTCGTACGAAAGGCGCCAGTTCAAGCCGAACCCCACAGTGGTGTATGGGGTCTAACAACTTCAACACTGAGGGTGATGCAGACCCATAGGCCAGACTCCCATAATCAAGCCGAGACTGCACAAGGGCTCTGTACAATCGCAGCAGCGTACAGCGATCCGCACCCCAAGACGTGTGGCTAAGGCAGCGGAGGGCGCTGAGGTGCCGCCAGCATTTTTGCTTCAGCTGAGTAATATGAGGAGCCCATGTGAGCCGGGCATCAAACACGAGTCCCAAGAAGCGGCAAGTGTCCACCACTTCAAGCAGGTGGCCGTCGAGGTAAAGTTCAGGATGAGGGTGGACCGTCCGACGCCTGCAGAAATACATAACTCGAGTCTTGGCTGCAGAGAACTGAAAACCGTGAGTCAGAGCCCATGATGCTGCCTTCCGAAAGGCTACCTGCAGCCTGCGTTTGGCAACTAGCGTAGTCGGTAGTCGTGGAGCTAAATGAGATGCAGAAGTCGTTGGCATACAAAGAAGGAGACACCGACGACCCCACTGCTGCAGCCAGACCATTAATGGCCATTAGAAATAAGGAGACGCTGAACACCGAGCCCTGCGGGACCCCATTTTCTTGTAGATAAGATGAACTAGAGGCGGCACCGACTTGCACCCGGAAAGAGCGGTGCAATAGAAAGGTTTGAAGAAAAGCCGGGAGCCGACCACGAAGACCCCACTCATGCAACGTGGCGAGGATGTGATGCCTCCATGTGGTGTCATACGCCTTCCGCAGATCGAAAAATACAGCAACGAGATGCTGACGTCGGGCAAAGGCCGTACGAATAGCAGATTCCAGCCGCACCAAATTGTCTGTGGCAGACCGGCCCCAACGGAAGCCACCCAGGGATGGAGCGAGGAGACCGCGCGACTCAAGGACCCAACACAAATGCCACCCCACCATACGTTCGAGCAATTTGCACAAAACGTTGGTGAGGGTAATGGGACGATAGCTATCCACCGCCAGTGGGTCCGCACCGGGCTTCAAGATGGGGACAATAACACCCTCTCGCCATTGCGACGGGAACACGCCCTCGCTCCAAATGCGGTTAAATACCGCGCGAATGTGTCTCTGGCAGTCCCGGGAGAGATGCTTCAGCATCTGCGCGTGGATGCAGTCCGGTCCTGGTGCTGTATCAGGGCAATCGGCGAGGGCAGCGAGGAATTCCCTCTCGCTGAAAGGAGCATTGTATTTTTCAGAACGACGCGTGTGAAATGAGAACTGCGTCCGCTCGGCTCGCTCCCACGCATTTCAGTGTGGCCCATGGCTCTTTCTCGGCCATCGATCTCTCTCTTTGCAGCCCCGGGCTTGTCCCATCCCTCCACTGGCGAGTGCATCCTGACCTGTGTGGTAGTGACCATTTTCCCATCTATTTGTCACTGCCCCAGTGTCATTCTTCTGGGCGCCTGCACCGCTGGGCTCTCCACAGGGCTGACTGGCCAGCATTTACTTCTGCTGCAACCATTGAGTCTCACCCCCAAGGTGACATCGACGGGGTGGTCCGTGTCTTAACCACATCCATCATTTCGGCGGCCGAGGCTGCCATCCCCCGCTCTTCTGGACTCCCTCGGAGGAAGGCTGTACCCTGGTGGTCGCTGGAGATTGCTGAGGCTATTCGCGACCGTCGGCGGGCTCTCCAGCGTCATAGGCGGCACCCGTCTCTGGAGACTCTCATCGCCTTTAAGAGGCTCCGTGCCTTGGCCCGCCGTCTTATTGCACGGCGTAAGCAGGAGTGCTGGGAGCGGTATGTCTCCTCCTTGGGCTCCCGTGTCTCCCCCTCGCTCGTGTGGTCCCGGATACGGCGGATTTCTGGATACCAGACCCCTATGGGTGTACCTGGGCTCTCCTTGGACGGCGCTGTCTGCACGGACGCTGCCGCCATTGCTGAACAGCTTGCCGCGCACTTTGCGACGAGCTCGGCGACTGCATCTTATCCCCCCGCCTTTCCAGAAGAGCGGGGGATGGTAGCCTCAGCCGCCGAAATGATGGATGTGGTTAAGACACGGACCACCCCGTCGATGTCACCTTGGGGGGGAGACTCAATGGTTGCAGCAGAAGTAAAAGCCGGCCAGTCAGCCCTGTGGAGAGCCCAGCGGGGCAGGCGCCCAGAAGAATGACACTGGGGCAGTGACAAATAGATGGGAAAATGGTCACTACCACACAGGTCAGGATGCACTCACCAGTGGAGGGATGGGACAAGCCCGGGGCTGCAAAGAGAGAGATCGATGGCCGAGAAAGAGCCATGGGCCACACTGAAATGCGTGGGAGCACCGGTATTCAAGAGGCTAAGGTCGAGCTGGGCCAACACATGCTTCACGGCCCGACCGCGGTCATTGGAGACAGTCCCACCCCATAGAGGGTTGTGGGCATTGAAATCGCCTATAAGCAGCAAAGGTGGCGGAAGTTGAGCCAGCAGTGCAGCCAAGACATGTCGGGGGAGCTCCCCATCCGGAGGAATGTAAACAGAGCAAACAGTAATAGCCGGCGAGAGCTCAACCCTGACAGCGACTGCCTCTGAAGGCGTCTGAAGGGGTACTGGCGAGCTACAGACAGAGTGGTGAACAAAAAGACAAACCCCACCTGACGCTCGTTGACAGGCAGCGCGGTTCTTATAGTGTCCCCGATAACCGCGAAGGGCGGGGGTCCGCAGTGCCGGAAACCAAGTTTCCTGCAGAGCAATGCAGAGAACAGGGGAATCACTCAGAAGCATCCGGAGCTCAGGCAGGTGGCGGAAATAACCACCGCAGTTCCATTGGAGAATGGAAGCAGGAAGGGACTGGGAGGGCGTGAATGCGACTAAGAGGCAGACAGTGCCTCAGAGCCAACTGCCGCCACCGGGGGAGAGTCAGCTGAGTCCATAGGAGAGGCCCCCAAGGGTTCCGTCAGGGCGAGATCCGCGGCAGAGGCGAGGATCTCCACCTCATCCCCGGAGCCAGGACTAGGTACAGCAGGCGGTGCTGAAACCGCTGGAACGTCCTTCTTCTTGGACACGTGCCGTTCCTTCTTCTCACGTCGGCCCTTAGGGTGAGAGGGCTGGGAGAGCTTCTCTGAAGGAGCGTCGGAGGCTGACGACGACGCAGAAGCCCTACGACCAGCAGGTGGCGGAACCTTCAGCCACTGGCTGACATCCGGCTGGGTAGGAGAAGAAACGGAGGAAGGGAGAGCCCCAAGGGACCCCTTCCGCGAGAGAGGAACCGGCGGAGGCAACGCCGGCGGAGAAGGAGGGGGAGGGATCGAGCCCCCCGGTTGTGGAGCAGATGTCACTCCCGAAGTAAGCGTGGGGGGAGCGACAGAAGAGGGTTTGCCCCCAACTGCTAAGGGGGCAACAGAGGAAGGCTTGCCCCCAGGCACGAGGGGGGCAGACAGAGATACACGGCCCCGAGGGCCCACTGAAGGCGGCACAGATGAGGCGACAACCGTCGCTCGCGTGGGCGACGATAACGTGGCTGCAGCATAAGATGTTCGAAGGGAAGCAGGATACAACCTTTCATATTTCTGTTTAGCCTCTCGACAAGTAAGCCGGTCCAGGGTCTTAAATTCCATTATCTTCCGCTCCTTATGAAGAATGGGGCAATCCGGCGAGCATGGAGAGTGGTGCTCCCCACAGTTGACACATACAGGCGGAGGCGCACATGGAGAATCAGGATGAGAGGGGCGTCCGCAATCTCGACATGTAGCGCTGGATGGGCAACGGGAGGACATATGCCCAAACTTCCAGCACTGGAAGCACCGCATCGGGGGAGGCACGTATGGCTTGACGTCGCAACGGTAAACCATCACCTTGACCTTCTCGGGCAAGACATCACCCTCGAAGGCCAAGATAAAGGCACTGGTGGCCACCCTGTTTGTCTTGGGTCCTCTATATACACGACGGACAAAATGCACACCACGTCGTTCCAAGTCGGCTCTCAGCTCGTCATCGGATTGCAACAAGAGGTCACGATGGTAAATAATCCCCTGGACCATATTTAAGCTACTGTGGGGAGTGACGGTAACAGGGACGTCACCCAGCTTATCACACAAGAGCAACGCTCGTGACTGGGCTGGGGAGGACGTCTTGAGGAGGATGGACCCATTCCTCATTTTAGACAACCCCGCCACTTCCCCAGACTTATCCTCCAGGTGTTCCACAAAAAACATAGGCTTCGTCGTAAGAAAGGAGTCACCATCAGTCCTGCTGCAGACAAGGTATTGCGGTACGTAAGGCTCCCGCTTGGCACTAGATCGGCGTCCCTCCCATGGCGCAGCCAACGAGGGGAACGTCTGAGGATCATATTGTGCAGTATCAAAGTCGACTCTACCTCGCTTAGAGACGCTGGTGGCCGTGCGACCACCAGCTTGGTGTGATTTATTGCGCTTCATTGCGCCACATCCACCCAGATGCCACCTACTCCGAACGAGGGCTCTCCCCAAGGGCGCCACCCAGCCAAAGCAACGGGTACCTGGCCGATATCCCATTGCCCGGAGTCCCCGTGCCCCAGACAAGATGGGCACATACTCCTTGGCATGCATGGGGAGGAAACAGCTCTGGCATCTGTAGTGCGATCCCTGCGTGGTCAGGGGGCTACCACCAAGAGGGTACATGACGACCCCACCACAACGGACTGGCTACCGTGCTGGATTTTAGGTGTTGAAAGGGTCCACAGTTGTCGTGGGCGCTAAGAAGAAGAGTGCGCAGAAGGCAAGAAGGAGACAACCCAGAAGATGTTGGGCGTAGTCCCCCCCACACGACAATAGGTAACATGCAAGATGGTGGAGCATGATGGACCAATAGAAAAACACCACGTAAGGTGTCCTTCCCCAAATGGCACGCACTAACAACGGAAATTTGGAAAAAAAATAGGTCAAACCCAAGAGGGGACCATCACAGAAGGCCGAAACGTTTGAGACTCCTTTTAGTCGCCTCTTACGACAGGCAGGAATACTGCGGGCCTATTCTTACCCCCGAACCCGCAGGGGGCCCGCTCTATGGCGCTGGAAACCTGGATCCTGACTCGTTGTTGCAGTAACTGTGGAAAAATACGCTGCCATAGTCTGGGCAATGTCTCGCGGATCCATGTGAAGAGTGCCGTTATTCGTTACAGCAGCTATGCGGCACCTCCCTCCTCTGCCAGAAATTCTCCTGATGGTCTCCCACTCATTGGAACTTTTGGTGGAACGATAATGGTGTTCAGGAACTGTTGCCATGATCTCTTCTTGCTCTCACGAATAATGTGGCGACATCTTGCCCTCGCCACCCGAAAGGCTGCAAGATTCTCAGCAGTCGGCCGACACTTGAACCGACACAGAGCCGCACGCCTGGTCCTGATTGCAGAGCGGCATTCGTCACTCCACCAAGGCACAGGTGGCCTTTTCCGGTGACCTGTGGACTGTGGAATGGATGCCGCAGCGGCATGGTGGACCGTTTTGGTAATATGATCCACCCACACCTCAACATTCGCACAGTGTTCGAATTGGGCCAACTGGCTATAAAGTGTCCAGCCAGCTCCACTGAGCACCAATCGTGGTGGTCTCCTTTCGGGGCCCACGTCATCTGGCAGGTGAATCCAGATTGGGAAATGATCACTTCCCAGTGAGCACTGGCGGCAAGAGCTGGAGAGCAAGGCGAGAGATTAATGGCAGAGAACGACCCAGTCGCTGTGCAGAAATGAGTACTCTGTCCTCCATTGAGCAAGTAGGTACAGGATGACAGGAGAAGCCTCTCAATTGCTCTACCCCTGGGGCAGGTAATTGCAGAGCCCCAAAGCACATTGTGGGCATTAAAATCACCACAAATAATGAATGGCTGGGGGTGCTGTGTAAGAAGGTCGGTGAGGGCCGCTTCATCAAGTGCATCATGTGGGGGCAAGTAAAGTGAACATACAGTCAATGGATGACGCACGTGCATGGACACAGCAACGGCCTGTAAAGTCGTCGTAAGTGAGAGAGGCGAGCAGTGGTAGTCCGTCCTGACGAAAATACCTACGCCGCCTCTAGCTCTCGCCCCACTCAGGTCGTCCTTTTTCTGGAGTGTATAGCCTCGTATCTCAGGGGAGTATGATGGATGGAAATATGTCTCCTGGAGACAGTGGTCTACCCTGAGAGAGTAGACGAAGTTCCTCCACATGCGTCCTGAACCCTTGCAAGTTCCACTGAAGTATGGGAGCCATCTGTGTTGGGGGTAGCACCTTCATCCTGTCTCTCCGATGTGGTGGGGAGAGCGCAGCAGGTGGAGGGGCAGATGTGGGACGAGATGATTGCCCCACACATACATCGTATTCCATCAACTCTGGGGAAGAGTCAGATGAGCCTCACGTAAAACAACATCCGCACGGTCAGATGGTTTAGCATGGGATTTGACCTCCTGTTCCTGCTGTACAGGAGCTTTCTGTGGTTTGGTGGGCTTTGGGGGAGCGGATGTGGGAGTGGTAATTGGCGCACTGGGCTTGGGAACAGCCGCTGCTTTTGGAGGCGCCAGGGGCTGGCCCAAGTTCGCCACTGTACCTTTGTCTGCCGTTCGAGTAGGGGCTACTGGCACTGAAACACTGGCTGCATTGCAAGTGCACTGACAGCTGCAGGTGTTAGTGCCAACACTCACCACCTCGGTCTGCGTTGAGGCATCGACTTTGGGAGTAGGCTTCTGAACCAGGGATGCAAAAGATGTAGCAAATGTGGGAGATTCCATCGACTTATAGATCTTCTTGGCCTCCCCATAGGGGATACGCTTGGTTGTTTTTATTTCCTGGATTTTGCGTTCCTCTAAAAATATTTGGCAGTCCCTACTCCAAACAGGGTGGTTCTTAGAGCAATTGATACATTTAGCCGGAGACGAGCAACTAACTCCTTCATGAACAGCCTTACCACAGTTTCCACAAGTCGCTTCGTCTTTACATCCTAAGGTGGTATGCCCAAAAAGCTGGCATTTAAAACAGCACATTGGGGTCGGAAAATAATGCCTCACACTAAGGCGAAGGAAGCCAGCTTTAACATGTTCAGGAAGTTATGTGCTACTGAAGGTCAGAATAAAGGAGTCGGATTTGACAAGATTGCCATCAACCCTCTTCATGATGTGTTGGACATCAACGATACATTCCGGAGCCCACTCACGTTGCAGTTCTTCCTTGGGAATGTCAACTAGATCCCGGCATGTCACAACACCTTTGCTGTAGTTCAAGGTGCTGTGCAGTTCAGTGTCTATGGCATACTCTCCAAGACATTTAGCAGATTGGAGGTTAGTTGCTTGCTGGGAAGTGGAAGTTTCGACTAGCAAGGTCCCATTACGTAAGCATTTCACCGATTTTATGGAGCCACCGATTCCCTCCAATCCCTTTTGTATATAGAAGGGCGAAAGCTTCTCGAAACTACCCTCCTTCCGTTTCACAATGAGAAACACATTCGCATTACCAGAATGCATTCTGTTACCTAAGACTGGACTTGTCAAAGAAGTGCCGGAGTCAGGGGACTGACTGCACGAGCCCTCTTAAGAGACTGGGTGTTAGAACCTTCCAGCGGCCCACCCTTTCCGCTGGGAGGAAGAAAAGAGGAATTGGAAGGATCCATCTCGGTCCCACGAGCAGCTAGGGAACTAGAAGTCCACCTAGACAGAGCCCCACGTGCCTAGGTAAGCCTTATACAACTGAGGTGTGGCAGGTTCCCCACAGGTTGCCCGTTAACGACTGTTCCACCTCAACAGCCATGCATCTCACCAGCACGCAGCACACCTTGAGATTGAGGTGTTGTTTGTAGAGGTTTATTCCATCCTCGCGATCTGGGGGGTCAAGCCAAGATCCCCACTCCCTGAGACACACAACATTCCACCGCCGCGCCGCACGGTGGTCGTTGATGTATGCCCAGAGCTTACAGTGACAGAGGACTGACGGCGCTTACCAGTCCCCAGCTCAGGAGCCCCGGGGTCGCCAAGCCCGTACCCAGCAAATGAATTCTGAGCCCCTGGGGGCTTTTACTGCAGAGTTGGTAGCTTTTAAGCATATCCACTCCTGTGCAGGTGAGTCCTTCATCACCTGTAGAGACTCCTTAAGCAGCCTACAAGCTCTCGACCAGTGCTTCCCTTGCCATCCTTTGCTAATGACTCTCCAGGAGTCTCTTTATGCTCTCAGAAACAGTGGACGTTCAGCGTGCATCATTTTGACGCCAGGACATGTCAGGATCCTGGGCAATGAACTTGCTGACAGGCTACCAGTAAAACTCTGGAGATCAGTCAACTGGAAATTGATCTACAATTGGTCTTACACTGTACAGTTTTTGGGATCCGGGATGCTGAATGGTGCATCCTCAGTACACCAAATAAATTCCGTATTGTGAAGCAGACAATGAATGTGTGGCAGTCCTGCATCCACTCACAGTGACTCTATTGTCCTTGCCAGCCCCACATCGCCCATACATGGCTGACTTATGGTTACCTCCCCCATTGCAGAAACCTACCTCAGTGCCATTGTACTTCCCAGTTGACTGTCGTCTCCATCTTGTCTGACTGATCAATTTTAGCCGCTCTGTGGCCCATTTTGTCACCACACTGTCTGTGATGTTGGGAGACAATGAATCAACTGAAATAGTTTTACGTTTTATTCGTTTTCATCGCACAATCTAAGGGTGAGCGTCTGGCTCTCTCTCCCAGGGCTCCGCCCTCCCTCCCTCACTCTCTATTTGCTATTTGTTCGCCTTGGTCTTCGTCTTTTGCCTATCTGTTTTTCTCTAACCTTGTCTTTTATGCTGCAGATTTTAGTGTATTGCAGAGTGGCATCCTTTTTTCTTCCATACAATCAGCCACCCAGGCCAACTACTTTATTCTTTTAATACCTTCTACCCCTTTTTTCCTTTCAGTGCACGTTCGTCCCTTTGTCTTGCCTCTTTAGTTTTGTCTTTCAGTGTGGTTAGCGGTTAGTTTTCCGCCTTTTTTACTTCGCAGACTCTTTTGGGGAATGGCTTTACTCTGCGAGCTGTTTGAGTGAGGAAAAATGGACTCATGCCCCTGTAGTTTGGTCCCTTTCTCTCCAGACAAGAACTGTTACTGTTCCATAGCCTGGCTTACAAAAGCGTTTCATAAGGATGACAATTTTATACGCCATTATGGATTACCCATAACGGCGTATAAAATTGTCATCCTTATAGAGCGTGTACAAATTAAAGATTAAAAGTGAAATGCCAAAAGCCCAACCAACCTGGCAACACACGTCAAAACAAACTTGTCTTGCCAGCATGGGTGGTCTTTTGGTTCTTCATTCTGAATCTTCAACTCGCGTACATTTTATAAGAATGAAATGTAACGGTATTATGGGAAGAACAGTTGCTACTCAGCATCTCCGCTATATGGTGAGTAGCAACTTTCCTCCTCATAATATTGTTACATTCCATCCTACATTTTCAGTTGTTTGATTTTATAAGGATGATTATTTTATACGCCATGATGGATCACTCCTTCAGAAGCTTGTCTATGGAATAGGTTGTTACAGTTCCATATACACACAACAACAAAATTTTTGCATCACCATGGTTCCCAGAACTCCTGAAGGTAGACGTGGATACTGCATTACAGACACAGTCTTCTCGAACGTTCAGAGATGTCACTAATGCCGCCCAAAGATGTAAGCAACGATGCAGCAGCAGCGCCTATTAGACGGAGGGTGTCCGACAGCCGATCAGTTCCAGTCATTCCACTTGGAAGGAGGTTAACGGTTCGTGTTGCCTGTAGTTCAACCATGCCTAGACGGTCAATACCGCGGTCCGCATTAATACTTTGTGCCAGGAAGGGCACGGAAGAAGGGAAGTATCCAGGCGTCTCGGAGTGAAACACAGCGATGTTGTTCGGACATGGAGGAGATACAGAGAGATAGGAACCGTCGGTGACATGCTCAGACCGCCCAAGGGCTACTACTGCAGTGGATGACCGCTGACTACCGATTTTGGCTCGGAGGAACCCTGACAGCAACGCCACCATGTTGAATAATGCTTTTTTCATGCAGGCACAGGGCGTTGTGCTACGACTCAAACTGTGCGCAATAAGCTGCATGATGTGCAGCTTCAATCTCGATGCCCATGGATGGTTAGTTGCAGATTCGTGCTTCCATCCTCCCAAATACAAGACCAGGCTGTTGAAAACAGTTCGACCTCGGTCGGTTTATTCCTAGTGCACAATTCCATTTTATTTATACGTTCTTGAAAAGAAATTATTTAATGATATGAAAAAGCTAGGCTAAAATGTTAAAGCGTTTCACGAGAAAGAACGCTTCGAACAGACATGTGGGAAATATCACATTGAAAAATATTTTTCAAAATTTAAAAGATGTCAGAATTGAGAACGAAATTCAGAAATTCCCTGCAAAACAATTTAAAGCTGTTCACTATGGATCTTCGTTATTATCATTACACTTTTGACAACCACTGTAGGATAAGGACCTCCTCTTGAGTTTCCCATACATTAGGGGTTTCGGCTATGCCCATACATGCTGCTCCTAAATGTGTTCTAATGTCATTTACCCACTATCCTATACGCCGTCGTCTCGATCTTATGACTTCAAATCCAGCACACAACATCCTTGGTGTATTTACCATCCATTAGCATTGTTGCATTTCCCTCCAAACTTCAATTCCTTTTCTTTGAAGTCAGAATTACGTCTTCCATTCCAGTCTGTTGCCTGATTCGCTTGTTTCTTTTCTTGCCACCCCATAAAGTCCTAACATGCCTCTTGTTAAATGGTCGCTAGTTAGTCTCCAATTTTTGAATAATTTTGTCATTAAAATTGTATATTTGTCTAATATATGTCAGAACTAATAAAATACACATTGATTGTAAACTCTCTGCATCAACTCTCTGCATATTGGAATATTCGGTTTGATGATTGCGTCCATTTTATCGAAAGTATTCTGGGTTATTTACTTCTCTGTTTATTCCTTTGCTTGATTTCTAGTGACAACAAATTACTACGCAGCACCCCATACTTCCTTCATTTAGATTAATGTCTTAGTGACCACTAATATAAATGTAATTAAGATTAACGTACATGCGTGGAAATAAAGGCAGCATATGTGAAAGGGGCTTGCAAGACTACTTGGGGCCCAGTTTTCCTTTGACAACCAGACACGTGAAAGACCAGTATGAAAGCAATATTTTTGTCATACATTGCAACTAAACTAGTAACACGACTCAGGAAAAATAGGCAGCCACAGTTATAGTGTATGAAACATTACGGTTACAGTGAAATAATTAAATATTAACGTGTGGTTCAGAGCGACACCCTACTGACCTCCGTCATCATCTTCCTTGTCCGGCTCTGCTGCCAACACTGTCACCATCAAACAGAGACGCACTGCTGCTGCTACTGCATTCTTCATGACGCAGTCCTGTAAATGTAAAGAAACAGTCGTTACAATTTAAAGGTTTATATACGTATAGGTTACCAGGTATAGAAAGCTACCTCATTTGTACAAGGATAGGGGACATGTTTATGTCACACAGCGCCTCCCTGTAAAATACAAGTGTGCTCTCAAACATCCCATGCTATGACTACTGCCTTCTTGGAATTTCCACGAGCGTGTGCTATCGCCGTAGAGAGAGTCCACGCATCAGGAGAGAGTGTCCTACACCGTAGTCACTGTAAGAGGACCGACGGACACGGTAAGTGAAAAGTGCCCTATGTGTATGCGCGACACGGCAAACATGAGCCCCCTCACTACTTAGAGTGGTACGTAGTGTCAGCGCCAACTGACGTGCATACAAGCTGCTTCGACGACACAACTACAATGGACGTGGTGCCAGTCTTTGGCTCGACTGTTGAGTCTACCAGTTTATTGCCCAGAATTCCGACACAAGCTGTTATGGAGCAGAATATCAACTCCTTCGTTAGAGGTAGGCGAAGGACATTGTCCTTGACGGACTGGACAATTGTCTCAGTTGGTCACATGGCCAGAAGGGCTTGCAATTCTCTCGCAAGAATTGATGCAAATGAATTACATTGGTACAATACAATTAATGACAGTGATCTCAACATTACGTATTTCTCTTTGTTATAGACACTAATGAAGTCTCTCATTTTAATAAAAATACTTAAACTAAAAGACAGACCGAGAAAACAAAGAATAGAAATTACAAGGAAATAATGCCAACGTCCTCAATTCAGCGAGCGACATTTGTGGCCCTGGAAAATACATCCAGTTTGTACCCCGCATCTGCCAGTCTAAAACTACACTGATGAAACGTCTTATGTAAGTTTACGCGTTTTGGCAGCTCTTGCGTATCGTGTGGGTGGAATTCTTTCATTTGAATCTTTAATTAAATGCATTAATTTGGCACTTTAACGTCTACCTATTGAATCAATGATAAGGGAATTCATCTGATTACGAAATTAAACAAAGACTTCAGTAAACTTAGATTTTTCCATGCAAGAAATCAAATTTATATCAACATATCGAACAACGACTGCGATCAATAAACTAATGCCTTGGCAAACTTGGACAAGGGATCTGGAATGTGATTCAACTGAATGCGTATTTGGATAAAGGGTACATTCGCGAAGGACGTACTATGATGCCATAAATTAGTATAGAGATAGAAAACACTACATGATGATATATGCACGTGTATCTACTGTCGGAGTTCAGTGAATGTTGAACTTCTAACTGCAAAGAAATGTTTGGAATGAAGAATGAAATTATTGAACATCAGTACGAAACTATTTTGCTACATTTCGCTTTGCTGTTGCGACTGGATATCGCCATACTCATGAGTTGCAAGAGACGGCTGAAGTGCTACAAGAACAGTCACTGGTTCTGTACCAACAACTCCTAGTTCAGCATCGCGGTCCTACGGCGGCTGGATTTGGCGAAGATGTGCTCGAGAAGTCGTCTAAGAGTGAATCCTAGAAGTGAAGAGGCCTGCCCCACAAGTAACAACTATCTGCTGACCGTTTCCGTCAAGGAAAAACTTTTAGTTTTGTGTTTCTTTCGCGTCAATTAATTTTAATTGGCAGAATACTAATTCTTAGAAGTACTGTCCAGTAAAATCTTGTCTTACAAGGCAGGAGGTTAATGACTTAAAAACTTGTTAGCGTTGGCGCTCCAAAATGTGTCCAACTTATGACCCCCCCCCCCCCCCCCTCCTCCCTGGACCTCTGGAAGTACAGTGGCACTCCCTACTTCCCCTACTCAATTACTAAAATGAATCAATATGCTTCTTTAAACGTTTAGATTAGTGGCACCTGGACGGATTTCGGCATCTCACGCTCTTCCAATAAGTGCCAAACGTCCTTTTCGCGTTCCACTTTCGAAGACGTCTCCGCCTGCTTAGCTGAGTAATAACGCGTTTGCCTACTACACGGTCCCGGGTTCGAATCCCGGCCGGGTTGGAGACTTTCTCCGCTCGTGGACTGGATGTTGTGTTGTCCTCATCATCACCGATAAGCATGTCGCCCAATGTGGCGTCAGCTGAAATAAGACTTGCAACCCAGCGGCCGAATTTCCCCGGATGGGGCGTCCCGGCCAGTAATGCCATACGATCATTTTATTTCGAAGGTGTTTTTTTAACAGTCTGTGCTTTTCGGCAAAATCTGACTGTCCGCTGTTTCCCGCTACAATAGCAGTTCTTCTAGACCTGTCACCACTAAGTGGCACTCATTCCATGGGCACACATATCGAGAAAAACAGACTCAGAACTGTCTGATTTCGGACGCTCGCCGACAAGGTGACTTTCTTTCTTACTCTTGTTTCACAAAACAAAGCTCGGCACGGCATTGCCTTGCATTTCCCGTCACACGCGGAACGAGCGGCGGTTTTATGCTCCTACAGAGCGCCCCTCGTCCTCAATGGAGTCCAACCTGGTTTCACAGCGGCGTCTGATTTAGCTATGCATGCCGTTTAACATGGGAACTCAAAGTCAAAGTAGTTATGTGTTGACAATCACTGATACTAATCTACAGTTCGTTATCTGGTGGACATTAATTTATTAGATTTTAATTTTACTCTCTCGTATAGATTTACGTAAGTTATGGGACTGTTTGGAAAAAACGGTGGTGTAACAATTCCACTATGGCGCACCAGTGCGATATTTATCAAACTCTGTGCAGATGGTTATCACATAATGGATATTAAACAATTAAGCTTTCATTCCGTTGGAAACAGATGTCCATCATCAACATCAGCATGAAGTGTGACCTCCATTGGCACTCTTGTATTAGTTTTGGCATGGAAGAAAACAGTCTACGCATGTCATCTTGAAGAATCTCTGTGTGAAACACACTATGTATCAGTTCATTACGATTTCTAGCAAAAGGCTGTAATGGAAGTGGATGTCTTTTCATCGCATTGCAGGTGTTCTCTATGTATAATAAATTATGGGGCAGAATAAGCCAATCAGAAACCTGTACATTCCTCGAGGCGCTTGTGGTGTGACGTACAGTGTGGGGGTTGCATTACCCTCCTTAAATATGTCATTTGGTACCTTGTTTATGAAGGGTATGACGACAGGTTTACCACTCTCACCTTATAATGGGAAGCAGTCAGCCTTCCTCCAGCAATCACCAATCAGTCCAGCTGCTATACCCAGTAGCTCCCTCCATCATGCTTGAGGAAACGGAGAGATCAGATTTGAAATGTGTGGCAATCTTAATTAAATAAGATCTGAATTTGTTCAGTTAAACGCTATGAAGAAGTGAAGACTATTGATTTTGGCAAGTTATAGAATATGTCAAATGCTAATTACAAGGAACTAAGGGCGAAATTAAAAAAGTAAGGAGACTCGATAAGTAAGGATTGTAAAGGGGTTGTCGACTGGGTGACAGGAGGTTTCTAATTCAGTGCCCTCAGAATACTAGACGAATCCAAAAAGAATTGCGCCGTTTTAGTCATTTACAGTAGTAATTAAATTAGACTATTACTACCGTTAAGGATTAATTTGTTGACTTAAAGAAGCTATGTTAAGTCCAAATCTGATATGCCACAAAAGCTGTATACGAAAGCGGACAAAACAATTGAGGAAGTAGACATCTCTTGTGTCGCAATGATCAACAATTTGAAGTCTATGTTCATTAATTATTCTGATTAGGTTGTCGAGTCTTAGTTCGGCGTTAAGGAGAGAGTAAAGGTAGTTGGGTCTGATTTAACTTCTTTAGATAAGGTTACCAAACAGAGGGCATACGAACAGTTTCGTGGGAAGGATATCTGAGAAGGCACACTGCCCACGGGATTTAATGTATCAAGATATTTTCCAGAAGACTGATGAGTTCCTAGTGGTCTTCAAGAATTGGTTCTGGTACGAATATGAAATTAATCGTTTAAGTTTAGAGATACTTTGTTCTGACGAATATAGAGATATGTATGGGGACATAAGGCCATATTTTAAGCGGTAAAGGAACAATAATTACTGGAGAGATTATTAAGTTGACTAGCCCCTAGATAGAATATTATTGATGCATGAAGGTAACGTGGAAATGGGTTAAGGTGTAGCTGTGACTTACATAGGTATATGGAATGGGATTTAAATCCACGACCATTTGTCTAGCTTGACGGGGGAAACCAGATGGCGCTATGGTTGGCCCGCTAGATAGGGCTGTCGTAGGTCAAACGGATATCAACTGCGTTTTTTTAAATAGGAACCCGCATTTTTTATTACGTATTCGTGTAGTACGTAAAGAAATAGCAGTGTTTTAGTTGGACCACTTTTTTCGCTTTGTGATAGATGGCGCTGTAATGGTCACAAACATATGGCTCACAATTTTAGACGAACAGTTGGTAGCAGGTATGTTTTTTAAATTAAAATACAGAATGTAGGTACGTTTGAACATTTTATTTCGGTTGTTCTAATGTGATACATGTACCTTTATGAACTTATCATTTCTGAGAACGCATGCTGTTACAACGTGCTTACCTGTAAATACAACATTAATGCAATAAATGCTCAAAGTGATGTCCGTCAACCTCAATGCATTTGGCAATACGTGTAACGACATTCCTCTCAACAGCGAGTAGTTTGCCTTCCGTAATGTTCGCAAATGCATTGACAATGCGCTGACGCATGTTGTCAGGCGTTGTCGGTGGATCACGATGGCAAATATCCTTCAACATTCCCCACAGAAAGAAATCCGGGGACGTCAGATCCGGTGAACGTGGGGGCCATGGTATAGTTCTTCGACGACCAAGCCACCTGTCATGAAATATGCTATTCAATACCGCTTCAGCCGCACGCGAGCTATGTGCCGGACATCCGTCATGTTGGAAGTACATCGCCATTCTGTCATGCAGTGAAACATCTTGTAGTAACACCGGTAGAACATTACGTAGGAAATCAGCATACATTGCACCATTTACATTGCCATCGATAAAATGGGGGCCAATAATCCATCCTCCCATAATGCCGCACCCTACATTAACACGCCAAGGTAGCTGATGTTCCACTTGTCGCAGCCATCGTGGATATAGTGCATATTATGCCGGTTTACGTTACCGCTGTTGGTGAATGACGCTTCGTCGATTAATAGAACGCGTGCAAAAAATCTGTCATCGTCCCGTAATTTCTCTTATGCCAAGTGGCAGAACTGTACACGACGTTCAATGTCGTCGCCATGCAATTCCTGGTGCATAGAAATATGGTACGGGTGCAATCGATGTTGATGTAGCATTCTCAACACCGACGTTTTTGAGATTCCCGATTCTCGAGCAATGTGTCTGCTACTGATGTGCGGATTAGCCGCGACAGCAGCTAAAACACCTACTTGGGCATCATCATTTGTTGCTGGTCGTGTTCGACGTTTCACATGTGGCTGAACACTTCCTGTTTCCTTAAATAACGTAACTATCCGGCGAACGGTCCGGACACTTGGATGATGTCGGCCAGGATACCGAGCAGCATACATAGCACACGCGCGTTGGCCATTTCCATCACAATAGCCATACATCAACACGATATCGACCTCTTCCGCAATTGGTAAACGGTCCATTTTAACACGGGTAATGTATCACGAAGCAAATACCATCCGCACTGGTGGAATGTTACGTGATACCACGTACTTATACCTCTGTGACTATTACAGCTACCATCTATCACAAAGCGAAAAAAGTGTTCCAACTAAAACATTCATATTTCTTTACGTACTATACGGATATGTAATAAAAATGGGAGTTCCTATTTAAAAAACGCAGTTGATATCCGTTTGACCTATGGCAGCGCCATCTGGCGGGCCAACCATAGTGCTGATTTCCCCCTTCAAGATAGTTTTTTCGTCTGATTCTTATTTCGTGAGATATTTGGCCTGGTCACTAACAATGGACCACCCTGTATATTTTGTAGTAGTAGTAGTAGTAGCTTTATTCATCCATAGATCTCTTTTTACAAGGATATAGGACATGTCAAAGTATTTACAAATTTAGATCAATTTAAAATAAGCTAATTCGTATACACATATATTTAGAGACGTCTAGCTAGAGACAATCATTAGATTTACTCCTGGTATATAATACTTTTTTTACAAATAACTTCAAATAATGTAATGCCATTGTTTACTCATATCTCATTATCAGTCACTGCCCACACTATACACACATTGTTTCATAACACTTCACTCACTACACACACACACACACACACACACACACACACACACACACACACACTGGTGATCTCTGGGCCATTTTCTGTGCCGCATCTTCCCATTTGCTATCCTGAAAAGCTGAGTCAGCATCCTTCCATAATGAGTGAGATGTTGAGATTATTAAATTGACTAGCCCCTAGATAGAACATTATTGATGCATGAAGGTAACACAGAAATGCGTAAAGCATAGCTTGGGGGTAAGTATTTCTAGAAAGAAAAAAAAGAAGGAAAAAAACATAAAGTGAAGGTGTTACGTGGAATGTTGGATATTTTATAGTCATTATCCTTATTATTTATTTGTATAACATTTTTTTTATCAAACCCCTACTCTGTTTTAGCTAAGTAATTCTTCAATGGATAAAATGTATTGCATGACAGGTCTTTTTAGTTGCCTTTCTAAATGGGTGTATTTTTGCAATTTCTTTAATGTCTTTTGGTAATTTGTTGTACAATTTTATTCCCTGGTAGAAAATGCTGTTTTGAGTTGAGTCTATCTGTCGTTGCAATGTCATGGGCAGAGCTGCTTGTGCAGTAATTACCAATGTTATTTTAGATGTGAACAACTGAATGCAGGGTTCTGAACAGATCTTTACAATGAGCTCAGCTAGTATTTGTGGCTATTATTATTATGGCTCTGTTCTGGAGTTTGAAAATTGTGTTCATATTTTGTGCATTTGTTCCCCAAAAAAGAATGCCACAGCTAAGAAATGAGTGTACATATGAATAATATGTAACTAAAAGACACTGCATGTTACACACTGATGATACGATTCTAAGGGCATAACATGCTGATGACATTCTGTTTGGAAGTACCTTTGTGTGTTCACACCACTTCAACTGAGAATCAATATTCATTCATTCCTAGAAATTTTGCATTTGTTACACAGTCTATTGAGGTGCCATCTACATTTAATTTAACATTGTCATTTTTCCTCCTCAAACTGAAATTCATGGAATCAGTTCTCTTTATGTTCAGTGTAACTTCATTACTTATTGACCAATCATAAACTTCCTTGAGAGTTTCATTTGCTATCTCAGCAAGGAGTTGTCTTGTTTTCTCAGTGACTATGATATTGCTGTCATCAGCGAAGAGGATTTTTTTCACCATGAGTAACACTACTGGGAAAGTCATTGGCTTATATCATCTGCTAGCTGCCTAGCCTGCAGAACTGCGCTGAGGAAACACCCATGAAGACAATCAACACGTGAGGATGCATTACATCAGCATGCATGGGAGGCAAAGCAATAACTGCTGCGGACTCCATCACACATCGGAGGACAAGTTATCTCCGTGAAGATCCATGTGAGGCATATATCAGGAACAGTATTGGTCCTAATATGCTACCTTGCGGAACCCCTATATTTTGGTTCTGATAAGTGTTTTACTAAATGTTTAGATCTATTTGAAGTATGTGTTATCTCTACTCTTTGTACCCTACCTGTTAGATATGATCGAAACCAGTCATTAGCCACCGCTCTTATTCCTAATGCTTCTAATTTATTTAATAGAATCTTGTGGCCGACTGTCACAATGCCTTAGAAAGATCCAAAAACATGACTGTGACACACTCATCTTTATCAAGAGCATCAAGTACAACTTTTGTGAATTCTACTATGGCTGACTCCGTATTTTTGCCCCTTCAGAAACCAAACTGTGATTCGCTTAAAAGATTGTATTTATTCAGGTAATTCATTAATCTGTCTTTCATAATTGCTTCTATTATTTTTGAGAATGCTGACAGCAGGGAAATGAGCCAGTAATTTTCTGTGTCCTCTGCATTACCTTTCTTAAGCAAAGGTACAACTCTTGCCTGTTTTAACTGCTCTGGAAATGTCCCTGGTGTGAAGGATTCATTTATTATATTTGTTAAGGGGCCTTGTATAACCCCTATGTATTCTTTCGGTACACACATTGGTACTTCATCTAAGCCTACAGATGTTTTATTTTTTAATTTTTTAATTGTTTTACTGACTTCATCCTCTGTGGTTAGAAGTAACATCATTGTATTTAGTGCAACATTACTTACAAGTGTTATATTTCTTTGGGGGAATTTTTGCTGTAGCTTCTCTGCAGTACTTGAAAAGTGCTCGTTTACATAGTTTGCTTAGTGCTATGGATCATTTACTACTTTATCCCTCTCCGTTAGCAGTATGTTATTCTGTATTTGTGTGCCTCTCCCCATTTCCTTTTTTATAACATCCCAGACTGCTTTGCTTTTATTCTCTTTATTATATACTAATTTGTCATTAAATGACTTTTTTTGCAGCAATCAGCAACTTCCTATAGATATTTTTGTATCTACGATAGAAATTTAAGAATTCTGGATCATTGTGAATCTTTTACATGGAACTGAGGTGTTTAAATGATTGGGAGGACTTCTTATTACCTGCTGTATTCCACATGCTTTTGTGAGATGTTGATACAGACATGCATACTTTTGTAAATGCCTTTTCAAAGTTCAATTTAAACAATGTGGAGAATTTAGAGAATTTCATATGCACATTGGTTTCCTTATACACTTTATCCCACTTTTATTTTTCCAGTTCTTTTCAAAAATCTTTTATTTTGATTTCTCATACATGTCGTTTGTAGGCTTGTAGTTTAGGGAGTGATTCGATGCCTGACTTTACTGTTGCTTTTGACAGAGATGGTCTGATAGTCTGAGATTTTTTACAGCTACATCGTATTTTTCCCTGTCCGTATTTGTGGTCACATCGTTAATTACTGGTGAAGTCGTTGTGGTAACCTTTGTAACACTATTGACCAATAGGGACATGCCAAAACTTCGTTGGATATTTATGAAGGTGCTGCTGGATTCATTTATGATGTTAGTGTTGATGTTAATGTCACCACGCAGAATTATATTGACCTTTGTACCTAGAGACTTCATCTAGAACTTCTGTTAACTTATTAAAAAAGTGTCCACAGTACCATTGGGAGATCTATACACATACAAAATGATTAATTTCTTGGTGATGTCAAGCCCTGTTGATTCAACAGCTGATAATCCAAAGTGTTTGTTTTCACTTACAGTACTGAGGTCATGTCTGGATTTGAACTGTGTTCCTTTTCTGATATAAATGCATGATCCTCCACCTCTTGAAGTAGTTCTGCAGGAAGAGTTTGCCTTTTCATATAATGATAATACTACTGTATGTATGCAGTTCAAAGATTGGAGCTCAACTTCTAATAGTTGTATTTTATTTTTTATTGATTGCATGTTTTGATGGAGGATTGTTAAGTCTGTGAAATGCCCCATGTTACTCTTTCAAATGGTTTGTTTTTCTTTGTGACATCTGGTATATGTGATATTTGAGGTGTTAAAATCTGTCCTGTGAGTGATTGTTTCAGTATTTTTTAAAGTGCTGGAGATACTCTTTATTCAGGGGAATCTGTTGTGTGGATTTATCCTAAAAAAAAACCCTTACTTTTCCTACCTATGACAACAGGTATTTGACCATGTGTGGCCCGAGATTCACCCCCTACACTTTCATGAATAAACTGTACCAATCTTCCCTACCCGGTCCTGTTCAGGTGTAGGCTATGCCTAGTAAAACCCCATCTGTTGATAGTCCCAACAGGCACCAGAGAAACATGAGCAAAGTTGGCTGTCCTCAGAGCCATCACTAACCCCACAATGATTCGCATCACAGCTCCATCAAGATGTAGTCCATCATGATTCTGGAACATCTCAACAAAGTGTACATAAGTGCCATGAGTCAGGGAGCTATCTTGTCCAGGTCACCACTTATGTCATATGCACCGCCCCTGTCCAAACTGTTTCCCACCCCACCCACCATCACTACATGGTCCTCGTTAAGTCCTTACATAAAGAATAAAGATCCTAGGTCCTCTATCACATGGCTTAGCCCTGCATTTGGCTTGAAGCTACCTAGCAGCAGCACATTCTTCTTCCTAACACTTTGTACATTCCTAGGCTTCTTGGCCTCGGTTGAAGTGTGCTACACATTTTCTGCTCCTCGTTCTATCTGAGGCTCTTCTCCACTTAACTCTGGCAGTGGTAGATACCTGTTTTTGGTGTTGGTGATAAAACTTTCTTCCTATCCTCCTACCAGCCGCCAGTTCCCAACCAACCTCCTCCCCCCTATCTCCCTTGATCCTTATGAGTTTCTTCCTTATTTCCTCCAACTGTGCCTGAAGGGCACACATTTTCCTTTCCTGTTCCCCAATCAAGATGTTCCTACCACATACTGTACAGTTCGAGGAGAGAGCCTCTTCTGTTCTTCCAACATTCTCCCCACTGCATCCCCCCCCCCCCCCCCCCAGTGAAAATATTTCCTACAAGATTGGAAACAAATCCCTCTACTCACTACCCTATAACAGCTCCCACATTTATCACTCATGGTCAGTTTCGAAAGAATAATTAAGTTTAAAGAATGTTTTAAATTTGTCAAGGACGCGAGATTGGCTGCGTGTAAACAAAAAACGACACAAAGGTCTTACGTGCGGTGGCTGTTTTCTTGGTACTGATTTAGAGATACAATGACAGAAGAATGATTTGTAATTAATTTGCTTTTAGAGAATTTACTTAATCAGGCGTGTTTGGTCAGGTTTTAAACGTTTATAACTCGGAAAATTTAGGCCTAGATCGCGTCTATCTCACTAGTAAACAATACGAAATGTGTTAGTTAAATACGATTTAGAAACGTTTAATTACACTTTTATTGTGACAACAGATATTGATGAAACTAGTAGCAGTCTTTTTTAAACCAATTTTGCACTACGAAGAAAACTTGAATACAATTTTTTGTGTTTATGTCACGCAAAATTTCGGGTTATGTCGCGATTATCGGGACTTCAGCTAAAGAACAAGTTTTTTCAACAACAAGTGCTGCTGGGACGCTAATTATCCAGTTGTGTGACAAGAACGGACACTACAGCAAGTATACAAAGCATAGAAAATTTAAATTTGACACTATTTCCTCTTAAATAAGTTCTTTTAACGGACGAAGAAAATGCATGTGACCTCACTTCGCGATCATCTTAAACGAACAATGAATGCTATTATATATAAAATAATGTCGTGTTTGTCTCGTGTACCCTGGAGTCAGTCCAAACAATTACTGCTCGTCACGTCTTACATGCGACGTCCAGTGTTAACAGAAAGCGTCGGTTTATTCACCATTACAAACAAAACGCTTTTTAAAAGAGAAATTTTACGTGGCCCATTCGACAGAGTGGACCCAGACTAATCTATTGCGATATTTCTTTTATCAACGTATATTAACACTTACCGTAAACCGGAAGAATAATCAGTATTGGAGCGACAGCATTGCCCTGGCCCGCCCGTCAAGCATGCAGCACTTTGAGCCGTTTCTGGTTTTTTGTCTACTCTTCGTCATTTACTGTCTCTGTTAATACATATCGATAGAACAAATATCGCACTAGACTAATTTTGGACCACTCTAGTGAATGGGCACGAAAAATTTCGCTTTAAAAATAATTTAGTTTGTAATTGGAAACAGAGCGTCTCTTTTTGTTCACTGTGGGCGTCGCATGAAAGATGTGACGGGCAGTTGTAGTTTGGGCTGACTCCAGCTACACAATGTAAAATAGAAATTGCAAATATACGCTAAGATATTACAATTAAGTGCCAGTGGATACGGTGTGAGACTTACCTTACTTGGAAAGAGTATTTATTTGACTAAGGTCGAATGAAGATGAATTACATTGGCCCCACCGGGTATCTGTTCTCTCAACTCAACAGAAAATTGTGTTGCCTCGTTTGGGCACTGATATGTGTGGTGGATCGCCTGTAGCAGCCGTCACAATTTATTTTTAATATTCGAATATACAGTCTAGTTTCCAGGTGTCTTAATACAACGGCTACTGAGTGGCAAATTAATTATCGATGTGGAAGATTTTCTGTTTAAAGTTAATGTGTTGATATTAACTGGAACTCGAGTAATACTGATGCATATAGAGAATCATGGCGCAATATTTTAGCAGTAGGACACCGGCGGCACAAACACATTTTGTTGGCACAGGTTGTCTACATCAGAGACAAGCATATGTTCAGGGGCAAACCTACTATTCGGATCCATGTCAACCATTAACCTAGTGTTCTCTTTTGATTGACAGGTCCTTAACCTATTTTTCTACACCACTTTTGATATTAAATTGATGTGCAAATTAATTAAACTATGACTTTAGTATATTGATCTACTAAGTGGATTATGAACCCTTTTGGTTCATTTATGACCCCCTTCCAACCCAATGGAAACATCCAACCCTCCCCCATCCTAGCGCCGATACAAATACACTTTCAGTTATTCGAATAGTCCCCTTCCACTCCATCAATTTGATTGACTAATTAACTAAACTGATCAATTAATAACACCTCCCCTCTGGTAAATCTTCCAGCCCTACCCTCCCACCACCTGTCTGGAAATTGGTGGGAAAAAGACTCAGTTGATTGCAGCCGATTGCAGTCTATGGAATATAGTTTAAACAATTTCTGATAAAGAACGAAATGTGTGGAATATTATTTACTTAAACAATTTATTGGATACAAGGTACTGTACAAAATACAGTTTACTTATTTACTGAAAGAATTTGTTGAGAAATTCACAGCAGGGTATGGAATCCTGTTTATTTAAACATTTTGATAGTGACAAGGCAGTGTGGACTACGTACACGACTGCAGCGCTTTTCTATTCTGATCATGCAAGGAATACCATCGACATAAATCACTGCACGAAATTGCACCGATAAAAATATTTCGATCTTGAAGCACATGCTGTCCACACCAACTTTTCTGAAATGTGCAGGTGGGAACTTTCCCTGCAATACATCCTACATTGCACTACATAGTTGTCAGTCCACCACCACACCCAGGCTTTTTATTTCTCTCCTTTCTGCTACTCCCCCCCCCCCCTCCCCAACTCTCCCCTGGCCTCCATCAAACCTGCAGCATTTCACTGCCACCACCCCCATCATACTATCCCCCCCCCCTCGCCCCACTCCAGCCTCCTCCTCCTTACCACGACCCAGTCGCCACTCCCATCATGCACTTGTGCTGCTGCTCGCAATGTGGTTTCAGTTGCCTGAGACCGCAGTCGTGTGTGTATGAGTAGTGTTTGCTTGATTGTGTGTGTGTGTGTGTGTGTGTGTGTGTGTGTGTGTGTGTGTCTACTGTTGATGAAGGCCTTAATGGTCGAAAGCTTTAATTATGAGAGTCTTTTTATTGTGCATATCTGTGACTCAGCTTCTCCGCTGTATGGTGAGTGAAAACCTATGAATCGAGTTAAAGGGGGCGTAACTCATCATTTCAGCGATTTTCAGTTTTTTGTTGTTTCAGAAACCTTATAGATATTAAGGTTTTTAACATGACTGTCAATCAGCGACTGTTGTGTAATACAAAATTTTGAAAAACACAGCCCTCAGTCGCGAACACAATTAATTTGTAACCTAGGTTTCGGTGTCACAAGAGACACCTTCGGACAAAATAAAAACTAAATTTCATAGCATAACGTACCAAAAAATACGAGAGCTGCGGTCATACCTGACAGCGTCAGATAGTCAGAATTCGAAATCGGACAAATGGGATGGCCAAGCATATGTCTCTTAAATTGCGCTCTTAATTTGGGAGGTTGTGGGTTCATATTAAAAAGTGACTTTTTGCGAAATGGCTTAAGCAAGAAATCGGCGTTGTTAACAGCTGATCTGATTTCTTTCTGGAGAGAGGGAGTAGGATCGACTTGCAGTTCAGAAATACCATTTTCTTCGAAAAAAGGGATGGTTTTCGAAATATATTCTTCATTATAGGCTATTACTAGTGAAGAGCCCTTATCAGCTTTCGTTATAAGAGCATCTTTATCTTTAAGTTTCTTATTAATATTTCTAATCAAGGCCTTGTCATTACATGAGGCATTAGGGGAAGCAGCTTGACATTTACTAAAAATATTTGTTAGATCATAAGCAATCCTAGTTTGCACAGCACTATCCATTTTTATGCAGTCTAAACCAGTTTTCAGGTCTACAAGGACATTCTGCACGACCTGCTTGTTAGTCAAATCTGGTTTGATATTATAGTTAAGCCCTTTTTCTAACGGACTAGTTTCTGCTTCCGTAAATTAATCTTAATCTTATTTAAAACTCTGTACGATGTTGGAAATTTTGCATATTGAAAAAAAGGGCGTAAACTTGATATTTTGGAGGAGCTGGAAATTTTCAAGCATTTACTTTCAAATGACGGACTTTTTCTCAACTAGCAGGTGCAGTTGCGCGGAAGACGTTATTTCTATGGTATAAAGCCGCTGCTTGACGAGATCTAACACTTTGATGTGCCAACTACTTCTTGCAGATTCAGAGATACCTTTTCTTTCTACTTTTTACGGCTCATATACGTAAATTAAAAAAAACTTTTTGGTTTTTATAACGTATCTATTATAGAAGCAGTAATGTCAATTAATGGAATATTTCGTATATGTCTTCTTTATGCATTTGTTCTGGAATTTTGTACTACAGCGAGTCATTCATTAGTTGTATTTTATACCATGTAGTATCCAGCTATTGTAATTACTTCATGTACACCGTTCAGGTGTTTGTTTCTTTCTCTCTCTGCAGTTTCGAGAGATGTTTTACCAATTAGCCACCGGATGGCGGTATTGTCTTGAAGTTGCCGTGGTGCACAAGTCACATGATGTTTCAGTTTTGTGTTGACTGTAGCAGAAGACACACCGCAGTCCCTAGTGGCTTGCACCTCTGTTGCATTTTATTTTAATTCTGACTATCTGACGCTGTCAGGTATGACCGCAGCTCTCGTATTTTTTGGTACGTTATGCTATAACATTTAGTTTTAATTTTGTCCGAAGAAGGTGTCCCTTGTGACACCGAAACCTAGGTTACAAATTAATTGTGTTCGCGACTGAGGGCTGTGTTTTTCAAAATTTTGCCTGATAGATACGCCTATCGATTACTTCTAAAAGGGCGTTTCTAATGCCTTGCACATTGAGCGAGAATCCCAGACCAAAGATCGCAGTTTTTTTTTTTTTAAATGGGCGTCACTGACTTCCGCCTCTTTAAAAAAAAATCTATTGGCAGCATTGTAAACAGCTGTTTCAGTTTGCCACTTATTTTCTAACCTGTGATACACAGCCTTTGTTCCATCGCTGTTCAGTTGACAATTAGTTCACGCCAAACGATAAAATGAGTGACACTGATAGCGTGTGTAGTGATTACGCTGACAAATCATGCAAAAGAAAACGTGGTGCAAATCCATCATTATATAAGGTAAGCAAAGTAAAAGTAGCCCGACTCAAGGGTGAAGGTAATGTTAACGACAGAATCAATATTGTTCTTCAAGCTAAGGTAAGCTACTTTGCTTCCATTATTTTGTTCCGTTTCTGTGTTAATGATTTAACAATACACTATTCTTTCAAAGCTATACTTCATGTTTATCATTAAAACAATTAATAACAATATTACTGAATAGGTAACCAAAGTTGTTTCAATGATAGCCTCCATCTTCTTCAGAACGACCATGTACTAGTTGTGTTTACTGCAACAATTACTCATTTGTTTCTTTCTTTTTCTTTCTTCTGTTAGATGTACAAGAAAATTTTTGGACAATCTGTGGGAAGACAACTGTTTGCATGTGTTTTCAAAAGTTTACAATATTCTTAATAAGAATGCCCAGTATTTGTATTTACAAGGTTTGACTGATGTAGGTTATCCCAAGGTAGTGAAAAGTGCTACTTTCTCTTGCCACATTCTTGTAGGAAGTGATCGAACGAAGGTGTGCATGAAAGCTTTTCTTTCTGTTTTTTTCTGTGAGTGAAAAGAGAGTCAGAAGAATCAGAGATTTAAAAATGAATGGATGCACTCCAGAAGATAAAGAGGTAGACAGGTCAAAATATGCCACCTGAGCCCTCAGCTATCAATAAAAACAATGTGGAAACTGTTCAGAACGAAATACGCTGAATTCAGAACTGTCTCATACTACACATACTGGAATGAGTTTTGGCTACAGATTTGGTAGGTCTCAAGTAGATGTATGTTGTACCTGCAAAGAACTTAACCATAAAAATAAATCCCCTCATCTTAATGAGATTGCTAAAAGGACAGCTACAACCGAACTATTAATACATAAACGCAGAGTAGAAAGTTTTATTCTGCTCTAAAACATGCATTATCTGTAGAGGGGCAAAGAGAAAGCACTGTTTTGTCCATCGCAATTTACTACATGCAGAATATAACCCTACCAATGATTTCAGTTCAGGAGCTTTTCCATTTAAGACAGCTTACTGTTAGTATATTCTGTATTAGTAACATTAAAGAAAAGAAGAGTACATTGTACGTTTAACATGAAGGGAAGAGCAGAAAATCGCCAGATGAGATCTGTTCTTTTTTATCAGATTTTATAAAATAAGTGCCTCAAAATAAAACAGAGTTCCATTTATTTTCAGATAACTGCGCAGGCCAAAACAAAAATCAGAGACTTTCTCGATATCTTCTCTCACTCACAGACTCAGGTCGATTTAATAAAATACAACAATTTTTCCCTGTGAGAGGTCACAGTTTTTTACCTCGTCACTGTGATTTTGGAATCATCAAAAAATCTCAAAAAAATTGATAGAATCTATTCAGTGCATGAGGTTGCTCGTCATATTATAGAGAGTTTTGTACCAGGAAAGTTTGTGGTGAAAGAAGTGGCAACCACAAAAATTCTGGATTTCAAAAGCTGGTGACCATTGCACTAAAAAAATTGTGCTATCTCTGAAGAGACTAAAAGCAAACCCAGAAATGAAAGAATTAAGTTTCCAATTAATACTCTTTATCACTTTGTGTATTCCCATGAAAGAAAGGGTTACATTAAGTGGTATTCGACATAAAATGGTCTGGTCTACCACACTTTCTTCATGGCTCTCAGTAAAATGACATCTGCTCCACCATCATCGCCATCGTACTCTTCTGGGAGAGTTCCCATCAAAAGAGCAAAGATTGAAGACCTTAAGAAAATCGAACCCTACATTTCTCAAGAGCACAAGTATTTCTACACAGAACTATTTTCTTGGCCAACTGAACCTGAAAATGCCACAAAATAAGAAGAATGTATTTTATGTAATTTAATTGTGACAGTACTGGTGTTATATTTTTTATTAGTTATTGTGATTTGTATCATAAACTATTGCTCTTAATAGTATTTTGTATACCTTTGAAAAAGAATTAAACAAAATTAAAAAAAAAAAAACAAAGCAAAGTTTGCTTAATTCTGACATGAGTTTTTTTTAATTTAGTTGTACTTTTTTAAAAGGGTGTAAATCAATGAAGTTTAAAGTTCTATTACACACAGCATAATTACTTAAGGTGAAAATCCTTCTCACATAAACTCAGATATTACTGTACTAATCACGTAAAACCACCAAAAAGCATCTGTGTTTCTTAGTTTGGGGTTGACAGTTTTTTGTGTGTCCTGAAAAATTTACTCTGCATGAGATACGCCCTTTTAAAAAAAAACTCGACTCCTATGAATATTTTGCTAGTATCTAACGAGATATACAACAGGCATCAACAGAATTTGTGAACAGGAAATGCGTGTAGACAATGAAATGCGCGATATGGTGGTTTAGTGTTCAAATGGACGTTTAAATAACGCAGACATGTGAGATTAACAACCAAAACATTCGATAAGGCAGACTGCCAGTTCACAGACGCGAAGAAACTGAATTATTATTCTCATGAAGAATATGCATGTGATAGTCCAGCTGTCTGGAAATGAAAAGTCGAGAAATAAAATTTACTATTCAAACAGAGAAAATGCCTTGACATATTGAGTAAACGAAAGAAATTTCGCTTTCTCCGTTCTGAATGTGAAATACACAGGTGGAAAAAATGCAGAAGTCGATAATATCGGCAACGTTAAATGTGCAGCTTTCTAAACAAAATTTTTTCTCAAGCTGGACGAATGTCGTTTAACGTCAGTGATTTCATCAGGTGTGATTAGGTTTTGTTTCCAACGATACAAGACCAAAGGAATTTCCATGTTGGAGTACCCATTTCAAAAACATAACAAAATTTATGTCAAGAAACACCTCGTAAAAAATATAATTATGATTCAAATTCAAGTGCTTGAAATTCTCGTGACAAACTCAAAGCATAAGACCGTTGTTTTTCGTGAATCTTGCATGTACAATAAAGGTCGGACTATATTTGAAGGAGAAACGCGCGCTCAAATAAGATACTCATTCAAGGGGGAAAAACGTACAAACGTTGATGCACAGTCCAAGTCTGCACTTACACACAACAATGATTGTGATCAGTCCGGAAAGTTCATTGTTAGCTATGTGAATCGGCAGAAATCTTTGGATCGGTTGGTTGGTTGGTTGGTTTGGGGGATTAAAGGGACCAGACTGCTACGGTCATCGGTCCCTTGTTCCAAACACAAAGAACACCCACAGAGAATAAAAACGAGGAACAGAAGAGATCACAGACGATACAGAACAAGAGAAACTTAGAGAAAGACAAGACAAAACGAACTAAAACCACACATAGTGTGACGGTGGTTGGCCGACCATAGAAATAAAAAAAGGAGAAGCCAACCACTTAGAAACACATTAAAAAATCAGCGTAAAATCATAGCCCAAAGGCCAGAATCAACACAAAACAATAAAATATAACAGAAACACTCAGAGTAAATGGTAAAATCCCCCTGCCCGAATAAAACGTAAAACTAAGTCAGCCATAGTGGAGTCGTCTGTTAAAAGGGCAGGGAGCGTAGCAGACAGCGCAAATGTCTGCCTGACCACAGCTAAAAGGGGCGCAGGCCAGCAAAATGTGGGCCACTGTCAAAGCTGCCCCACAGCGACATAGAGGAGGGTCCTCCCGGCGCAGTAAATAACTCTATGTCAGCCGGGAGTGGCCAATGCGGAGCCGGCAAAGAACTACTGAGTCCCTGCGAGTGGCTCGCAGGGATGACAGCCACACAGCCGTCGTCTCCTTGACAGCACGGAGTTTATTGCGCATTGTCAGTTCGCGCCATTCATCGTCCCATAGCGCCAAGATTTTGCGGTGGAAGACTGCCCGCAAATCAGTCTCTGGAAGGCCAACGTCCAGAGATGGCTTACCGGTGGCCTCTTTCGCCAGGCGGTCAACATGTTCGTTACCTGGGATACCGACATGACTGGGGGTCCACACAAAGACCACAGAGCGGCCGCAACAGGCAAGAGTATGCAGAGACTCGTGGATAGCCATCACCAGACGAGAACGAGGGAAACACTGGTCGAGAGCTCGTAAACCGCTCAGGGAATCGCTACAGATAACGAAGGACTCACCTGAGCAGGAGCGGATATACTCTAGGGCACGAAAGATGGCGACCAGTTCAGCAGTGTAAATGCTGCAGCCATCCTGCAAGGAACGTTGTTCGGAATGGTCCCCTAAAGTTAGCGCATAACCGACACGACCAGCAACCATCGAACCGTCAGTGTAAACAATACCAGAGCCCTGATACGTGGCCAGGATAGAATAAAAGCGGCGGCGGAAAGCCTCTGGAGGGACTGAGTCCTTCGGGCCCTGTGCCAAGTGGAGCCGAAGGCAAGGGCGACGAACACACCATGGGGATGTATGCAAAGTAGCCCGGAAAGGAGGTGGAACAGTGAAAACCTGAAGCCCAGAGAGAAGCTCTTTGACGCGGACCACTATTGTACAACCAGACCGGTGCCGACGTTCTGGCAGACGGACGACCGATCGCGGGAACAGGAGACGATAGTTTGGATGCCCGGGCGAGCTTAGAACACGGGCAGCATAAGCGGCCAGCGAACGTTGGCGTCGGAACCGCAGTGGAGGTACACCTGCCTCCACTAGTACGCTGTCCACAGGGCTGGTGCGGAAAGCACCAGTGGCAAGACGTATCCCGCTGTGGAGAATTGGGTCCAGCACCCGTAACGCAGATGGGGATGCTGAGCCATAAGCCAGGCTCCCATAATCCAGACGGGACTGGATTAACGCCTGGTAGAGCCGCAACAGGGTAGAGCGGTCGGCACCCCAGCGGGTGTGGCTCAAGCATCTCAGAGCGTTTAGATGCCGCCAACACTGTTTAAGCTGCCGGATATGAGGCAGCCAAGTCAACCGGGCATCGAAAACCACCCGCAAAAACCTGTGGGTCTCCACCACAGCAAGGAGTTCGTCGGCAAGATAAAGCCGCGGCTCAGGATGGACTGTTCGGCGCCGGCAGAAATGCATAACGCGGGTCTTGGCTGCCGAAAACTGAAACCCATGCGCTACAGCCCAAGACTGCGCCTTACGGATAACACCCTGTAGCTGACTTTCAACAGCTGCAATGCCAGTAGAGCTGTAGTAAAGGCAGAAGCCGTCAGCATACAGGGATGCGGAGACAGAATTACCCACGGCCGCAGCAAGCCCGTTAATGGCTATTAAAAACAGACAGACACTTAAAACAGAGCCCTGTGGCACACCGTTCTCCTGGACGTGGAGGAACTATACGAGGCCGCGACTTGCACGCGGAAGGTACGACACGACAGAAAATTGCGGATAAAAATCGGCAGAGGACCCCGGAGACCCCATCCATGAAGCGTTGAAAGGATGTGATGACGCCATGTCGTATCGTACGCCTTCCGCATGTCGAAAAAGACAGCGACCAGGTGCTGACGGCGGGCAAAGGCAGTACGGATGGCCGACTCCAGGCTCACCAGATTGTCGGTGGCGGAGCGGCCTTTACGGAACCCACCCTGAGACGGAGCCAGAAGGCCCTGAGACTCCAGTACCCAATGCAAGCGCCGGCTCACCATCCGTTTGAGAAGCTTGCAAAGAACGTTGGTGAGGCTAATGGGACGGTAGCTGTCCACCTCCAGGGGGGTCTTTCCAGGTTTCAAAACAGGGATGACAATGCCTTCCCGCCATTGCGAGGGAAACTCCCCCTCGACCCAAAGACGGTTGTAAAGATCGAGAAGGCGCCGCTGGCAGTCCACTGAAAGGTGTTTCAGCATCTGACAGTGGATGCCATCTGGCCCAGGAGCGGTATCAGGGCAAGCAGCTAGGGCACTGCGAAATTACCACTCACTGAATGGAGCATTGTAAGATTCTGGGTGGGTGGTGCGAAACGAAAGGCTCCGACGTTCCATCTGCTCTTTAATGGAGCGGAAGGCCAGGGGTTAATTCGCAGAAGCGGAACTCATAGCAAAAAGCTCTGCTAAGCGATTTGCAATGACGTCGGAGTCAGTACAAACTGCTCCATTCAGTGAGAGCGCAGGGACGCTGGCAGGGGTCCAATAGCCGTAGATGCGTCGAATCTTGGCCCAGACCTGCGATGGAGGGACATGGAGGCCAATGGTGGACACATACCGCTCCCAGCACTCCTTCTTGCCTTGGCGGATAAGGAGGCGGCCCCGCGCACGCAGCCGTCTGAAGGCGATAAGGTGGTCTACGGAGGGATGTCGCTTGTGACGCTGGAGCGCCCGCCGGCGATCTTTAATCGCTTCAGCGATCTCAGGCGACCACCAAGGCACAGCCTTCCGCCGAGGGGACCCAGAAGACCGGGGAATGGCAGATTCGGTGGCAGTAGCGATGCCGATGGTGACCGATTGAACCACCGCATCAATGTCATCAGTAGAGAGAGGCTCAAAAGCGGCAGTGGAGGAGAACAAATCCCAGTTCGCCTTATTCATAGCCCATCTGCTAGGGCACCCAGAAGAGTGACGCTGTGGTAGTGACAAAAAGAGCGGAAAGTGGTCACTACCACACAGGTCGTCATGCACACTCCATTGGACAGACGGTAAGAGGCTATGGCTGCAGATCGAAAGGTCGATGGCGGAGTACGTGCCATGCGCCACACTAAAGTGTGTGAAGGCACCATCATTTAAAATCGAAAGATCGAGCTGTGCCAATAAATGCTCAACGGTGGCGCCTCGACCTGTTGCCACTGACCCATCCCACAGAGGGTTATGGGTGTTGAAGTCGCCCAGTAACAAGAAAGGTGACGGCAATTGGGGTATCAGCGCAACCAGGACATGCTGCGTGACATCACCATCGGGTGTAAGGTAAAGACTGCAGACGGTAACAGCCTGTGGCGTCCACACCCGAACAGCGACAGCCTCTAAAGGTGTTTGTAGAGGGACAGACTCGCTATGAAGAGAGTGAAGGACATAGATGCAGATGCCACCAGGCACCCTTTCATAAGCTGCCCGGTTCTTATAATAACCCCGATAGCCACGGAGGACGGGGGTTCGCATTGCTGGAAACCAAGTTTCCTGACGAGCAATGCAGAAGAAAGGGTGAAGGCTGATAAGTTGTCAGAGCTCAGTTAGATGGTGGAAGAAACCGCTATAGTTCCACTGGAGGATGATATTGTCCATGGCTGAGAAAGGCATGAAGGGACTGGGAAGGCAGATTACGCCGCTGGGTCACCTGCTGCCTCCGACTGAGCTCCTGTGCTAACGCTATTCATGGTGTCTGAGGGACTGGCGAGATCGAGGTCCTCAGTGGACGCCAGAATCTCCCACTCGTCCTCAAACGCAGAGCTTTTAGGAAGAGGTGGGACGGGTGCCACCGCAATGTCGTATTCTTGGGGACTTCCTTCCTTTTCTGTTTCTCTCGCTGTGCCTTCGGTGGTTCAGGCTTCATGGGCTTCACACGGTCAATCTTAGGGACGGACGACGACCATGACGCCCTACGACCAGTGACTGGTGGTTGTTTCAGCCACTTGCGGGTGTCCGCTTTGGCACTGGGCTAAGCCTGGGATGGGAGGTCCCGAAGGGACCCCTTCCTGGTGAGAGTAGCCGAAGAAGTCTTACTCTTCTCTGGCTGGGAAGGGGGAACATGTCCCTGATGGTTGGGGGGGGGGGTGTTGCTCCTGAAGTAGATGGAGCACCATTGTTGCAGCAGCGGTGTAGGTCGACGTCATTGCCACAGAATGGAGCCCCTCATATTTCCGTTTAACCTTGGTGTAGGTCAGGCAGTCCAGGGTCTTATATTCCTTTATCTTTCGGTCTTTCTGGAATATCCTACAGTCCGGCGAGCAGAGGGAATGGTGCTCTCGACAGTTAACACGGATGGGAGGCGGGACACATGGAGTATTGTGATGCGAAGGACGTCCACAATCTCGACACGTGACGCTGGAAGTACATCGGGACGACATATTCCCAAACTTCCAGCACTTAAAACGCCTTATCGGAGGAGGGATATATGGCTTCACATCACACTGGTAAACCATCACCTTGACCTTTTTGGGTGAAACATCACCTTCGAAGGCCAAGGTGAAGGCTACGGTGGCTACCTGATTATCCCGCGGACCCCGATGGACAGGCCGGTCGAAGTGAACTACTCGTCATTCTAGATTGGCGCGTAGTTCATTGTCGGACTGCTGAAGAAGATACCTATGGAATATAATACCCTGGACCATGTTTAAACTCTTATGGGGAGTGATGGTGACAGAAACATCCCCCAACTTGTCACAAGTGAGCAACCTCCGTGACTGGGCAGAGAATGGTGTTTTGATGAGAACTGACTCAGAGCGCATTTTGGACACACTCTCCACCTCCCCAAACGTGTCCTCTAAATGCTCCACAAAAAACTGGGTCTTGGTCGACATAAATGATTCCCCATCAACTCGCCTACACACAAGGTACCGGGGTGAATAATCTCCACTGCCTTCTTTAGCTATACGTTCCTCCCATTGAGTGGCCACAGAGGGAAATGATCTCTGATCAAATTTCTTTCCACTGAGGTCAGACCACGATTGCTTAGAGACTGCTGGTGGAGGTCCACCAGCGAGAGATGATGTACCACACTTCATTGTGGGTCATCCGCCCTGATGCCACCCACTCCGACCAGGGGCTCTCCCCACGGGCGCCACCCAGCCACAGCAAAGACCACCTGGCAGGATGGTCTTTGCTGGGTGTCCCGATGCCCCAGAGGGATAGGCATCTACTCCTTGGCATACGTTTGGAGGTAGCAGCTGAGGCATCAGCAGTGCGATTCCTGTGTAGTCAGGGGGCCACCACCAATAGGGTACATGACGACCCCACCACAACGGACTGATGACCGTGCTGGTTGTCGTGTGTCGAATATCCATGTATATAGTGAGCAACGATGGACGTGCACAATGGAGGGAATGTATGATACTCGGAACACACTGCAGCTGATGTGGCCGGAAGCTCGGTGAAAGTCCAACTCCATGACAAGAATGAAGGTGCCTGATGTTAGGGCAAGATGGATATATAATACATCACATAATACGTCCTGTCCCAAATGGTACGCACTAACAGAAAATTTTGAAACATAGTGGTCAAACCCCTTAGGGGACCATCACTTTAAGTCCAAAACGTTTGAGACTCCTTTTAGTCGCCTCTTACGACAGGCAGGAATACCGCGGGCCTATTCTTACCGCCGAACCCGCAGGGGCGGAGGAAGGGGGGGGGGGGATTCCAGAGTGTGGCTAAGGACATAAGCACTGTAAATCCTTATCAGTCGCCTTTCGAAATCACGTATCCGAAGCAAATACATATATGTTGGATTACATATGGTACAGCGAATGTAATTCAGCAGTTAGACTGTGATTTCTCCTTCACAGGAAAGCGTTTTACCGGTCATTAACAGACGCAATTATTATGAGTGGATCTCTGTAGTCAGTTTGTAGCGTCGCAGATTTTTGCTGTAAGTTTTGTTTCATTATGCCAAGCTGTTTTGGAAGCCTGCAGTATAGTAGCATTCGGCGGCGACCGACTTCTGACCTGCCGCATGCGTCATGGCCACACCTGTCACTAAAGCGGACCGTGAGAATTCTCGCTGTGGCGTGTACTAAAATCACTTATTCATCTCACCTAAGAAACTAAATAACTATGTTAAATATTATCTGTTTTATTCCAAATTTGGTACATGACCTTTTGTTATTCAGACGAACTTTGTGTCAAAATTTGATACCGCTACCTATAACAGTTTCGGAGATGTGAAGAAACCATTAAAAAAGTCAAAAACCGACACTTAGGGAATTAAATTCAGTTAGGAACTATAACAGTTTATCTTTTGGTATCATTTGAAAACATTAACAGAACTCTCCGTGTGTAAAATTAATTAATTGAGATTTTCATATTAAAACTTTAACTTTCATTTTCGTAATGTAAAATTCAGCAAAATTATTATTTGTGTCTTATGTCGTTGTGGGAGTAAATTAGAGAGAGTGAGAGTGTGTATGTGGGTCACACGTTACCTTTCCCACGCCATGATTGTGTAATGCATTACATAAAACTAATCTTGAAATTTGTTTGTACCCATATTGCTGATGAAATATGTCCAAGCGTGCCTGTTTTTGTAAGAAGGCAGCCAAAATAGTTAATTGTAGAGTAATGTTTTTCTAAAGTTATTTGAAGATTAGTTTTCATTTCGTTTGGTTTGGTGGAACATTTTGTTAATATTTGCAGCATGAAATGACGTAAATGTATCTGTGAATGTTGACTGGAGTAAAACAGTTTAAGCGCGAATATGATCTTGAAAGATTGATCTGATTGATTGTTCGTATTGATCAACCAATCAGAGTAAAGCCTTTCCCGCGCGTTGGAATGAGCAACAGCATTGAGTCAGTCGTGAATTAGCTCCGGAGGAGAAGATCATGTTAGACGTGTACGAAAAAGTTATATGTAAAATGAAGAAGTGACTGTTATTTCGTGTTCGGTTTATATCGCCGTACAGGCAGATACATTTACGGACAATTCTGTGAACTTTGGGAGATTTGGAGTGGTCGTTGTAGAGAAAACCGCGTGTGAAACTATCGGCTTTTGTGAAGAAGTCTGCGTGGCGTGTTCACTATGCTTTTACAGAACATTTTTTGGCGAGCATCTTCCTTTGAAGAATCCACTGAAAAGGATCGAGTGTGAAACTCAATTCAGAGCAGATTACTGACTGTATTGATCTCGTAATATTTCGGGTTGGACTTTGTACATTTCTGGCTGTCTATCGTGTGATATAAGCTGCATGAACTAGTAGTAGATGTGCTGTCGACGTAAATGTGGGCCTGTTAACACCATAACTAAAAGACAATAAAAAATATTAGTATCGGGAAGCGGACATTTTCAATGAAGGAAGGAGGCATCCACTTTTGCCTGTTATTACTAGAGATTTACAGGTTTATTTTGTTACCTGAGTTACGCGGACTATGGAATCGTAAGTATGGACGATGTTTTTCTTCAATGAACATCGTCTACGTAGTACCACAGTCTAACATAACAGTCGCGACACTTCGCCTCGATTTTGTTGCCTACAGCGCCAGCAGCGCCCCAAGCGGCTGGTAGGTTGAACCATGAGTTCGGCGCGATCGTGAAAGCGAAAAGTGATTGTTTATTTTGATTTATACAATGGTTTTTACCATCGGGAGCGTTTGTAGCGCAATAAATTGCAGCAACAACAGGAAGAAGACACCACAGCTGTCTTTTTTTTTTTTTGGCTTCCTAAGGATCCGGAGAGGTATATACCATCATGTTACTAAACTGTATCGTCAGGATTCACTTGCAAAATTAATGTGCATAAATGACGAATGTTTCGTTTTAGGAGCAGAAAATGGCTAGTTAATAGCAGACGAGAAGACCTTATGAAGAACGACCTAGTTTACCTGTATAATAATATTAGGTTTTGTCCGCTACATTTCGAACAAAATCAGTTCATGAACGCAGACAATAACAAACTCGTGTGGAATGCAGTACCCACACTGTTTGACATTCCAAATAAGCCACCTCATCTGCCGATGAAGAGGAAACTGCCACAATGATTCGACAGTCAATCTAAAGTTGTAAAACGGTCCTAAGACACAGAAGCAGCCAGTTCAACTCTCCAGGTATCAGTGCCAGATTCGTGTGAATTATCAACACAGACCTGCTTTGGCGATGAAGTTGATAGATTAAGTGCAGCTGTTCGTGTCTTACAAACCGTGTGAAGTGTCAGAATGTGCAGATCGAACGAAACTATTACAGGACAAGAAAAGTGCATACAGACAGATTGTTTGAAAATTATTCAAATATTTGGTTTTTCATAAATGTACAGTAATCAGCTCATTATAATGTTTTCAGCATATTTCTCCCACTATTTGGCAGTTGCTTGTCCCACTTAGAATAATATAAAGATGAAGGTCGCACTTGTGGCAACAGGCGACAATGACACCCACTGGTCGGTGTGCAGTCGATACTTTAAGGCTGCACGAAACCGAAGCTCACAAACGTCGGTAGGCCTACAAAACGATAAATGAGCTGTCGATCGCTTTTGCATGTAGAGGTACATGTCTGTGGTTCTTACATGTAAATCTGTGTATTTATATTCTTTTGATATCAACGTGGTAAGCTGCAATTCTGTCCAATGTCACAAGTGTTTCTTCACGAATGTGTTGTAGCTTGCCACTCTATTCATGGTTTTTGTCCATACTTGCGCTTATTTCAGAATCATTTTTAGAAACATATATGCCTTCTGATACTACACAAACTCTTCGATGCAAGAAAATAATTCGAATAATTCGGAAATTACGTAGGAAATGGATGCAAACAAACATTATGCTTACGACGCGTCTGACGTTCACCTTACCTGCCGCTTGGAGCGCTTGTGTCGCATCATCTGTCAAACGGCAACAACTTTTACAGCAGTGAGTGTCGCGACTGTTATGTTAGACTGTGGTAGTACCTACGAATGCAGAGCAACGGATGGTGAACGAACACTGTACTGAGGTAGGTCTACATTAATTTGCAGCTTGCTTCACTCAGTGCTAGAGAATTTTTTAACACCGCTCCGCCGCAAGTTGACCATCATGACAGTATTCTCAAGATAAAATCAGTACCATTTATGTGGCAGTCTCATTCCTAACCATCTCAGTTTTGTTTAAATACATGGAAACTGCGTGGAACACACAGGGCTGTCAAATGTGGCCTTAAATTTATTTTCACAGTACAAATATAATATACGTTTCAAGTACTGTATCATTATTTCAAACTTTTACTAGTTTTACAAGAAATAAAATTAATTTTGGCGTATTACAACTCGTGTATTTCTTTGCGTATATCAACTTGGAATCAACAATATGTATAAAATGTAGGTACTATTTCTCTGGGAATAATAAATTATGTTTCAATCGCTTGCAACTGGCGATTTAGTACTCGTCTGGTTAACCAATGGAAGCAGTGATAAGAGAACGCCGTACCGCGCGCAGTGAGGGTTCGTAAGGGCTACACACACACAAGTGCCGGATCGCAGCGACTCGTCGCACGCAATATCGCCTGCAATCGATCGCTCGTCTCAACATCCCACACATGAGTGATTTGTCAAACAAATTCTATCAGTATTATGAAGGTCATTCTGTCAAAGTTCCGATGTGGAAAATGAACTGCTATGTTAAGCGGCAGTTACAGCTGACTTCCGTATGCCCATGAACACTTGCAAAAGATAAATTTAAAATAAACGAGAATTATGATTTATTAAACTTGTTTTGAAGCACTTTTCTGGGGAACTGTAGGTTACTTTACAGAAGACATTTCATTTTTCACTGACGCCAGACGTGTTGTGTACGTTTCTCCACTGTGCCATTAAAATCCGTTTTAAGTTTATTAGTACCCAGTTCCTTTTCATTAGTTTTGAAATTTACCTGAAAGTGTTTAAATAATTTACTCGATTCGTCTATGGAGATGTTGTTACTTCAGCAGCACTACTAATTACTGTAGCTCTTGTTATTAATTGCATGAAGGGAAGTTAGATTATATGAAATGAAAAGGGACTTGAGAATTACTGCGTAAAAGATTTGCCTTAACATTTCAATTAAATGTCCTCTTAACATTACAGTAAGTACGTATATCATTGTGTTCAATACTTTTATTTCCACAAACTTCAATTATACGTGTAATTATTTCATAAATAACTCAAAAGCATAGGAGAAAGCCCATCGTATCACGTCTGTTACTGTGAACTTGCCGTCAACTCTAGTTCTACAGCACACAGGCCCGGATCAAGGGAGGGTGGATGAGTGGCGGGGTAGGGGCACAAACCGGGCTATCTGCCACAGACGGCGGCAATTTCAGGAGGTGCCAAATTCATATTCTTTAAGTAAAAAACGTTGTTTCACAAAGCGTTTAACATCCAGCGTTCGTTGGTCTGTCGGTTATTCATATGATTGTGAAACGCGTCTCTGTTGGGTTTTGAATATTTTTGAACACGTTCTAAGTTGATTTCTGAACGAATCATAAGTTGATTTCTGAACGAATCATAAGTTGATTTCTGAACGAATCATAAGTTGATTTCTGAACGAATCATAAGTTGATTTCTGAACGAATCATAAGTTGATTTCTGAACGAATCATAAGTTGATTTCTGAACGAATCATAAGTTGATTTCTGAACGAATCATAAGTTGATTTCTGAACGAATCATAAGTTGAGTTTTGAATGCGTGCATAGTGTACGTGATGTCTCTGCCAGAGGAATCCCCGTCGTATCTAGAAATAAAGAATTTTCCCGTACACGAAAGGGGATACGGCTTTAAGATCGGAGTTGAATGAACGCGAACGGATGACTGGCAATCGCTGTTTGTTTATGTGGTTGATTGGGTGTGCGAATGACCAGCGTTGTTATAATTCTTGACGAAATCCACAGATTCAAAAAAAAAAAAAAAAAAAATGGTTCAAATGGCTCTGAGCACTATGGGACTTAACTTCTGAGGTCATCAGTCCCCTAGAACTTAGAACTACTTAAACCTAACTAACCTAAGGACATCACACACATCCATGCCCGAGGCAGGATTCGAACCTGCGACGTAGCGGTCGCGCGGTTCCCGACTGTAGCGCCTAGAACCGCTTGGCCACCACAGCCGGCCTCAACAGATTCAGACAACCAGAATAGATATAAACGACTAACAGGAATAACAGACAAAAAAGATTACATGTTAATCTTCTCGGTATTTCCAAGAAAATGAAATTTTGACAGAAAATTTTTGCCAAATCGCTGCACTACTAAGGGCCAGTTTTACAGTCCCCGGTTAGCAACCGTTTAAGTTCTATTCTCGTAATAGCGAGGAAAACGCCTTGAACGAACACGTAATGACGCCTAAGCGGAGAATAAATGCAAGATAACTAAACTGGTGATTCTGGCAGAGTTAGTTTGGCAATGGCAGGAATAGTAACAGAGATAGTGATGGCAAAATTGTTTGTTAGGAGAAGAAACAGGGATAACACAAAATTATATGGAAGAATATAACGATTCCAAATTTATACAAAAATTTCGTACTACTACTACTTCTCGATCTAATGCCTGATAAATTGGATTGTATGAATGTAATGTGAAACTATTTCCTAACATAAAACTTTTTGCTTATAGAAGGTCTATAGGCATTTGATTTTGGTACTTTGTAAACTATATTCTGTCGTGTTGTTTACGTAAATGAGGGAGATAAAAATGATCATTTATGCCAAAACAGTCTCTCTTATTTGCCGTGTGTTACAATTGCTGCAATATTAGAAAGGCCTATTTCGTTTTATCTAGCGTACAGTGACAAAACAGACGTAATCAAATGGAAAAACCACATCAGTCTTGACTACTATTCGTATTAATAGCTTTTCCAGTGTTAGACAACGACATTTTGATTTTTCATGTAGCAAAACATCTGACGAACTTCGAAAACGTAATAGATTCTTTCGCAGAAAGGAAAGAACGCCGTCTAAAACTGTAGCAAGATCAGAGAAAAACAACACGCTAGGACCTAAGGATTGAAGAAATGTGTATTGTCTTGCTTATCTCTTGTCTTTACTGATTTTATGTTTCCTGTATTTAATTTTATGTCACACAAAAGAGAAATATATTAGCTGATAGGCAACAAAGAATGCAAATTTTCTGAATAGTGCTTATTCTCCCAATTACAAATAATCCTGCCCAGTATTAATTGTGAGGGTGTCAAACTCACCGGCTGGGAACAGGAGAGGCACAACAGGGCAGCTTAATTTCCAGTGTCCTGATTATAGGTTTCACGAATTCCATTACAAAATACACACGTTTGTGTGTAAATATAGTGACTTACGATAGAAGAATGCTGTGTGAAGAAGCGTAACATTGCACTTTGGCAGACTTAAGACACATTTCCTCTAATATATATATATGGTTTATATAGCAAACTCTTCGGAATGTTTTGCACTACAAAATGAACATATTAATTTTTGTATTACTTCTTGATATAAAGGGAAACTCCAGCTTCCTCTTCATTTACCAGAGAAGTTTGTAGGCTCTGGATAACTACAAATTTCAACGTAAATTTCTTACTCAACGTGGGCAAAGCAAAACGAAACGAAACTGCACAACAACGCTTAATAAATATAGAAACAAGTCGCAGCCATATTATCATACGCCGCTGCTAACCAGTCAGCAGCCACATTGCGTGCACGAATCCGCAAGCGACCCGTCAGATTCCCTGAGATTTCCATGCGACCAGTGATCAGCGTCATATCGCTGCGATTTGCCCCCCCCCCCCACACACACACACACACACACACACACACACATGCAATCTACGAATCGATCGGTCGCTCATGCGAGGGAGAGCTGAGATCCGTCGCTTGTGCATGGGGCGCTTTATGTCGTACATCAGGCTCTTTTAAGTGCGGGAACCATTAGAAAGTTGTCATGTCTTATAATTGTTTTTGAGTAACTTCCACTTCGTATAAGCGGCTGAAATATTACATACGGTAATTTCTTAACGTTCAGTAACAGCGAAGAAAAATGAAAACAGACTGAGAAGTCGATCGTTCCCTTGCAAGCTGTCGCCGAATATTTATAGATTTATTTACTTCGAAAGAAATATTGCGACAAAGATATGAAAGAATTAGTGACCATTAAGATAATGAATCGAGAATCTTAAAAAAAGAAAGTTGTTCTGCGGGTTGAGTTTGCCAACGATACACAGTACGAGCTAAAGGAAGAAAAAATATATTTCTCGTAAAAAATTCTCTGCAATTGGAGAAGACAAAACAATCCACGTCATTATCACTATGTCACTGTTCAAAGTATACAGCAGATTCCTGTTGACCCAGCGAGTCAGGAAACATAACTGTTAGAAATATGTCACTGCGAAATTAATTCAGTCTACAGACGTAATTGTGTTATGGGTGAGGCGGAAAGGAACGCCAGTTTCTTAGGTGCACAATTTGTAGATATTATCTAAAATTGTAACTGAAGTCATGCTTTTGCGGAGTACCAATGCAGAGTCTAGTGAACACTAAAATATAAACCAACCAATGCACTGCATCAAGCATTGTGCAGCCACTAGCTAAATGGGTTTAAAATCCATTCAGCAATGACAGTGACTATTGCCTTAAGTCAGTTATTCCTCTTCCAAGTACCGTAGTTCGTGACGCAAACTGCTAAATGTGAACCATTGCGATATAAGGATCTTTGCATGTCGTAAAACACATACGGAAATCTAAGGCCGTATAAGGTTTTGAGACGGCAGCGTTAATACATTATGTGAATGTAAGTACCTGTCAATATAAATAACTTATTTATTTTAGTATAACGTCATTTGCAATTGAGCTGTTATGGTCTTGTTCGTCTTGTTCGTGTTGTTTTGGATCCGATACTCAGCAACATGAGTTACGAACAATAGAAGCAAAACATTTTTTTAGTGAGTCGGTGAACTGGTTCATAAAATATTGGGAAAAAATGATAAATAATCATTTAAACGTAGCTATAGTTAACATGCTTTAACCATTTCGCTGCAAGATTACTTCGACAGTTTTTGTCACCAGCTACGAATACAAAACTACATTTGCCCAACTAGAATTACTCTAAAGTACTAGTAAACATAGCACTATAGATGGAAAAAGGCAGACTCAAGAGAAGTTACTGCATGCCTGGTTTCTTACTTTTTTTTTCCAAGAAATTCGGCAGTTGCTTCTTCCCGACGCCGTGCGATTGTTGGTCTACGTAAACACTTCAAAAAGTCGTCTACGGTTTAACCAGCGTGTCCTCGTAAAACTTATTTCAAAACTTCGTTAAATGAACTGACTTTCATTAGTTTTTTGTCGTCCACAGATTGCATGCATGGTTACAGAGACCGTACTACACATCGAATTTATAGAGATTTCTCCATATTAAAGTATCACATCCTACAGTAATAGCTCAACAGCACATTGTCTAACGAAGTTGCTAGTAGACGGTCGATATTGCTGTACAATAATATGGTGCAATATTACTGAAGTTCTTCCTAGACTGCTCAATAAAAACGTTCAGTGATTAATCTGGTTCGAGATGTTGGGGTCTAGTGAAGCAGGGGATACAACCCGTCGGCTTTGACCAATGACGTCATACATTAGTCATCGATAGTAATGTCTTCACTTCGAGGCATAGATAATAAAACAGTTCTGTGTTCCGGATAAGCGCTATCATTGTACATTAAAATTATTCGCAATGATATTGAGGTAATTTGGAGTATAGTTTGTTATTGTAGAACAATTTATACTGTCTTATTTTCTTTTATAGGAATGGATTTGTCTGTTTGTGGGTATTCAATTTTCGTTACTGTCTGTTTATGCGAGCTTCGGTTATTCCTCAATATTTCCATGCACACGGTAAGTTCACTTTTCCATTTGCTTCTTTCACTGTATTTCACTATTTTGACATATTTCACTGTTTTATTCCACAAATATGTCTATTTTCGTGTTGTGAAGTTCGTAATAGAAATTTCTCAGCTGTCGATGTTCTTTCGTTTCCAGGCACTAACATCAGTACGACATTTTCGAATGTGTACTTGCTATATCACAGGCGAAACCCCTGACACAACTGAAATTTGTATACCATCCTTCACTTAGCCTTTACACCGACACTATATGTCAATTGGCGAGCAAGATACAAATGTTGCGTATAGCTATATAGCTCAATAAACGAATGGGATACTATTAGCGTCCAAGGCAACAAGAAAACTGTACCCCATAGTGAAGTACGGGATACAAATTCTACATGTGTCGTCTTCTTGTCTCCGTGTAGTTCAGTTATGGTACAGGTTGCAAATGTAACTTACGTCTATTTCCACCTTTTCGTTACCAGTGCACATATATAGAGGTCAACGGAAGTCTGGTATACATATGTTACATACGTAGGTCCTTCTGTCATCAGTAGTACTGATATGTACCTAAGAAAGGACTGTTAGTAATAGCAGAGACGAAATAAACAACACATCTAAAATTTGTATCCCGTGTTCCACTTACCGTTTACTGAAGCGGAGGATACATCGTTCAAGTGAAGAACAGGACAGTAATGCTAGTGAAAACGAAGAAATCGACTTACGACAAACTCATATTCCGTACTGTACTTAAGCAACACACTTCGAGTGAGCTTTTAATTTTATCCGGTGTTTCCTTTACGGTTTAGTGAAGCAGGGGATACATAGTTCAAGTGAACAACAGGACAGCAATGCTAGTTGAAACTAAGAAATCAACGTACGCTGAACTTGTATCCCGTACTGCACTTAAGCAATACAGTTCTAAAGAGTTTCGAGATACAACTGACATACAGGTAACGCGATGTATTCTTTGCTAGTAATATATTTCATTTCTTTTAATTGTATTTTGCGGAGAAATACTAAGATACAAACACGCGATATCGTTAACGTGAAAATGCGTCTGGCCCTTGTATATGTGAAGTACAGTTTTTCTCTCTTACCTTCCTTTGTTTCTGAACATTCTTCTCAGCTCTTTCATCTTTGTAATACATGCTCTCTGGCCAATTCTGACGTCATTGGTCAAAGCCCCTGCTAAACTAGACCCAGATGTTGGGTGATCAAGACACTGCTCGCCAGAAATTCACTCAAAAAATTGTATTGAGAGCTGAGTTTGAACGAGATAAATCAGTATCATATCTTTTTTCTTGTTGATCGTGCAACATTATTTTGATAGTTTACAGGAAAGGGTTGCATCTGTGTTTATTGTTAAGAAAATACTTCTTTAAAGATCTTCCCTCGTACCTATAAGCTACCGCTCTCTATGAGCAACAATTTATAACAATCATTCTTAATTCTCAGATTTTTGTATCCATCTGTCGTAATGATTAGTACGTTTCGTTACTCCCTAATATGGGTGTCCTTTCTGTTTGTTTCGAACTCATTTTGGTGCTTATTCACAATAGCGAACAGGAAGAAGCCCAGAGATTGTACTTCAACGAAGCACGTGATATTGTGGATACTTGGTTGATACTGCCCAGCGAAAAGCAAAATATTTCTCAGGTATTTCAAGAACTTTTAATGCTCAATAATACTGCACTACCTCTCAAACTAATCCACAAACGTCCAGGATTAATACACATTCGGAAATACTGAGCAATAACATTGACGAAGTGGGCCGCTTTACCAAGATGATGATGATGATGATGATGATTAGTGTTTTAGGGCGCACAACAGCGAGGTTATCAGCGCCCGTTCCCAAAAGTTCAATTCAGAGCCGAATTGTGAGAGAATTGGTATTGTTCAAATTGCAAGAGTGGACACAGCACACCAAAACAGGGAGATAAAACTAAAAATAAAATAACAGTACAAACAGGGAATAATAAGTAACGGTGGCTGAGTGACCACTTACAAATAATGGGTGACCAAACCACTGGACAGCACATTAAGACTTCAATCCCAATATTTTGGGAAGAAGGCCAAACATCACACAAAAACGTAAAACTCTAGCGACACTCGCCTCATTATTAGTTAAAAGAGATGGTAGGTCTGGTGGGAAACTGAAATCTTCCCTCAAACCCGCATATAAAACACACTCAGTTAAAATATGTCGTACTGACAGCTGTGCCCCACATGTCTGACACGTTGGTGGCTCCTCACGACGAAACAGAAAACCATGTGTCAAAGGACAATGTCCTATTCTAAGCCGTGTAAGGGCTACTTCCTCAGCGCGTCGTTGTCGGAAGGAGGTGAGCCACGGTCGGACAGAATCCTTCACCGCTCGCAACTTATTATCCCTCACGTCCAGCCACTGAGCCTCCCACCAACGCATGACCTTCCGAGTCACGAAAGACGTAATGGCCTGCAGGGGGACGGAACAGCGAGCAGGAGGTGGGATGGAGCAAGTCTCCTTGGCAGCCGCATCTGCAAGTTCATTTCCAGGAATCCCTATGTGCCCTGGAACCCAGCAGAAAATCACATCCTTACCCTGCTGTTGCAAGAGCAGGAGTGCGTCCTGCGCCTCTTGCACCATCCGATCTGCTGGGTACATCTGTTCAAGAGCGTGTAGAGCACTTTGGGAATCGGAGCAGATGATGAATTTCGTCCCACGATGTCGGCGCATATGCTCTAATGCTTGCAGAATGGCAAACAGTTCTGCATAGTAAACTGAGAACTGCTCTGGGAGCCCTATCCGATGGACAGTATCGGGAAACACAGCAGAGCAGCCCATAAAATCCCCCTGTTTAGACCCATCCGTGTAAACAGTAATAAAATCGGAATGGCGTTCTAAAATCTCAGTAAGTTTCATTTTAAAAAGGTGGTCCGGGGTACAATACTTCCTGTAAGCAGCCAGATCAAGAAGTAATCTTGGCCTTTGTAGTGGCCAGGGAGATCCCCTACTCCATCCCTGGTGGAGTATTTTAATGCCCTCCAGGTGTACTGACTCGAGACTCTCCTTTGCACGGACGCCAAACGGCTTTGTTGCCGCCGGACGGTGGCGGAAGAGACGTGCCAGTGCCAGCTGGGAAAAAGTGTCGGACGCCAATGAAAGAGGAGTGGACTTGGTCCTGTACGCGTGCCGTACCACGAGGAGAAGACGCCGAATGGACAGCGGAGGCTCTCCCGCCTCGACACACAGACTAGCAACTGGACTCCTGCGATAAGCCCCCGTTGAAAGCCTAATACCCTCATGGTGAATCACATCCAACATTTTGAGGTAGGAAGGTCTTGCAGAGCCATAAGCTTGACATCCGTATTCCAGTCGAGGTCGCACAAAGGCCTTATAAAGTTGGAGCAGACGTGCCCTGTCAGCGCCCCAGGATCTATGACTGACGCATTTAAGGACGTTTAAAGCCTTGAAACAGCGGACCTTTAGATCCTTTAAGTGTGGCAACCATGTGAGCTTCTCATCAAAAATAAGCCCGAGATATTTCACTTTTTCCATAAAGGGGAGAACAGTGTCTCCTAGTTTTAAAACAGGGAGATTAAAAAGAGAACGGGAACGGTTAAAATCTACACAAACGGTCTTCTCCAAAGAGAATTTAAAGCCCGTGGTCTTAGACCATTCCTCCAATCGCACGAGTGTCAGCTGTAATTGGCGTGTAGCAGCTGTGATGGAGGAAGACGCACAGAAAATGGAGAAATCGTCCACAAACAAGGAGCACTGCACGGGCCGTCGTACTGTGGACGCAATACTATTGATGGCAATTGCGAAAGCTGTCACACTGAGGACACTTCCTTGAGGGACACCGTTCTCCTGCTTAAAACGGTCAGACAGGACATTCCCAACCTTACACTTAAAATACCTGTCCGACAGAAAGGATCTGATGAGTGTGGGTAAACGCCCACGGAAACCCCACTCATAAAGCTGCCGCAAAATGGTATGCCTCCAGGTAGTATCGTACGCCTTCTCCAGGTCGAAGAAAACCCCGATAAGGTGTTGCTTACGTAGGAAAGCATCCTGTATCGCTGTTTCGAGTAGGATCAGGTTATCTAGGGTGGAATGATACCTCCTGAACCCACACTGGCAGCGGGTAAGTAAGGACCTGGATTCGAGAACCCACACCAGGCGCCTATTGACCATACGCTCAAATGTCTTTCCGACGCAGCTCGTGAGACTAATGCGAACTAGGAAAGTCGCCTGTCTTCCAAATTTCATTAAAAAGTTGAAGGAGGACTTCCTTTGACCGTAGATCCAACTGCTGCAGCATGCTATACGATATCAGGTCTGGACCAGGTGCGGTATCCCGAGATACGGACAGTGCAGAGTCCAACTCCCACAAAGAGAAAGGCTGGTTGTATTCCTCAGCATTCTTGGAACGGATATCAAAACCAGCCCTCTCCTGTGTACCACGATAGCGCAGAAATTCTGGGTCCTGGCTAGAATCGGCCGTAATAGTCTGAAAAGATTCTGCCATCTCTTGGAGATGTTAGGAGACACCCCCGCTCACGTATAGCTGCTATTGGCGGTCGAGAGTATCGCCTTGAGATCCTCCTAATGGCTTCCCATACTTTGCTTGAAGATGTGGACCTATTGATGGAGTTCAGGAACTCACGCCAAGACCTCCGTTTACTCTCCCTAACGATTTTTCTCGCCCGCGCCCGTGCTCGTCTGTCTCTGATGGCGGTACGACAGTCGTCATTCCACCAAGGGATAGGCTGCCTCACAGGTGTTCCCTTTGACTTTGGTATGGATACATCAGCGGCATGGTGCATCACCGCCGTAATGTGATCCACACAATCCTGGACGCCTTCACACCGTTCAAAAACAGCCAACTGCCGGTAGAGCGTCCAGTTTCCCTTCCGGAACAACCATTTTGGCGGCTGTGCGACACGACCCATTTCAACTGGCAGATGGAGCCAGATAGGATAATGGTCGCTGCCATGAAGGTCGTCGTCGACCCACTGAGCAATGTCCGCAAGCACAGGCGAACAAATAGAGAGGTCTATGGCAGAAGACGAACCTGAAGCAGTGCTAAAATGCGTGGCCTGACCTGTGTTCAGCAGTATGTCGGAAGTCCTGAGCAACTGCTCAATCATCTGGCCTCTGGGGCAGGTTTTGTTAGAACCCCATAATGCATTATGAGCATTAAAGTCTCCTAAAATGAGAAAGGGACGGGTTAGCTGATCAATGAGCCGTGCGAGGGCTTCACTGTCAATGAGCTCCGCGGGTGGTAAATACAAGGAGCACACTGTAACATTAACCTGGGCCAGGATCCGAGCTGCAACCGCTTGTAGCGTTGTGGTTAAGGTCACAGGAGTGGAATGTGTCCCTAATGAACACTGCCACCCCACCCTGAGCCCTACTACCAGTCAGGTCGTCTTTCCTGTACATGTGATATCCCGTAAGTACAGGCGTGTCAGTCTCTTTAAAATGTGTCTCTTGCAAAGAGATGCAAATGGGGTTTTCCTGTACTAACAGCCGCAATTCTGCAAAGCGAGGTGTGACTCCATTCAGATTCCACTGAAGTATGGGAGCCATATCAGCGTTTCGGTTTAGATTTCCCCCCGTCTTTGCGCCGCGCTGGTGAGGCACTTGTAGAGCGAGTGGCAGCAGAGGGGTTGCCAGGTTCTGGGGAAGAGGTATCAAAATCCATGACGATGTCCTCCTCATCAGTCAGGGATGCCATGACGACATCCGATGGTGCCTTTGGCAGGTTTGACGGCAAACGCCGTGCCCCTTTCCCTGGTCCCATTTTCTTTGTGGAAGTCGGGGATGGGGGAAGTGGAGAGGCACTCTGTTTCTGGAGGGCCTTCGAAGGCTTCACTGGAGCTTTCTCTGCAATAGCGGTTGATGCAGGCGGAGCAGCCTGAATAGCTATATCGTTAGTGGGAGTGCTCTGGCAGGTACAAACGCAGGTACATGTATTGGTGGAGGATACTGCGACGCTAGACAGGGTCTGCGTCGAAGTGTCTACTCGCGACGCACGGTTGTGCACCAAGGAGGCATAGGATGTGGCAAAGACAGGGGGTTTTGTAGCCCTATACTCTTCTTTGGCTTCCACATAAGGTATCCTCTTTGTCACCTTGATCTTCTGAATTTTTCGTTCTTCCGCAAAGACGGGGCAGTCTCTGCTCCAGACGGGATGGCTCCCAGAGCAGTTGATACACAGCACTGGAGATGTGCAGTTGGTCCCAGCTTCATGAGCTGCCTTGCCACATATACCGCAGGTTGGTTCACCCCCACAACTCATTGTCGTATGGCCAAATCGCTGACATTTGAAACAGCGCATAGGGTTAGGTATATAAGGCCGAACCCTAAGTCGGAGGAAACCAGCCAGAACGTAGTCAGGTAAGACAGGCGAATTGAAAGTCACAATGAAAGTGGCAGATTTCTCAATAACTCCATTATTCCTACGTGTCCTTTGTTCCACGTCTACAATCCCCCGTGTTGCCCATTCTTGCTTCAGCTCGTCGACATCGATATGCATTAAATCACGGCAGGTGACAACGCCTTTACTGGAGTTGAAGGAATTGTGCAACTCGACAGTAATATCATACTCACCTAACTTGGGTGACTTCCGAAGCAGCTCCACTTGCTTTGCCCTAGTAGTCTCAACTAACAGGGTACCATTCCTCAGGCGTTTGATAGATTTCAGTATACCTGCGAGTCCTTCTAAACCTTTATGTATGTAGAAAGGAGACACTTTTTCAAATGAGCCCTCCTTCCTCTTAATCACGATGAAAACATTGTCATTTACGACTCCATGAGCCCTGTTACTCTTTTCCATCTGCATATCTGGAGGCCTAGCCTCCCTCATGCGCTTGACTGATTGCGAAGTTGGTGAAGGGAAATACGTGGTTGCCATGTGCGTCCCACGAGAAGCTAGGGAACGAAACGTCAGCCCAGACAGAGCCCCGCATGCCTGGGTAAGCCTTATACAACTGAGGTGCGGCAGGTTCCTCAGAGGTCGCCCGCTAGCGACTGTTCCACCTCAACAGCCATGCATCTTATCGGCGCGCAGCACACTTTAAGATTGAAGGGTTTTTTAGAGAGGTATGTACCATCCTCGCGATCCAGGCAATCAAGCCAAGATCCCCGGTCCCTGCGACACACAACGTTCCACCGTTGCGCCACACGGTGGTCGCTGAAGCATGCCCAGAGCTTACGGTGTCAGAGGACTGGCGGCGCACACCAGTCTCCAGCTCGGGGATCCCGGGTTCGCCAAGCCCGTACCCAGCACATAAATTCTGAGTCCCCTGAGGGGCCGCTTTACCAAAACCTAATTTGAAGTTAGTAGAAAAATTCAATTAAATCTGTTCAAAACATAATAAAGATATCCATGCCTGATGCTCACTAAGAAAAGCCAGTGTTATACATTCCATCATTTGTAGTATTTCAGTTCAGTGTACTATACACTTTTCCCTGCTCAATTAACCACAAGCCGTTGTTTTACAAGAAATGCCGTTAGCGATTGCCGTGTTCAGTTATTAATAAGTGCACATTTAATAATGTTCCAGAAAGAAACGTTCACTCTGCAGCGAAATGGGGGGTATTTTTGAAAGTCCCTGGCGCAGTCTAAACAGTCACAACGTCCCACATAAATACGGCACGCCTCTCGTACTAGTTAATCATCTCTCTCGAATTGCTTGTGAAGTGGCCTGGATGACCATGGCCACACTTCCTGCACGCTTTTTAAACAGGTAACTACATGTTTGTAACGTTACTATTATCTGTTCTTTTTTAGTTATTTCATTGTTACTTGAATCTCGAGGGTGAGGCGTACCAGTTTCATATGGGGTACCCTTTACATTGCGACAGCAGTGCTCCAGGTGAACAGAAAGCAACACTTCTCACTATTACATCGTGTGAGCAGTAATGCCAACTTAGTGCTTGTCACAATAGTTCTAGCTACTTTTAAGCTTTGGCTCCACCTAACACTAAATCTGGTGAAAAATGAAAATTTGTTATACTTTTTTAATTTTCAGATATTTTCCACATCTTTATGCAGTTTAATATACAGGGTGTACATAAAGTCCGGGAACACTTTCAATTATTTATTGCACAAGAACCAAACTTTGTACAGATATAATACTTATGTCATTTTGAAGAGAAACCCTGAGAGGTTTTTTTTTCCATGTTTACCGCCACAGCGTAGTTCGGTGATTTGCCGATAGTGAGTGCTTTCACTATTTTCTTTTGCGATTTCAGATGAGGAGCGAGCTTTCTGTGCGTTGTAGTTCAACAAAAACAAGTGTGCTACAGCTGTTCAACGAATGTTTAGAACCAAGTACGGTAAGAAGCCACCAACAAGGAAGGCCATTTACCACTGGCATTACAAATTCGTTACCACGTGTTGGTTGTGCCCAGCAAAGAGAAGCGGACGTCTCAGTGTGAGTGAAGTGAATGTGGAGCTCATAAGAGAGACATTCATGAGGAGTCCAAAGAAATCGGTGCGTCGTGCATCCCGTGAACTCGAAATGGCTCCAATGAAAGTTTGGAAAGTCTTGCGACATAAGCTGACTAAGACAAGAGTTTTGAGTTTTGTTCGCAGGTGCAATAATTGAATCAGGATAGGGATGACATTGTTGATCGCTTAATTTTTAGTGATGAAGTCATTTTTCACATTAATTGGAAAGTGAACAGGCATAATTGTCGAATCTGGGGCACAAAGCATCCGCATGAAAGCACTGAATTGGATTCCTCAAAGGTAAATGTTATTTTGCGCCTTGTCACGTCGAAAACTGTACGAGCCATTCTTCTTCATCGAGAGCACTGTCGCTGGATATTCCTACTTAGACATGTTGCAGCAATGGCTGATCCCTGAGATGAAACAAGACTCTCCGTTCATCTTTCAGCAGGATGGGGCTACATACTATTTTCATCGTGAAGTTCGTGGGCACCTGAACATGGAGCTGCCATGCTACAGAAGGGGACAGTTGTTTCACGGAATGGCCTCCCTGATCACCAGATCTCACTCCGTGTGACTTTTTTCTGTGGGAACACATTAAAGATGTGGTGTATGTACCGCCTCTACCATGTGATGTAGCCGAGCTCCAGGAGAGAATACGGGAAGTGATTGCCACAGTCGATGATGCCATGCTGGGATAGTTATGGCAAGAATTCCATTACCGTATTGATGTCTGCCGGATCACTCATGGTTCGCATATCGAATGTTTGTAAAAAAAAAAAAATTACTTCAGACTTTCTCTTCAAAATGCAATATGGACAATGTTTAGTTCTCATCGAATAAATAATTGAGAGTTCCCAGACTTTATGTACACTCTGTATTTTGTTGTTAGGGCGAGGACTCAGTGTGTAATGACTCTGTGCACAACCACTTGTATTAGGCGGCCATGCTCTGTATTGATTCTACGCCGAAGACTGGGAATACCCTGGCCGTGAGTTTCTGGTGTCTCTCAGTCGGCTTGTAGGGTATGATAACAGTGTTTGCTTTCTTTTTAACAAAGTAAATTATTGTGACCGTGACAAAAGCTGAACATTACGTCAAATGAAGTGATAAAAGATATAGTGCTATTAAAAATCGTAGTCAGAAAGTTCAGGCCTCAGTTATTTGTAAGTCGCAAAAGCTATTAGATTTTAAACTGTGTAGTGATGATGAAAAATTAGTAGCTGCACACAACGTGGAAGGAACACTATTGTAGAACATTGTTCCATTGGTGAAATGTGAAAGAGAAATTCTGTAATTCCAAACCTGCTGTCCGTTTGAAGTTGCATCGTACAATGTGCCCAGAGATAATAAAGTCTGTATTGGCACCACACTTTACAGATGAACTGCATAAAGATATTGGAGGAAAAAGTTTGTGAATCAACAGATATCACTGTCCATAAATATTTTAGGTTGTAGTGCGCTATTTCAGCGACAAACAAAATGACATTTTATAAACATTTCTTGGATTATTTAGTTTGGAAAACGCAAATGCAAGGGGCACTGCTAATGCGTTAGTTGCGCTAGTTAAGAAGAAAAAGCTTAAATTAGCTAGTATTATTGGTTTGATACAAGTAATGGATCTACGATGTGTGATATCAAAACTTAACACTTAATTCGCTGTGTATGTCATTTCCTCCCTTTAAGTGCATCATATGCATCTCAGGAAACTCATTCGCGACATACTGAATTCCTGGTAAGAGATACTTGTAACTGGTTCTGCCAATCCACCAACACACAAGAGGAGCTCCACATAATCTACGAAAAATTTTTGGAGAGACTCCTTTAAAAGTTCTACAACCATCAACAAAGATGGTTTTGAATCGAGCTTGCTGTACTAGGATATTACAAAAATGGGTTGAACTTAAGCTGCATTTCTCGCTCTCCAAATCAAAACAAAACTGCTATACTGCTGATCTTCTACATTCATGTGCTGATGAGGAAAACATAGTGTATTTAATATATCTCAAATCTCTCTTACGAGAGGAGCAAGCAGCTGTTAGAGGGCGACAAAGTAGATCAAACAAAACTCATTGCAACTCTGTTAAACCTTGTGATATCTACATGCTACAAAGGGATGATGCCTGAGTTAAGAACAGAAATTACTAACTGTAATATTGAAGGACACCTCCATCCTTCACATCTTGGATATAACTTTGGAAAGGAAAGAAAAAAATGAAACTCAACACAGAAGAAGACCAACAACTTATGAAAAGGTGTACAAATTTTACTGTTAAACTTGTCAAACGGTTATAGCAGCGTCTTCCTGATAATGTGAAAACAATGGAGATAATGTCTCAACAGAGTGTCTAAGAAACAGTGAAAGTAAAGAAAAGCATGAAAATTGCAGAAGTATTTGGTTTTCAACCAGATGAAACTGACAGAATCACTGACGAGTGGAGAAATATCTCTCACCGAACCTGGCACAACGAAGGAGATACAGTGGCACTTTGGGCTGAAGTATTATAGTTCCAGGATGCAGCAGATTCAAATCCATTTAAGGACTTGTGTAATATGGCTGTGGCAGTGTTATCTTTACCTCATAGTAACGATGAAGTGGAAAGGGTGTTCAGTGGAACGAAAGGAGTGAAAAGTAAATTGGGTAATCGAATAGGGATTGACACTTTAAATGTGTTGACAATAAGGTATGGGTTAGCGTCATTAAATTCGGATGTAATTAAAAAATTCCGCAACGTTTGTCTTTCATTACTTTCTAAAAACCCAGCGAGGTATGAAAGATATGTCACAGAGGACTTTATTTTCGAGTCTCACGTAACTTACAGACATCAAACGAAGAATGTTGCTATGTTTTAAGAACAAAAAATGGCTAGTAAATAGCAGTAGGCCTGACTTTTTGCAGAAAGACGTCGCACATCTACTGAACAAAAAGACGTTTTCTTCACTACACTTCCAGTCATCAGTGAATGTAGGAAACTTGTATGGATGGAATGCAGTACCTAAGTATTTCATTAATGGAGTTTCTGGAACAGCTCACAAACCATATATAAATTTAGTCCATAGTGAAATAAATAAAAAATAAATGAAATAAAAAACAGCCTCATTGCATGGAAAATATTTCAAATTTTCGAACACTGTTCGAGGCATTCCATGATGAAAATAAATAATGTTGATTTCTCATTACCTCTTAACCCCAGCAAATCGCCAGGGTTAAAACTATCGTCCTATTTCATTATCAGCAACTACATGTTTATGAACTACGTGCACATAACAAAACAAGGCAAATTTCTTGAACACTTAAACATAGCTATAACAAACTGAACTGATAAATATCGTCCAGGAAGATTGCGGTTTGGTAAGTAGCAGCTGCTTGCGATCGTGGACCGGAACAGTCATTTCTATCAAACTTCTAAATTTGATATAAATAGTTATTTAAAAATACAAAAAGGTGTAAATAAATAAAAAATAATGAAATTTATCAGCAAAGAGATGTTAAAAATTATCTTTCAGAATTTTTTCATTACAAGTGGCACAAAATTTCATTATTGTTTTTCGTGTAGTTAAAACATTCACTCTTCGTCTCATATTTATAACAAAAACATGGTAATTTTCAATAAAATTGAATGGATTCACACTAACATCAAATAGGAAAAAAAGTCACTTCACTTTACTTTCTTGTAGGTAACATCAGAACAACTCCGTCCTTTCAACTACATGGTTTCAAGTACTTTTTGAGACAACAATTAAATTATATGTTTAATAATAATACTGTATCTTTAACTGTAATTAATTTCACACAAAAATAACATCTTATCCATATAAATGGAAACTGAAAATAAAATACATATTACTAATAAAAACAAATGTTCTATAATAGAACCTTTTGGAAATAAAGTAAAATCAACAAACAAAAGATATGGAGATTTACAGAAAATTTAGATAATAATAATCTTGTTACAAATATTGGAGATATTATTTACACAAATGGAGGATAAAATTAAAATCATTTAAACCAATTAAAGGTGTGTGTGTGTGTGTGTGTGTGTGTGTGTGTGTGTGTGTGTGTGTGTGTTGAGGTTTACGGGCGCTAAACAGCGGGGTCATCAGCGCCCAAACGCATAAAAACAGGAACACGTGCAGTGAAGGGACTAAGACGAACAACGAACAAGGGGAACAGCTAAAAGACACAGACCTGACACAGTTCCAAATCCTCACATACAGAGGCAAAACCAGAGTGTGTGTGTGTGTCTGAGGTTTACGGGCGCTAAACAGCGAGGTCATCAGCGCCCAAACGTATAAAAACAGGAACACATGCAGTGAAGGGACTAAGACGAACAGCGAACAAGGGGAACAGCGAAAAGACGCAGTTCCAAATCCTCACGTACAGAGGCAAAACCAGAGGAGAAGGAGTGCACTAAAAAGGAAAGGAAACACAAGGAAGGGAGGACAGAAACCGAAGGGGAAACAAGGAGGTAGTCGTGACTGGTTGACCTCTTACCTAAAATCTGGGTGAGCCAGTCATCCAGCAGCACATTAAAAACCTCTCCCTAAAAGCCGTGGCAACAAATTGGACAGGACACAAAACCGTAAAACCTTAAACACAGACGATGCGTCGTCTTTCAAAATAGAGGGCAAATCCGGTGGCAAAGAAACCACCGCCCTCTGGTCAGAGAATAAAAGACAGTCAAGTAAAATGTGGCGGACAGTAATCTGGACGCCACAAGCACTGCAGAGGGGGGGATCATACCGCCGGAGTAAAAAACCATGTGTGAAGGGACTGTGCCCGATGCGGAGGCGAGTGAGGAGAACCTCATCCCGCCTGCATGACTGGTAGGACGTATGCCATGGCCGCGTGGTGGCCTTGACCAGACGCAGCTTATTTTCACCGACTGCCCGCCACTCCTCTTCCCACTGACGCATAACGCGAAAACGCAGGAGGGAGGTAACAGCATGGAGGGGGACGGCACAGTCAACAACGTCAGGGAGGGAACATGCATCTTTGGCAGCCACATCCGCCAGTTCGTTTCCCCGAATACCCACGTGCCCCGGCACCCAGCAGAAGGAAACCTCCTTCCCCTGACGCTGCAGGTGGAGTAGGGCATCATGGATGTTCTGGAGGACCGTATCCGCTGGGTACATGCGTTGCATGGTCTGAAGGGCACTCAGGGAGTCAGAACAGATGAGGAACTTACAACTGGGGACACATCTCATCCGCTCCAATGCCCGCAAAATCGCTAACAATTCGGCATCAAAGATGGTAAACGCTGCAGGAAGCCGTAACTTGACGAGTCGATCAGGGAAAACAACAGCACAACCAACAGAGTCCCCCTGTTTAGAGCCATACGTAAATACTGGTACATGGTCGGGATGCTGGTTTAAAATATCATAAAATAAGGCGGTAAAAACAAACGCAGGAGTGCAGCTCCTCCGGTACTCCGACAAGTCTAAAAGGACGCTGGGCCTCTGGAGCAACCAGGGAGGCAGGTGAGTAAAACCTTGTCGTTGGGGGGCCACACGCTCCACACCAAGGGACTCAAGCAAATGCTTGGCACGAATGCCAAATGGTCTCGTTGCCCTGGGACGACTGGAAAAGAGACGTTCCATAGGCGGTCGGGAAACGGTAGGGTACGCAGGGGATGTAGGACAGGCAAGGAATTGACACACCCGTCGCACCATGAGGAGTTTCCGCCGGATGGCGAGCGGCGGTTCCCCTGCCTCAGCACACAGGCTGGGGATGGGACTGGTAGAGAAGGCACCAGTGGCCAGCCTGATACCCTCATGGTGTACTGCGTCAAGAATCTTCAGATACGAAGGCCTTGCTGACCCATACACGGTGCAACCATAGTCAAGTCGCGATCGGACGAAAGCCCTATAAAACTGCAGCAGACACGCCCGATCTGCTCCCCAGGACCGATGGCTCAGACACTTCAAAATATTCAGTGTCTTCAGGGCCCGCACCTTGAGGTCTTTAAGGTGAGGCAACCACGACAGTTTGGAATCAAAAGCGAGGCCCAGGAACCGCACAGTGTCGCTAAACGGAAGAATGGTGTCCCTCAGACGCAATTCAGGGGAGGTAAAAAGACGTCGAGAACGATTAAAATGAACACACACACATTTGTCGGCAGAAAAGGTAAAACCCGTCTTCGCAGTCCATGCCTCTAATCGCTGTATCGTAACCTGCAACTGCCGACTAGCAGTGACAAGACTGGAGGAAGAACAGAAAACAGCAAAATCGTCCACAAACAAGGAGCATTGGGCAGGACTCCTAATAGTGGACGTGATACTGTTAATGGCGACGGCAAAGAGGGTGACACTTAAAACGCTTCCCTGAGGAACACCATTCTCCTGCACATACAAATCACATAGCACATTACCAACCCTATATCGAACGAGGCGGTGGGAAAGAAAGGACCAAAGGAAGATGGGGAGACGGCCACGAAAACCCCACTCATGGAGTTGATTGAGGATATGGCGGCGCCAAGTAGTGTCATACGCCTTATGAATGTCAAAGAAGACACCGAGACAATGCTGGTTACGGAGGAAGGCCTGCTGGATGGCCGCCTCAAGCAGGGTCAAGTTGGCTATAGTTGAACGACATCTCCGAAAGCCACACTGCGAGGGGCTAAGAAGCTGCCTGGTTTCGAGCAGCCAAACCAGGCGACGGTTGACAATGCGTTCTAACGTCTTCTCGACACAGCTCGTCAAAGCAATACTTCGGTAACTGCTGGGATGCGTTCGGTCCTTCCCCGGTTTGAGGAGGGGGATCAAAATCGCCTCCTTCCACGAGTCAGGGTACGTGCCAGATAACCATATCATATTAAAAAAAGTCAGGAGAACTTCCTTGGAAGGCAGTAACAAGTGCTGCAGCATGCTGTACCGGATTTGATCATGGCCAGGCGCAGAATCATGAGCCTCAGACAGGGCGGAATCCAGTTCCCACATTGTGAAGGGGCAGTTGTAGGGTTCAGAATTTGGAGACCGGAAGTCCAAGTGACCCCTCTCGATGGCAGTGCGGTACCGGCAGAAATCCCGATCACAGTTAATAGTAGCGGTAGATTCTGCAAAATGCATGGCCAGTGTCTGGGCAATGTCTCTCGGCGCCGTGAGGAGTCTTCCCTGATGCAGCAATGCCGTGACAGGTAGCTGGCCGAGTTTCCCGAAAATTCTCCTGATGGCTTCCCATACTTTCGTAGAACTAGTGGAGCGGGAGATGGAGTTCAAGAACGATTGCCAGGACCGTCGTTTGCTCTCTTTAACCACTCGCCGCGCCTTGGCTCTTGCCACCCGAAAGGCCGCAAGATTGTCAGCTGAGGGACGGCACCTGAAGCGGCGCAGAGCTGCACGGCGGGCTCGGATAGCTGAGCGGCACTCAGTGGTCCACCAAGGGACAGGACGCCTCTTGGGATGACCGGATGACCGTGGGATTGACAATTCAGCAGCATGGGAGATCGCGGCTGTAACATGGTCTACCCATTCGTGGACGCTGGCACGGTGTTCCAAAACAGCCACTTGGCTGAAAAGTGTCCAGTCAGCCCTGCAGAGGTGCCACCGGGGCGGTACCAGAAATGCCATAGCCTCATCCAGGAGGCCAATCCAAAGAGGGAAGTGGTCACTAGAATGGAGGTCAGCAGCAACCTCCCACAGAGCAGAATCCGCGAGTGCTGGAGAGCAAAAGGAAAGGTCAATAGCTGATGACGACCCAGAAGCAGTACAGAAATGAGTGGGAGCACCAGAGTTGAGGATGCACAGTTCTTCAGACATCATGAGGCTTTCCAGAATGCGACCCCTGGGGCAAGTAGTCGAAGAGCCCCATAAGACATTATGAGCATTGAAGTCCCCCAGAAGAAGAAATGGCCGGGGGAGTTGGCTAATAGGGTCTGCGAGAGCCTCAGAGTCTATCGAATCCTGAGGTGGTAAATAAAGTGAACAGACTGTGAGCCTCCGACCCACAAGAAGGTCAACTGCAACTGCTTGCAAGTATGTAACGAGAGGGAGCTCAGAGGAGGGGTGCATGTCACGGACAAAAACCGCAACACCACCCTTTGCCCTTTCCCCCGTCAGATCATCTTTCCGATAGACGGTATAGCCCCATAAAGAAGGATCATCAGTGGCCCGAAAATGTGTCTCTTGGAGACATAAGCACAAAGGGCACTCTCGTACATTGAGCTGTAATTCGGCCACATGCGTCCTGATCCCATTCAGGTTCCACTGTAACATGGGAGCCAGTGATCAGGGGGGCTGAACTCTCACCCTGCCTCTGTGCTTTAAAGGAGAGCCCGTACTGGCCGGAGATTTATCCCTGGGGCGGGAAGATCGCCCCCGGTCGACGTCATTGTCCATCAGCTCCGATGACGACCCACGGGAGACGTCAGACAGTACGATGGCCTCGTCATCGGACCGACCCTGACTAGTCTCTGCAGGTGGCAAAACCTTCACCTTCGGCGTCTTCGTCTTGGGGGGCTTAGAAGGCAGAGCCTTGTCAACAGGTGGAGCATTACTCGCCTGGGCAGAAGGCCCCATATGGGGAGAGGGAGGAAGTACCCCAATGTCAGCAACCACAGCCTTGTCCGACGTTGCGGGGAGAGCCGCAGGTTGCAAAACAACTGCAGCAGCACAAGTGCACTGGCAAATGCAGGTATTAGTGCTAACACTAGCAACCTCCGTTTGCGTAGCAACAGTGGCCATTTGTACCGGTTTTTTCAGAACGGAAGCGAAAGATGTAGTAAACACCGGAGGTTGCATGGCCTTAAAGAGCTTCTTGGCCTCACCATAGGGGATGCGCTTAGATGTTTTAATCTCCTGTATCTTCCGTTCGTCGAGATAGATGGGGCAGACCCGGCACCAGACAGGGTGACTCCCAGAGCAATTCACGCACTTCACAGGCGATGAACAATCAGCTCCTTCATGGGCAGGCTGACCACATTTACCACAAGTGGCTATCCCATTGCACCCCAACGTAATATGCCCAAAGCGCTGACATTTAAAGCAGCGCATGGGTCGGGGAAATATGGCCTTACTGGCAAACGTAAGAACCCCGCTTTAACATGCTCTGGGAGTCGTGGGCAACTGAACGTGAGAATAAACGAGTCGGATTTAACTAGGTCCCCATCGACTCGTTTCATAATATGCTGCACGTCAACAATACCTTCATCAGCCCATTCAGCTTTTAACTCGTCTGTGGGGATATCCACCAGGTCCCTACATGTCACAACACCCTTACTGTAGTTCAGAGTGGAGTGAAGCTCGGTCTCGATAGCGTATTCACCGAGACAGGTTGCTTTCCGAAGAGAAGCGACTTGATGGGAACTAGATGTCTCAACTAACAGAGTCCCATTGCGCAGTCGCTTCACAGATTTAAGTGTTCCTGCAATTCCCTCAAGACCCTTGTGGATGTAAAAGGGAGAAACCCTCTCAAAGCTACCCTCCTTCCGTTTAATAATCAAAAACACATTCTGATTATCAGCATGTGCTCTGTTACGACAGTCTGACAAATCTCGATCAACACTAGGCGCTGGAGGACTCACAGCACGAAGTCGCTTCTTCGATGGGGTGTGTTTTCCTACCAGTGGCCCACCCAAGCCACTGGTAGGGGGAAATGTAGAGGTCGAAGGGTCCATTGCGGTCCCACGAGCAGCTAGGGAACTAAAGGTCCGCTCAGACAGGGCCTCGCATGCCTGAGTATGCCTAATACAACTGGGGTGCGGCAGGTGCCCCAGAGGTTGCCCGCTTGCGACTGTTCCACCTCAACAGCCATGCATCTCATAGGCACGGAGCACACCGGAAGATTGAGGGGTTTTTAGAGAGGTCGGCCTTCCTCGCAATCCAGGCAGTCAAGCCAAGTTTACCATTCCCCGCAGCACACAACATTCCACCGCCGCGCCATACGGTGGTCGCTGAAGCATGTCCGGGGGTTACGGTGACAGGAGACTGGCGGCGCCGACCAGTCCCCAGCTCAGGACCCCGGGGTCGCCAAGCCCGTACTCAGCAAATGAATGCTGAGCCCCTGGGGGCACCAATTAAAGGACCTTTCTGCAATAACATTATGATCATAAAGATAATAGATTTTATACATTGTAGGTTGGTTGGTTTGGGGGATTAAAGGGACCAGACTGCTATGGTCATGGGTCCCTTGCTCCAACAGTCGGAAACACCAACACAGAGTAAAAACGAAAAAAGGAAACGATGACAGACGACACAGGACAAGAGAACCTGAGATAAAGAGCAGACAAAACGAATTAAAATCATACAGAGTGTGAAGGTGGTTGGCCGACCATTGAGAAAAAAAAGGAAAAGCCAACCACCGAGAACACATTAAAAACTCAGTCTAAAATCGTAGGCCAAAGCCATAATCACAACAAAAAGGACATAACAAACACTCAGATTAAATGATAAAAAACCCCTGCCTGAATAAAACACAAAACTAAGTCCACCAGGGCAGAGTCATCTGTTAAAAGCGCAGTGAGCGTGTCAGGCACTGCGAACGTCTGCCTGAGCACAGCTAAAAGTGGACAGTCCAATAAAATGTGGAGCACCATGAAAATGGAGCCGCAGCGACATAAAGGAGGGTCCTCACGTCGCAATAGGTGGCTGTGTGTGTGTGTGTGTGTGTGTGTGTGTGTGTGTGTGTGTGTGTGTGTTTGAGGTTTACGGGCGCTAAACAGCGAGGTCATCAGCGCCCAAACGTATAAAAACAGGACCACATCCAGTGAAGGGACTAAGACGACCAGCGAACAAGGGGAACAGCGAAAAGACGCAGTTCCAAATCCTCACGTACAGAGGCAAAACAAGAGGAGAAGGGGTGCACGAAAAAAGGAAAGGAAACACAAGGAAGGGAGGACAGAAACCAAAGGGAAACAAGGAGGCATTCGTGACTGGCGGACCTCTTACCTAAAATCTGGGTGAGCCAGTCATCCAGCTGCACATTAAAACCCTCTCCCCAAAATCCGTGGCAACAAATTGGACAGGACACAAAACCGTAAAACCTTCACCACAGACGATGCGTCGTCTTGCAAAATAGAGGGCAAATCCGGTGGCAAAGAAACCACCGCCCTCTGGTCAGAGAATAAAAGACAATCAAGTAAAATGTGGCGGACAGTAATCTGGACGCCACAAGCACTGCAGATTGGGGGATCCTCCCGCCGGAGTAGAAAACCATGTGTGAAGGGACTGTGCCCGATGCGGAGGCGAGTGAGGAGAACCTCATCCCGCCGGCATGACTGGGAGGAAGTACGCCATGGCCGCGTGGTGGCCTTCACCAGACGCAGCTTATTTTCACCGACGGCCAGCCACTCCTCTTCCCACTGACGCATAACGCGAAAACGCAGGAGGGAGGTAACAGCATGGAGGGGGACGGCACATTCAACAACGTCAGGGAGGGAACATGCATCTTTGGCAGCCACATCCGCCAGCTCGTTTCCCGTAATTCCCACGTGCCCCGGCACCCAGCAGAAGGAAACCTCCTTCCCCTGCCGCTGCAGGTGGAGTAGGGCATCATGGATGTTCTGGACGACCGTATCCGCTGGGTACAAGTGTTGCACGGTCGGAAGGGCACTCAGGGAGTCAGAACAGATGAGGAACTTACGACTGGGGACACATCTCATCTGCTCCAATGCCCGCATGATCGCAAACAATTCGGCATCAAAGATGGTAAACGCCGCAGGAAGCCGTAACTTGACGAGTCGATCAGGGAAAACAACAGCACAACCAACAGAGTCCCCCTGTTTAGAGCCATCCGTAAATACTGGTACATGGTCGGGATGCTGGTTTAAAATATCGTAAAATAAGGCGGTAAAAACAAACGCAGGAGTGCAGCTCCTCCGGTACTCCGACAAGTCTAAAACGACGCTGGGCCTCTGGAGCAACCAGGGAGGCAGGCGAGTAAAACCTTGTCGTTGGGGGGCCACACGCTCCACACCAAGGGACTCAAGCAAATGCTTGGCACGAATCCCAAACGGTCTCGATGCCCTGGGACGACTGGAAAAGTGACGTTCCATAGGCCGTCGGGCAACGGTAGGGTACGCAGGGGAGGTAGGACAGGCAAGGAATTGACACACCCGTCGCACCATGAGGAGTTTCCACCGGATGGCGAGCGGCGGTTCCCCTGCCTCAGCACACAGGCTGGGGATGGGACTAGTACGGAAGGCACCAGTGGCCAGCCTGATACCCTCATGGTGTACTGCGTCAAGAAGCTTCAGATACGAAGGCCTTGCTGACCCATACACGGTGCAACCATAGTCAAGTCGCGATTGGACGAAAGCCCTATAAAACTGCAGCAGACGCGCCCGATCTGCTCCCCAGGACCAATGGCTCAGACACTTCAAAATATTCAGTGCCTTCAGGGCCCGCACCTTGAGGTCTTTAAGGTGAGGCAACCACGACAACTTTGAATCAAAAGTGAGGCCAAGGAACCGCACAGTGTCGCTAAAAGGAAGAATGGTGTCCCTCAGACGCAATTCAGGGGAGGTAAAAGCACGTCGAGAACGATTAAAATGAACACACACACATTTGTCTGCAGAAAAGGTAAAACCCGTCTTCGCAGTCCATGCCTCTAATCGCCGTATCGTAAGCTGCAACTGTCGACCAGCAGTGACAAGACTGGAGGAAGAACAGAAAACAGCAAAATCGTCCACAAACAAGGAGCATTTGGCAGGACTCCGGATAGTGGACGTAATACTGTTAATGGCGACGGCAAAGAGGGTGACACTTAAAACGCTTCCCGGAGGAACACCATTCTCCTGCACATACAAATCAGATAGCACATTACCAACCCTATAGCGAAAGAGGCGGTGGGAAAGAAAGGACCGAATGAAGATGGGGAGACGGCCACGAAAGCCCCACTCATGGAGTTGATTGAGGATATGGCGGCGCCAAGTAGTGTCATACGCCTTATGAATGTCAAAGAATACACCTAGACAATGCTGGTTACGCAGGAAGGCCTGCTGGATGGCCGCCTCAAGCAGGGTCAAGTTGTCTATAGTGGAACGCCATCTCCGAAAGCCACACTGAGAGGGGCTAAGGAGCTGCCTGGTCTCGAGCAGCCAAACCAGGCGACGATTGACCATGCGTTCCAACGTCTTCCCGACACAGCTCGTCAAGGCGATACTTCGATAACTACTGGGATGCGTTCGGTCCTTCCCTGGTTTGAGGAGGGGTATCAAAATCGCCTCCCTCCACGAGTCAGGGTACGTGCCGGATAACCATATCATATTAAAACAATTCAGGAGAACTTCCTTGGAAGGCAGTAACAAGTGCCGCAGCATGCTATACCGGATTTGATCATGACCAGGCGCAGTATCATGAGCCACAGACAGCGCCGAATCCAGTTCCCACATGGTGAAGGGGCAGTAGTAGGGTTCAGAATTAGGAGACCGGAAGTCCAAGTGACCCCTCTCGATGGCAGTGCGGTAGCGGCAGAAATCTGGATCACAGTTAATAGTGGCGGTAGATTCCGCAAAATGCATTGCCAGTGTCTGGGCAATGTCTCTCGGCGCCGTGAGGAGACTTCCCTGATGCAGCAAGGCCGTGACGGGTAGCTGGCCGAGTTTCCCGGAAATCCTCCTGATGGCTTCCCATACTTTCGTAGAACTAGTGGAGCGGGAGATGGAGTTCAAGAACGATTGCCATGACCGTCGTTTGCTCTCTTTGATCACGCGTCGCGCTTTAGCCCTTGCCACCCGAAAGGTTGCAAGATTGTCAGCCATGGGACGGCAGTTGAAGTGGCGCAGAGCGGCACGGCGGGCTCGGATGGCTGAGCGGCACTCAGGGGTCCACCAAGGGACAGGACGCCTCTTGGGATGACCGGATCACCGTGGGATTGACAATTCAGCAGCATGGGAGATCACAGCTGTAACATGGTCTACCCATTCGTGGACGCTGTCACGGTCTTCCAAAACGGCCAGGTGGCTAAAAAGTGTCCAGTCAGCCCTGCAGAGGTGCCACTGGGGCGGTACCGGAAATGCCATAGCCTCATCCAGGAGGCGAATCCAAAGGGGGAAGTGGTCACTAGAATGGAGGTCAGCATCAACCTCCCATAGAGCAGAATCCGCTAGTGCTGGAGAGCAAAAGGAAAGGTCAATAGCTGACGACGACCCAGAAGCAGTACAGAAATGAGTGGGGGCACCAGAGTTGAGGATGCACAGTTCTTCAGACACCATGAGGCGTTCCAGAATGCGACCCCTGGGGCAAGTAGTCGACGAGCCCCATAAGACATTATAAGCATTGAAGTCCCCCAGAAGAAGAAAGGGGCGGGGAAGTTGGCTAATAAGGTCTGAGAGAGCCTCAGAGGCTATCGAATCCTGAGGAGGTAAGTAAAGTGAACAGACTGTGAGCCTCCGACCCACAAGAAGGTCAACTGCAACTGCTTGCAAGTATGTAACGAGAGGGAGCTCAGATGAGGGGTGCATGTCACGGACAAAAACCGCAACACCACCCTTTGCCCTTTCCCCCGTCAGATCATCTTTCCGATAGACGGTATAGCCCCATAAAGAAGGATCATCAGTGGCCCGAAAATGTGTCTCTTGGAGACATAAGCACAAAGGGAACTCACGTACAAGGAGTTGTAGTTCGGCCACATGCGTCCTGAACCCATTCAGGTTCCACTGTAAGATGGGAGCCAGTGATCAGGGTGGCTGAACTTTCACCCTGCCTCTGTGTTTTGGAGGAGAGCCCGTACTGGCCGGAGATTTATTCCTGGGGCGAGAAGAGCGCCCCCGGTCGACATCAATGTCCATCAGCTCCGATGACGACCCACGGGAGATGTCAGACAGTACGATGGTCTCGTCATCGGACCGACCCTGATCAGTCTCCGCAGGTGGCAAAATCTTCACCTTCGGCGTCTTGGTCTTAGGGGGCTTAGAACGCAGAGCCTTGTCAGCAGTTGGAGCTTTACTCGCCTGGGCAGAAGGCGCCATAGGGGAAGAGGCAGGAAGTACCCCAATGTCAGCAACCACGGCCTTGTCCGACGTTGCGGGGAGAGCGGCAGGTTGCAAAACAACCGCAGCAGCACAAGTGCACTGGCAAACGCAGGTATTAGTGCTAACACTAGAAACCTCCGTTTGCGTAGCAACAGTGGCCATTTGTACCGGTTTTTTCAGAACGGAAGCGAAAGATGTAGTAAACACAGGAGGTTGCATGGCCTTAAAGAGCTTCTTGGCCTCACCATAGGGTATGCGCTTAGATGTTTTAATCTCCTGTATCTTCCGTTCGTCGAGATAGATGGGGCAGACCCGGCACCAGACAGGGTGACTCCCAGAGCAATTCACGCACTTCACAGGCGACGAACAATCAGCTCCTTCATGGGCAGGCTGACCACATTTACCGCAAGTGGCTATCCCATTGCACCCCAATGTAGTATGCCCAAAGCGCTGACATTTAAAGCAGCGCATTGGGTTGGGGAAATATGGCCGTACTGGCAAACGTAAGAACCCCGCTTTAACATGCTCTGGAAGTCGCGGGCAACTGAACGTGAGAATAAACGAGTCGGATTGTACTAGGTCCCCATCGACTCGCCTCATAATATTCTGCACATCAACAATACCTTCGGCAGCCCACTCAGATTTCAACTCGTCTGTGGAGATATCCGCCAAGTCCCTACATGTCACAACACCCTTACTATAGTTGAGTGTGGAGTGGAGCTCGGTCTCGATAGCGTACTCTCCGAGACAGGGTGCTTTCCGAAGAGAAGCGACTTGACGGGAACTAGAAGTCTCAACTAAGAGAGTACCATTGCGCAGTCGCTTAACAGATTTCAGTGTACCTGCAATTCCTTCAAGACCCTTGTGGATGTAAAAGGGAGAAACCCTCTCAAAGCTACCCTCCTTTCGTTTAATAATCAAAAACACATTCTGATTTTCAGCATGTGCTCTGTTACAACAGTCTGATAAATCTCTAGCAACACCAGGAGCTGGAGGACTCGAAGCACGAAGTCGCTTTTTCGAAGGGGTGTGTTTGCCTACCAGCGGCCCACCCAATCCACTGGTAGGGGGAAATGTAGAAGTCGAAGGGTCCATTGCGGTCCCACGAGCAGCTAGGGAACTAAAGGTCCGCTCAGACAGAGCCCCGCGTGCCTGAGTAAGCCGTATACAACTGGGGTGTGGCAGGTGCCCCAGAGGTTGCCCGCTTGCGACTGTTCCACCTCAACAGCCATGCATCTCATAGGCGCGGAGCACACCGGAAGATTGAGGGGTTTTTTATAGAGGTTTGTTCCATCCTCGCGATCCGGGCGGCCAAGCCAAGATCCCCATTCCCTGAGACACACAACATTCCACCGCCGCGCCGCACGGTGGTCGCTGAAGTGTACTCAGAGCTTACGGTGACGGGGAACAGGTGGCGCTTACCAGTCCCCAGCTCAGGAACCCCGGGGTCGCCAAGCCCGTACCCAGCAAATGAATGCTGAGCCCCTGGGGGCAATAGGTGGCTGTGCATCATCCATGTGTGCCCAATGCGCAGGCGGCATTGGACAACAGACTCCTTGCGAGAGACACGCAAGGAGGAGCGCCACACATCGGTAGCCTCCTTGATGGCCCGAAGTTTGTTTCGTGAAGGCAGGGCGCCCCATTCAGTGTCCCAAAGTTCTAGAATTTTGCGGCGTAAGAGCGCTCGCAAATCAGTCTCCGGGATGCCAATGTCCAGAGATGGTTTACTGGTGGTCTCTTTCGCCAGGTGGTCTACATGCTCATTGCCAGGTATCCCAACGTGGCCCGGGGTCCACACAAAGACCACAGAGCGGCCGCAAAGGGCAAGAGTATGCAGGGACTCCTGGATAGCCATCACCAGACGAGAACGAGGGAAACACTGGTCGAGAGCTCGTAAGCCGCTCAGGGAATTGCTACAGACAACGAAGAACTCTCCTGAGCAGGAACGGATATACTCTAGGGCACGAAAGATGGCGACCAGCTCAGCAGTAAAAACGCTGCAGCCAGCCAGCAAGGATCGTTTTTCATAGTGGTCCCCTAGAGTGAGAGCATAACCAACCCGACCAGCAACCATCGAACCGTCAGTGTATACAACACCAGAGCCCTGATACGTGCCTAGTGTGGAATAAAAGCGGCGGTGGGAGGCCTCTGGCGGGACTGAGTCCTTCGGGCCCTGTGCCAAGTCGAGCCGAAGGCAAGGGCGAGGAACACATCATGGGGGGTGTACACAAAGGGGTCCGGAAAGGAGGTGAAACAGGGAAAACCACAAGCCCGGAGAGAAGCTCTTTGACGTGAACCACGATTGTACAACCTGACCAGGCCCGACATACTGGCAGATGGACGACCGATTGCGGGAACAGAAGATGATAATTTGGATTATCGGGCCAGATACAAACATGGGCAGCATAAGAGGCCAGTAAATGTTGGCGCCTTAACAGCAGTGGATGGACACCTGCCTCCACAAGTATGCTGACCACAGGGCTGGTCCTTAAAGCACCACTGCCAAGGCGTATCCCACTGTGGAGGATTGGGTCCACCACCCACATCGCAGATGGGGATGCTGAGCCATAAGCCAGGCTCTCATAATCCATACAGGATTGGATTAACGCCTGGTAGAGCCGTAAGAGGGTAGATCAGTTGGCGCCCCAGCGGGTGTGGCTCAAGCATTGCAGAGCATTAAGATGCCGCCAACACTTCTGTTTAAGCTGCCGCATATGAGGCAGCCAAGTCAACCGGGCATCAAAAACCACACGCAAAAAAAAAAAGGTGACTCTACCACAGCAAGAAGTTCGCCATCATGATAAAGCCGCGGCTCCGGGTGAACAGTGTGTCGCCGGCAGAAATCCATAACGCAGGTCTTGGCTGCCAAAAACTGGAACCCATGAGCTACAGCCCAAGACTGAACGTTGGTGAGGCTAATGGGACGGTAACTGTCCACCTCCAAAGGGTTCTTGCCAGGTTTCAGGATGGGGATAACAATACTTTCCCGCCATTGCGACGGAAACTCACCCTCGACCCTGAGACGGTTGTAAAGGTCGAGGAGCCGTCGCTGGCAGTCCACTGAAAGGCGTTTCAGCATCTGACAGTGGATGCGATCTGGCCCAGGAGCGGTATCAAGGCAAGCGGCTAGGGCACTGCGAAATTCCCACTCACTGAATGGATCATTGTACGATTCTGGATGGTGGGTACGAAACGAAAGGCTCCGACGTTCCATCCGATCTTTAATGGAGCGGAAGGCCAGGGGGTAATTCGCAGAAGCGGAATTCAGAGCAAAATGCTCTGCCAAGCTGTTTGCAATCGGAGTCAGTACAAACTGCTCCATTCAGTGAGAGCGCTGGGACGCTGACAGGGGTTCGATAGCCATAGAGGCGTCGAATCTTGGCCCAGACCTGCGATGGAGAGACATGGAAGCCAATAGTTGAAACATACCGCTCCCAGCACTCCTGCTTGCGTTGGCGGATAAGGCGGCGGACCCGCGCACGCAGCCGGTTGAAGGCGATGAGGTGTTCTATGGAGGGGTGTTGCTTGTGACGCTGGAGCGCCCGCCGGCGATCTTTGATCGCTTCACCGATCTCAGGCGACCACCAAGGCGCAGTCCTTCGCCGAGGGGACCCAGAAGAATGGGGAATGGCAGATTCTGCGGCAGTAACGATGCTGGTGGTGATGGAGTGAAGCACCGCATCAATGTCGTCATTAGAGAGAGGATCAATAGGAGCAATTGAGGAGAACAAGTTCCAGTCAGCCTTACTCATAGCCCATCTGCTGGGGCGCCCAGAAGAGTGACGCCATGGCAGTGAAAAAGATTGGAAAGTGGTCACTACCACACAGGTCGTCATGCACACTCCATTGGACAGACGGTAACAGGGCTGCAGATCGAAAGGTCAATGGTGGACTATGTGCCATGCCCCACACTGAAGTGTGTGAAGGTACCATCATTTAAAATCGAAAGCTTGAGCTGTGTCAATAAATGCTCAATGGTGGTGCCTCGACCTGATGCCACTGACCCACCCCACAGAGGGTTATGGGCGTTGCAGTCGCCCAGTAACAAGAAAGGTGGCGGCAATTGGGCTATCAGCGCAGCCAGGACATGCTGCGTGACATCACCATCCGGATGAAGGTAAAGACTGCAGACGGTAACAGCCTGTGGTGTTCACACCTGAACAGCGACAGCCTCTAAAGCTGTTTGTAGAGGGACAGACTCGCCGTGAAGAGAGTTAAGGACATAGATGCAGACTCCACCAGACACCCTTTCATAAGCTGCCCGGTTCTTATAATAACCCCGATAGCCACGGATGGCGGGGGTTCACATTGTGGGAAACCAAGTTTCCTGAAGAGCAATGCAGAAGAAAGGGTGAAGGCTGATAAGTTGGCGGAGCTCAGATAGATGGTAGAAGAAACCGCTGCAGTTCCACTGGAGGATGATATTGTCCATGGCTGAGAAAGGCGTTAATGGACTGGGAAGGCAAATTACGTCGCTGGGCCACCTGCTGCCTCCGATTGAGCACATGTCCGAGTGCTATCCATGGCGTTGGGGTCTGAGGGACCTGCGAGATCGAGGTCCGCGGCGGACGCCAAAATCTCCATCTCGTCCTCAGATGCAGAGCTGGAAGATTGCGGTGGGGTGGATGCCACCGCGAGTTCCTTGGGCTTAGAGCTCTCCCAGCCTTGCCACTTGTGGAAACCTGGGAAGGGAGGGACCCAAGGGACCCCTTGCGAGCGTTGGACCCTTCTCCGGCTGAGAAGCGGTGACGGATGTCCCCGATGTGTGGGGGGGGGGGGGGGGTGTGTTGCTCCTGAGGTAGGTGGCGGAGGAGCAACAGGGGGGGGGGGCATAGTGCCCCCCCACGGGCAAGGGGGCATGTGGAATTGTACGGCTCTGTGATGTGGCTGGAATATACTGAACTGATGGGGCTAACACAGTTGTCGTTGCAGCAGCATAGGAGGAAGTCATTCACACCGGATGTAGTCGTTCATATTTCTGCTTGGCCTCTTTATAGGTCAGTCGGTCCAGGGTCTTATATTCCATGATTTGCGCTCTTTTTGTAAGATCCTGCAGTCTAGCGAGCAAGGTGAATGGTGCTCTCCGCAGTTGACACAGATGGGAGGCGGGGCACATGGAGTATCGGGATGTGATGGGCGTCTGCAATTTCAACATGTGAGGCTAGAAGTGCAGCGGGAAGACATATGGCCAAACTTACAGCACTTACAGCACCACATCGGAGGAGAGATATAGGATTTGACATCACATCGGTAGACCATCACCCTGACCTCTGGTAATGTATCACCTTCGAAGGCCAAGATGAAGGCACCGGTAGCTACCTGATTGTCCCTCCGACCCCGATGAACTCCCTGGACGAAATGAACACCTCGGCACTCTAAGTTGGCGCGCACCTCGTCATCAGACTGCAAAAGTAGGTCCCTATGGAAAATAATACCCTAGACCATATTTAAACTCTTATGTGGGGTGATGGTAACGTTAACATCCCCCAACTATTCACAAGCAAGTAACCTACGTGACTGGGCAGAGGATGCTGTTTTTATCAAAACTGACCCAGAGCGTATTTTAGACAAGCCCTCCACCTACCCAAACTTGTCCTCTAAATGCTCGACGAAGAACTGAGGCTTTGTAGATAGGAAAGACTCCCCATCAGCTCTCGTACAAACTAAGAATAGTGGCGAATAACTGTGACTGCTATCCTGAGACTTACGCTCCTCCCACGGTGTGGCCAGGGAGGGGAACATTTTTGGATTGTACTTCTGAGCATTAAATTGAGCCCGAGAATGCTTAGAGACTGCTGGCGGCTGGCCACCAGCGAGAGATGATGTACCACGCTTCATTGTGGGTCATCCGCCCTGATGCCACCTACTCCAACCAAGGGCCCTCCCCACGGGCGCCACCCAGCCTCAGCAAGGACTACCTGGCAGAATGGCCATTACTGATAGTCCCGATACCCCAGGAGGATAGGCATCTACTCCTTGGCATACGTGGGGAGTTAACGGCGCAGGCATCAGTAGAGCGATCCCTGTGTTGTCAGGGGGCTGCAACCAACAGGGTACATGGCAGCCCCACCACAACAGACTGGCTACCGTGGTGGATTTTAGGTGACACGTAGTCCATGGTCGTCGTCTCCGCAAAAAGCAACACTACAGTGCATAGTGAAAAATGCGTCCATGAACACATCCGCGCCCAAGAGATGGAGAATGAGCGGGACGGCAATGCGACGATGAGAAAGCGGACTAGAGGTCTTAATGCACGATGGACAAAATGCACCATGTTACGCGCCCTTCCCCAATTGGCTCGCTCTGCGGAAGAATTCGGAAAAATCGAGGTCAAACCCAACAGAGGACCATCACAAAAAAATGGTTCAAATGGCTCTGAGCACTATGGGACTCAACATCTTAGGTCATAAGTCCCCTAGAACTTAGAACTACTTAAACCTAACTAACCTAAGGACAACACACACACATCCATGCCCGAGGCAGGATTCGAACCTGCGACCGTAGAAGTCTCACGGTTCCAGACTGCAGTGCCAGAACCGCACGGCCACCGCGGCCGGCGGGAACATCACATAAAGGCCAAAACTTTTGAGACTCCTTTTAGTCGCCTCTTACGACAGGCAGGAATACTGCGGGCCTATTCGAACCCCTGAACTCGCAGGGGGGTATAGATTGCAAAGGAGAAATGAAAACCAGAAATATTGCTCTGAAAAAAGAATCTTGTGGTTGATTTAATAATTTTTTAAGATGTAAATTTAATTTGGCAAGACATGGAGTTAAAGCAAAAGTTCCTTATTTATTAGATTCCAATACACAATTAAAGTTACTAAACAAATTATTAATAAAGATATAAAAAATTATTAAAAATACAAAAATCCTATTGCTATTCCTTAGAAGATAGAACTAGCTAGGTACACTTTAAAGAGAACTGCCGGAAATTTTGGAAGAACTTAAAAAGAATCAATCTTATTTATTGGATTTATACATAAGAGACGATTTTATAGGCATTTTTAGTAAAGAAGAAATGCTCGAATACTGAACAAATAATTAAATACATAAGATATAGAGAAGAATGTACAGTTTTAACAAACAACGATCATTCTGTTGGAAAAGACTGTTTAACTTTGATTAATTCTAATTCTGGAGTAAAAATGAACAATAAATTTATTTGGCAGTTACTGAGCCCAGGAGTTAATAAGCAGCATGGTGATGATATTATAGATTTTTTTAAACACTCCTGATAAAGGGGAGTTTCGATTGTACATTAACTAAAGAAAATGGAGTTACAAGACTGGTTGCAACAATTTATAATTATATTAAGACACATTTCCAAAAAGACTGTTTAGAACTAATAACTTGTAACAGTTAATATTGCAGGGAAAGCTTTTTATTCTGTTCCATTCTCTAAAATGTGGGGAAAATTACCACGTTTGTTACAAAAGAGTTGCTGCCTTATTTACAACAATCTCTTGCTATATATTTATTGGGATAACAAAAACATGAAAAAATTGACTGGAATAAAAAAAATTGAAACTGATAATACAGGAGAAAGAGGAAATTTAGTCACATTTGATTTATCAGCTCTTCATTTCACCAGTAGAAGCTGTAAAAGACTACAATGCTCGATGAATTTACTGGAGGAAGATTTAATTAATATCCACCATTAATGTTAGATTTTTAAACTGAATAATCTAGTTATTCCAGAGAAAATCGAAACAATTAAAATAGATACACAAAAAATTCAACAAGCACAAGCTTTTCTTTATTTTTAATTGGTTTTGTTTTAATTTTAACTTAACTTTAATCTTTTAATTTGAATCTATATTTTTATTTATAATTTCTTCTTCCAACCTATAACTGGAACAATAACAATGGTATATTTTTGAATTTAAAAATATATCTGTCTTTTCATTGTTAATTTTTAATGATAATATTAGAAATAATTAGATCCAACCCTTCTTGTAGATCATCTTGCCGTTTCCAGATTTTTGTGTTTATATTTCCTACTAATTCTGCCACTTTTATTTTCTCAATTACTTCTTTATCTTCTTCTTTATACAATAAACCCTCTTTGTCTCTGACAATAGCAACTGTTTTTTAGTAAACTATTTTAGAAAAGTGTTCATTAAAAGTAGAAATCTACTGTATGGAATACAAATAAATTATTCCCTTTCAGAAATGTTCTCTATTTTTAGTTATTTCTATAAAATTATTTTTATTAGATATTTTAACATAAAATACAGACTTTTTATTACCTTTCTAACCAAAAACACCAACACATGGAAACTATTATATTTATTCTTTAGTGGTAAACAATAAAAATAAGACTACACCTATAGCAAAATCTATAAATTGTCTTTTAAAGTAATTCTGTATTTCTACTTCATTTTGTCATATTTTTTGTTCCTTCTGCAAAATATTGTGTTCTTCCTTTAAAGATTGTGTTTCATCCAAATAGTCTAGTTTTCTTTCTTGTATACTTAAATTTTTAAATTCTTGTTCTCTTTTTTGTAGTGGATTCTATATACACCTTCTTAATTGGTTCAGTAGCTGTAATTAAATATGGGTGGAGTCTGCTGGTAATATTTATTCTTTTTCTGGATATGAGTGGAATAATATTAGTTGCTTTTATTAGTCCCAATTCTTTGGTATTTATTTTGGTATTGTAGTAAATAAGCTATTGAAATAGATAAATTTTATAAAGAATGCTTGTTTTAAATAAATTACAGTTTCTGTCTCTTCAAAATTTCTATACACTTAACAGGCAATAAGTTAAAACCAAAATTAGATGAAGAAAATTTAACTAATTTTTCTCTTTCTTCTTTGTCTGTTTTAATTTTTTGTATTCCATTTAATTTTTTTATGTCTTTGTTACCCCAGTAAAAATATTGCAAGAGATTGTTGTAAATAAGACAATAACTATTTCGAAACGAATCTGTTAATTTTCCCCACATTTTAGTGAAACAGACAGAATAAAAAGAAGCTTTCCCCCAAATATTTTCTGTCGTTAGGTTGATTCGTTTGGGAGATTGAAGGATCGAGACTGCAATGGTCATTGGTCCCTTTTTAGAGAACTGCAAACACCCACACAGAATAAAAACGAATAATGGAGATAACAGACAACACAGGACAAGAAAGACTCAGACAGGGATCAGACAAAACGAATTCAAATCACACAGAAAGTGACAGTGGTTGGCTGACAATAGAGATAAAAAAGGAAAAGCCAACCACCGAGAAACACACTAAAACAGTCTAAAATCGTAGGCCACAGGCCAGACTCAAAACAAGAAAAAAAACATAAACACTCAGATAAAATGATAAAAAACCCTGCCCAAATAAAACGCGAAACTAAGCCTGCCATAGCACTGTCATTTGTTAAAAGGGCATGGAGCGTGTCAGGCAGCGCGAACGTCTGTCTGAGCACAGCTAAAAGGGGACACTCCAACAAAATGTGGAACACCATCAAAACTGATTCGCAGTGACAATGAGGTGCGTCCTCACGGCGTAATAAGTTGCCGTGCGTCATCCGTGTGCGCCGAATGCGCAGCCAGCAGCGTACAACAGAGTCCTTGCAAGAGACCCGCAAGGAGGAGCGCCACCCACCGGTATCCTCCTTGATGGCCCGAAGTTTGTTTCGTGAAGGCAGGGCGCGCCATTCAGTGTCCCAAAGGTCGAAAATTTTGCGGCGTAAGATCGATCGCAAAACAGTCTCCGGGAGGCCAATGGTTGGTTGGTTTGTGGGATTAGAGGGACAAGACTGCTACGGTCATCGGTCCCTTTTTCCAAAAAACTAAAACCACATAAAGACAATAAAAAACGAAAAACGGGAAAGACCGCAGACGAAACAGGACAAGAAATACTCCGCCACAGATCAGACAAAACAAATTAAAACACACACAGTGTGATGGTGGTTGGCTGACCATAGAGAAAAAAAAAGGAAAAGCCAACCACCAAGAACACATTAAAACATAAGTTTAAAATCAGAGGCTAAAAGCCAGAATCAACACTAAAAAACAAACTCAGTTTAAACGATAAAATCCCCTGCCTAAATAAAATGCAAAACTAAGTCCACCATGGCAGAGTCATCCATTAAAATGGCAGAGAGCGTGTCAGGCAGCGCAAACATCTGCCTGAGCACATCTAAAAGTGGACAGTCCAACAAAATGTGGACCACTGTCAATGCCAAGCCGCAGCGACATAGAGGGGGGTCCTCATGGCGCAATAAGTGGCCGTGGGTCATCCATGAGCAGTCGGCAGAGAACGACAGACTCCTTGAGAGAGACTCGCAAGGACGAGTGCCACACAGTCGTCGTCTCCTTGACGGCACGGAGTTTGTTAGGGGTGGCCAGACAGCGCCATTCAGCGTCCCAAAGCAAGATAACTTTGCGGCTTAAGATTGCCCTCAAATCAGTCTCCGGAGGCCAATGTCCAGAGATGGTGTACTGGTGGCCTCTTTCGCCAGGCGGTCAACATTTTCATTGCCAGGTATCCCAACATGGCCTGGGGTCCACACAAAGACCACAGAGCGGCCGCAATGGGCAAGAGTATGCAGGGACTCCAGGATAGCCATCACCAGACGAGAACGAGGGAAACACTGGTCGAGAGCCCATAAACCGCTCCGGGAATCGCTACACATAACGAAGGACTTACCTGAGCAGGAACGGATATACGCTAGGGCTCGAAAGATGGCGACCAGCTCAGCAGTGTAAACGCTGCAGTCAGCCGGCAATGAACATTGTTCGGAATGGTCCCCTAGAGTTAGCGCATAACCGACACGACCAGCAACCATCGAGTCGTCAGTGTAAACAATGCCAGAGCCCTGATACATTGAGAGGATGGAAAGAAAGCGGCGGCGAAAAGCCTCTGGAGGGACTGAGGCCTTCGGGCCCTGTGCCAATTCCAGCTGAAGGCGAGGGCGAGGCACACACCACGGGGGTGTACACAGAGGTGCCCGGAAAGAAGGCGGAAGAGGTAAAGCCCCAAGCCCGGAGTGAAGCTCTCGGACACAGTCCATGATCGTACATCCAGCTCAGGGCCAGCGTTCTGGAAATGGGACGTGCGACTGTGGGAATGGTAGCTGATAGTTAGGATGCCCGGGCAAGCTGAAAACATGGGCAGCATAAGACGCCAGCAAAAGTTGGCGGCGTAACCGCAGTGGAGGGACACCTGCCTCCACAAGTATGCTGTCCACTGGGATGGTCCGGAAAGCACCAGTGGCAAGGCCTATCCTGCTGTGGAGGATTGGGTCCAGCACCCGCAACGCAGATGGGCATGCTGAGCCATAAGCCAGGCTCCCATAATCCAGACGGGACTGGATTAACGCCTGGTAGAGCCAAGACAGGGTAGATCGGTCGGCGCCCCAGCGGGTGTGGCTCAAGCATCGTAGAGCATTTAGATGCCGCCAACACATCTGTTTAAGCTGCCAAATATGTGGCAGCCAAGTCAACCAAGCATTAAAAACTACCTCCAAAAACCTATGTGACTCCACCACTGCAAGGAGGTCGTCTTCAAGGTAAAGCCGCGGTTCCGGGTGGACAGTGCGTCGCCGGCAGAAATGCATAACGCAGGTCGTAGCTGCCGGAAACTGGAACCCATGAGCTACAGCCCAAGTCTGCGCCTTACGGATAACGCCCTGTAGCTGACGTTCAGCAGCAGCAATGCCAATAGAGCTGTAGTAAAGGCAGAAGTCGTCAGCATACAAGGACGCTGAGACAGACGTTCCCACCGCCACAGCAAGCCCGTTAATGGCTATTAAAAACAGGCAGACACTTAAAACAGAACCCTGTAGCACACCGTTCTCCTGGACTTGGGAGGAACTATAGAACTATATGAGGAACTATATGAGGGAGGAACTATATGAAGGTTCGATACGAGAGAAAATTTCGGATAAAAATCGGCAGTGGACCCCGAAGACCCCATCCATGAAGCGTAGAAAGGATGTGTTGACGCCATGTCGTATCGTATGCCTTCCGCATCTCGAAAAAGACAGCAACCAGGTGCTGACGGCAGGCAAAGGCAGTACAGACGGCTGACTGCAGGCTCACCAGGTTGTCGGCGGCGGAGCGGCCTTTACGGAACCCACCCTGGGACGGAGTCAGAAGGCCCCGAGACTCCAGTACCCAATTCAAGTGCCGGCTCACCATCTGTTCAAGCAACTTGCAAAGAACGTTGGTGAGGCTAATAGGACGTAGTAGTAGTAGTAGTAGTAGTAGTAGTAGTAGTAGAGGTGTTTGTGGGTGCACGACAGCAAGGTCTTCAGCGCCCGTGCAGCGTCATAGTGAGACGGGTGTCAAGAAAAAGAAAACCTCAAAACATTGACATAAAACGGAACAGAGAACACGGGGAACAATCATTGAAAAAATGTGCTCACCCACACTGAAGCGTGGGATGATGCAGGGGGTCAGCAATAAAACATGGACAACACAGGAAGAAAATGGTAGAGGGAGCTAAAACAATGGAGCAGATGGAAGTGGCTGGCTGACCACAAGGAAAAAAGGGAGGAGTCAGCCACTCTGCAACACACTAAAACCTCCAGCCTAAAAGTTGAGGCCAGAGTCCAGACTTATCACAAAACTTAAAAACCCTTGACACACACGTCTCATCGTCAGCTAAAACACAAGGGAGATCCCCAACAACTTGTGCTTCTGCCCTTGCATCACGGTATAAAATACAGTCGGTTAAAATGTGCCGGACAGAGATGTGCACACCACAAGCGGCACAAAACGGAGGATCCTCCCGCCGTAATAAATAGCTATGCGTCACGGGACAGTGCCCAATCCGCAGACGTGTGAGGGCCACCTCTTCCCGCCTGAGCAACCGGCAGGAGGAACGCCACGGCCGAGTGGTTGACTTTACCGACTGCAGTTTATTGGCCGTCACCGCCAGCCATTCGTCCTCCCACAACTCCATGCACTTCCTGTGGAGTGCAGCGATGACTGACTGCAAGGGGATAGGACACTGGACCACATCCTGCTCTCTGCAGGCCTCCTTGGCAGCCCGATCAGCCTGTTCATTGCCCCATATGCCGACATGACCAGGCACCCAGCAGAAGGATACCTCGTTACCCCGCTGTTGGAGCAAGTACAGTTGGTCATGTATCAACTGGACCATCTCCTCAGTCGGGTATAGGCTCTGCAGCGATTGTAAGGCACTAAGAGAATCGGAGCAGAGAAGAAATCGATCGCCCCGAACACGATGCATCTGCTCCAGTGCCTTCAGGATCGCGTGGAGCTCCGCTGCGAAAACGGTATATTCAGCAGGGAGGCGAATCCGGGTGACACGATCAGGGAACACCACAGAACAGCCAAGGGAAGTCTCCTGTTTCGAGCCATCAGTATAAACGACAGTGAAACCGTGATGCACATCTAAAATGTGAAAAAACAGAGATTGGAACGTAAAATCTGGTGTGCCATCTTTCTTAAAACGAGTCAAATCTAAAATAAGTTTGGGACGCCGGAGGAGCCAAGGTGGAGATCTGCTCCAACCGCGACGTAAAACACGAAGACCAGCCACAGACATCGCAGCGAGGCAATCCTGTGCGCGAATCCCATAGGGCTGCGTCGCACATTGCCGGTTATGAAATAACCGTGCCAGAGTAGGCTGAGCAACGGTATGGTATGCAGGTCTGTAGGGTGTGGACAAAGTTTTATACGCCTGGCGTACTGTAAGTAGCTGTCGCCGCAGATGAAGTGGCGGTTCACCTGCCTCTGCACAGAGGCTTGGTATGGGGCTAGTTCGGAATGCCCCAGTGGCCAACCGAAGCCCTTCATGGTGCACAACGTCCAACATCTTTAAGTAAGTAGGCCTCGCAGACCCATACACCGTGCACCCATAATCGAGCCGAGATCGCACAAACGCCCTGTAAAACTGGAGCAGACAAGTCCTGTCAGCTCCCCATGTACTGTAGCTAAGACATTTTAAAATACTTAAAGCCTGAAGCGACCGCCGTTTCAGGTCTTTAAGATGAGGTAACCACATCAGCCTCGAGTCAAAAAGGAGACCCAGAAATCTCACCGTGTCTTTAAAAGTAAGAACAGTGTCCCTCAGCCTCAACTCAGGAAAGGTTAAAATCGAACGAGAACGGTTAAAAAGAACACATACAGACTTCTCGGTGGAAAACTTAAATCCACTCTTCTGCGCCCAGTCATCCAAACGCCTAATCGTAAGTTGCAACTGACGAGTTGTCGTTGCAAGGCTTGAAGAAGAGCAGAACAAAGAGAAATCATCCACAAACAAAGAACACTGGACAGGACTTTTCACTAGGGACGTAATGCTATTAATAGCGACGGCAAACAGAGTCACACTTAAAGCGCTACCCTGAGGGACACCATTCTCCTGCTCAAAACGATCAGACAGGACGTCACCAATTCGGTATCTAAAATATCGTGGCGAGAGGAAAGACTGAATAAAAAGAGGGAGACAACCACGAAAACCCCATTCGTGAAGCTGCGCCAGGATGAGACGCCTCCAAGTCGTATCGTAGGCCCTCTCGATGTCGAAAATTACGCCTAGAAGGTGATGACGGCGGAGGAAGGCTTGTTGTATAGCCGCCTCCAGGAGGGCAAGGTTATCGAAGGTGGAACGAAACCTCCTGAACCCACACTGAAAGCGACTAAGGAGTTGCCGGGATTCTAACATCCAGACAAGGCGGCGGTTGACCATCCGCTCCAAGGTCTTCCCTATGCAACTAGTGAGGGCTATACTACGGTAGCTACTTGGGCTCGTGCGGTCTTTCCCAGGTTTTAAAAAAGGGATTAAAACTGCCTAACGCCACGCGTCAGGAAAGTGACCCGACGCCCAAATGTCATTAAAAAGTGCGAGGAGGAGTTCTCTGTTGCGCATTGTGAGGTGCCATAGCATACTGTAATGGATCCTGTCGTGACCAGGGGATGTGTCACGAGCTCCAGACAATGCAGAATCCAGCTCCCACATAGAAAATGGGCAGTTGTAAGCTTCAGGAGAGGTGGACTGGAAGTTCAGACTACATCTCTCAGCAAGCGCTCTATGGCGCTGGAAACCTGGATCCTGACTGGTCGTTGCAGTAACGGTGGCAAAATACGCTGCCAGAGTCTGGGCAATGTCTCGCAGCTCCGTGTGGAGAGTGCCGTTAGTCATGACAGCAGCTATGGGGCACCTCCCTCCTCTGCCAGAAATTCTCCGGCTGGTCTCCCACACAATGGAACTTTTGGTGGAACGATTAATGGTGTTCAGGAACGTTTGCCACGACCTCTTCTTGCTCTCACGAATAATGCGGCGACATCTTGCTCTCGCCACCCGAAAGGCTGCAAGATTCTCAGCAGTCGGCCGACACTTGAACCGACGCAGAGCCGCACGCCTGGTCCTGAGTGCAGAGCGGCAGTCGGCACTCCACCAAGGCACAGGTAGCCTTTTCCGGTGGCCTGTGGACTGTGGAATGGACGCTGCAGCGGCGTGGTGGACCGTGTGGGTAATACGATCCACCCACATCTCAACATTCGCACAGTGTTCGAATTGGGCCAACTGGCTATAAAGCGTCCAGTCAGCTCCACTGAGCACCCATCGTGGTGGTCTCCTTTCGGGGCCCACGCCATCTGGCAGGTTAATCCAAATAGGGAAATGATCACTGCCGTGCAAGTCAGCGACCACTTCCCAGAGAGCACTGGCGGCAAGAGCTGGAGAGCAAAGTGAGAGATCAATGGCAGAGAACGACCCAGTCGCCGTGCAGAAATGAGTACTCTGTCCTCCATTGAGCAAGTAGGCACAGGATGACAGGAGAAGCCTCTCAATTGCTCTACCCCTGGGGCAGGTAATTGCAGAGCCCTAAAGCACATTGTGGGCATTAAAATCACCACAAATAATGAATGGCTGGGGGAGCTGTGTAATAAGGTCGGTGAGGGCCGCTTCATCAAGAGCATCATGTGGGGGCAAGTAAAGTGAACATACAGTCAATGGATGATGCACGTGCACGGACACAGCGACGGCCTGTAATGTCGTCGTAAGTGAGAGAGGCGAGGAGTGGTAGTCCGTCCTGACGAAAATACCGACGCCTCCTCTAGCTCTCTCTCCACGCAGATCGTCCTTGTTGTGGAGTGTATAGCCTCGTATCTCAGGGGAGTATGAGGGATGGAAATACGTCTCCTGGAGACAAAGACACAGTGGTGTACCCTGAGAGAGTAGACGAAGCTCCTCCACATGCGTCTTGAACCCTTGCAAGTTCCACTGGAGTATGGGAGCCATCTATTATGGGGGTAGCACCTTCATCCTGTCTCTCCGACAGGGCGGGGAGACTGCAGCAGGTGGAGGGGCAGGCGTGGGGCGAGATGATTTCCCCACACAGACATCGGATTCCATCAACTCTGGGGAAGAGTCAGAAGAAGCCTCACGGAAAACCACATCTGCATGGTCAGACCGTTTACTACGGGATTTGACCCGCTTTTGTAGCTGTATGGGAGCTTTCTGCGGTTTGGTGGGCTGTGGGGGAGCTGATGTTGGAGTGGTAATGGCTGTACAGGGCTTCGGAACATCCTCAGCTGTTGGAGGCGTCAGGGGCTGGCCCAAGTTCGCCACTGTACCTTTGTCTGCCGTTCGAGTAGGGGCGACTGGCTCTGAAACACCAGCTGCGGTGCAAGTGCACTGACAGCTGCAGGTGTTAGTGCCAACACTCACCACCTCAGTCTGCGTCGAGGCATCGACTTTTGGAGCAGGCTTCTGTACCAGGGATGCAAAAGATGTAGGAAATGTGGGAGGTTGCATCGACTTATAGATCTTCTTGGCCTCCCGTTAGGGGATACTCTTGGTCGTTTTTATTTCCTGGACCTTGCGTTCCTCTAAAAATATGCGGCAGTCCCGACTCCAAACAGGGTGGTTCCCAGAGCAATTAATACATTTAGCCGGAGGCGAGCAACCAACTCCTTCATGAGCAGCCTGACCACAGTTTCCACAAGTCGCTTCGCCTTTACAGCCGAGGGTGGTATGCCAAAAACGCTGGCATTTGAAACAGCGCATCGGCGCCGGGAAATAAGGCCTCACACTAAGGCGAAGGAAGCCAGCCTTTACCTGTTCAGGAAGTTTCGTGCTATTGAAGGTTAGAATAAAGGAGTCGGATTTGACAAGATTGCCATCAACCCTCCTCATGATATGGTGAACATCAACGATACCTGCCGGATCCCACTCACGTTGCAGTTCTTCCTTGGGAATGTCAACTAGATCCCGGCATGTCACAACACCTTTGCTGTAGTTCAAGGTGCTGTGCAGTTCAGTGTCTATGGCATACTCTCCAAGGCATTTAGCAGATTGGAGGTTAGTTGCTTGCTGGGAAGTGGAAGTTTCCACTAGCAAGGTCCCATTACGTAAGCGCTTCACCGATTTTAAGGAACCACAGATTCCCTCCAATCCCTTTTGTATATAGAAGGGCGAAACCTTCTCAAAACTACCCTCCTTCCGTTTCACAATGAGAAACACATTCGGATTACCAGAATGCATTCTGTTACCTAAGACTGGACTTGTCAAAGAAGTGCCGGAGTCAGGGGGACTGACTGCACGGGCCCTGTTAAGAGACTGGGTGTTAGAACCTTCCAGCGGCCCACCCTTTCCGCTGGGAGGAAGAAAAGAGGATTTCGAAGGATCCATCTCGGTCCCACGAGCAGCTAGGGAACTAGAAGTCCACCTAGACAGAGCCCCGCGTGCCTAGGTAAGCCTTATACAACTGAGGTGCGGCAGGTTCCCCAGAGGTTGCCCGCTATCGACTGTTCCACCTCAACAGCCATGCATCTCATCAGCGCGCAGCACACCTTGAGATTGAGGGGTTTTTTTATAGAGGTTTATGCCATCCTCGCGATCCGGGCGGTCAAGCCGAGATCCCCATTCCCTGAGACACACAACGTTCCACCGCCGGGCCGCACGGTGGTCGCTGAAGTATGCTCAGAGGCTACGGTGACAGGGGACGGGCGGCGCTTACCAGTCCCCAGCTCAGGAACCCCGGGGTCGCCAAGCCCGTACCCAGCAAATGAATGCTGAGCCCCTGGGGGCGCTAATAGGACGGTAGCTGTCAACCTCCAAAGGGTTCTTGAAAGGTTTCAAAACGGGGATAACAATACTTTCCCGCCATTGCGATGGAAACTCCCCCTCGACCCAAATACGGTTGTAAAGGTCGAGGAGGCATCGTTGGCAATCCACTGAAAGGCGTTTCAGCATCTGACAGTAGATGCCATCTGGCCCAGGAGCGATATCAGGACAAGTGGCGAGGGCACTCTGAAATTCCCACTCACCGAATGGAACATTGTACGATTCAAGATGGTGGGTGCGAAAAGAAAGACTCCAAAGTTCCATCCAATCTTTAATGGAGCGGAAGGCCAGTGGGTAATTGGAAGAAGCGGAAATAAGAGCAAAATTCTATGCCAAGCTGTTGGCAATGTCGTCGAAGTCTGTACAAACTGCTCCATTCAGTGAGAGTACAGGGATGCTGACGGGTCCGATAGCCAGAGAGGCGTCGGATCTTGGCCCAGACCTGCGATGGAGAGACATGGAGGCCAATGGTAGACACATACCGCTCCCAGCACTCCCGCTTGCGTTGACGGATAAGGCGGTGGGCCCACGCATGCAGCCGTTTGAAGTTGATGAGGAGTTCAACGCAGGGATGTCGCTTGTGACGCTGCAGCGCCCGCTGGCGATCTTTAATCGCCTCAGCGATCTCAGGAGACCACCAAGGCACAGTTCTCCTCCAACGGGACCCGGAAGAACGATGAATGGAAGATTCTGCGGCAGTAACGATGCCGGTGGCGACCGAGTGAACCACAGCATCCATGGCGTCATTAGAGAGAGGCTCAATTGCAGCAATGGAGGAGAACAAGTCCCAGTCAGCCTTATTCATAGCCCATCTGCTAGGGCGCCCAGGAGAGTGACGCTGTCGCAGTGACAGAAAGATCGGAAAGTGGTCACAACTACACAGGTCGTCATGCACACTCCATTGGACAGAAGATAAGAGGCTAGGGCTGCAGATCGAAGGGCCAATGGCGGAGTACGTGTCATGTCCTGCGCTGAAGTGACTGATGGCACCATCATTTAAAATGGAAAGATCGATCTGTGCCAATAAATGCTCAATCGTGGTGCCTCGAACTGTTGCCACTGACCCACCCCACAGAGGATTACGGGTGTTGAAGTCGCCCAGTAAGAAGAAAGGTGGCGGCAACTGTGCTATCAGTGCAGCCAGGACATGCTGCACGACATCACCATCTGGTGGAATGTAAAGACTGCAGACGGTAACAGCCTGTGGCATCCACACCCGAACAGCGACAGCATCCAAAGGTCTTCGGAGTGTGTGTGTGTGTGTGTGTGTGTGTGTGTGTGTGTGTGTGTGTGTGTGTGTGTGTGTGTGTGTGTGTCAGAGGTTTATGGACGCTAAACAGCGGGGTCATCAGCGCCCAAACGCATAAAAACAGGAACACATGCAGTGAAGGGACTAAGACGAACAGCGAACAAGGGGAACAGCTAAAAGACACAGACCTGACGCAGTTCCAAATCCTCACATACAGAGGCAAAACCAGAGGAGAAGGAGTGCACTAAAAAAGGAAGGGAGGACAGAAACCGAAGGGAAACAAGGAGGTATTCGTGACTGGCGGACCTCTTACCTAAAATCTGGGTGAGCCAGTCATCCAGCAGCACATTAAAACCCTCTCCCTAAAATCCGTGGCAACGAATTGGACAGGACACAAAACCGTAAAACCTTAACCACAGACGATGCGTCGTCTTTCAAAATAGAGGGCAAATCAGGTGGCAAAGAAACCACCGCCCTCTGGTCAGAGAATAAAAGACAGTCAAGTAAAATGTGGCGGACAGTAATCTGGACGCCACAAGCACTGCAGATTGGGGGATCCTCCCGCCGGAGTAAAAAACCATGTGTGAAGGGACTGTGCCCGATGCGGAGGCGAGTGAGGAGAACCTCATCCCGCCTGCATGACTGGTAGGACGTACGCCATGGCCGCGTGGTGGCCTTGACCAGATGCAGCTTATTTTCACTGACTGCCAGCCACTCCTCTTCCCACTGACGCATAACGCGAAAACGCAGGAGGGAGGTAACAGCATGGAGAGGGACGGCACATTCAACAATGTGAGGGAGGGAACATGCATCTTTGGCAGCCACATCCGCCAGCTCGTTTCCCCTAATACCCACGTGCCCCAGCACCCAGCAGAAGGAAACCTCCTTCCCCTGCCGCTGCAGGTGGAGTAGGGCATCATGGATGTTCTGGACGACCGTATCCGCTGGGTACAAGTGTTGCATGGTCTGAAGGGCACTCAGGGAGTCAGAACAGATGAGGAACTTACGACTGGGGACACATCTCATCTGCTCCAATGCCCACAAGATCGCAAACAATTCGGCATCAAAGATGGTAAACGCCGCAGGAAGCCGTAACTTGACGAGTCGATCAGGGAAAACAACAGCACAACCAACAGAGTCCCCCTGTTTAGAGCCATCTGTAAATACTGGTACATGGTCGGGATGCTGGTTTACAAAATCATAAAATAAGGAGGTAAAAACAAACGCAGGAGTGCAGCTCCTCTGGTACTCCGACAAGTCTCAAAGGACCCTGGGCCTCTGGAGCAACTAGGGAGGCAGGCGAGTAAAACCTTGTCGTTGGGGGGCCACACGCTCCACACCAAGGGACTCAAGCAAATGCTTGGCACGAATCCCAAATGGTCTCGTTGCCCTGGGACGACTGGAAAAGAGACGTTCCATAGGCCGTCGGGCAACGGTAGGGTACACAGGGGAGGTAGGACAGGCAAGGAATTGACACACCCGTCGCACCATGAGCAGTTTCCGCCGGATGGCGAGCGGCGGTTCCCCTGCCTCAGCACACAGGCTGGGGATGGGACTAGTACGGAAGACACCAGTGGCCAGCCTGATACCCTCATGGTGTACTGCGTCAAGAATCTTCAGATACGAAGGCCTCGCTGACCCATACACGGTGCAACCATAGTCAAGACGCGATCGGACGAAAGCCCTATAAAACTGCAGCAGACGCGCCCGATCTGCTCCCCAGGACCGATGGCTCAGACACTTCAAAATATTCAGTGTCTTCAGGGCCCGCACCTTGAGGTCTTTAAGGTGAGGCAACCACGACAGTTTGGAATCAAAAGTGAGGCCCAGGAACCGCACAGTGTCGCTAAAAGGAAGAATGGTGTCCCTCAGACGCAAGTCAGGGGAGGTAAAAAGACGTCGAGAACGATTAAAATGAACACACACACATTTGTCTGCAGAAAAGGTAAAACCCGTCTTCGCAGTCCATGCCTCTATTCGCTGTATCGTAAGCTGCAACTGCCGACTAGCAGTGACAAGACTGGAGGAAGAACAGAAAACAGCAAAATCGTCCAGAAACAAGGAGCATTGGGCATGACTCCGGATAGTGGACGTGATACTGTTAATGGCGATGGCAAAGAGGGTGACACCTAAAACGCTTCCCTGAGGAACACCATTCTCCTGCACATACAAATCAGATAGCACATTACCAACCCGATATCGGAAGAGGCAGTGGGAAAGAAAGGACCAAATGAAGATGGAGAGACGGCCACGAAAGCCCCACTCATGGAGTTGATTGAGGATATGGCGGCTCCAAGTAGTGTCACACGCCTTATGAATGTCAAAGAAGACACCTAGACAATGCTGGTTACGCAGGTGGCCTGCTGGATGGTCGCCTCAAGCAGGGTCAAGTTGTCTATAGTTGAACGACATCTCCGAAAGCCACACTGAGAGGGGCGAAGGAGCTGCCTGTTCTCGAGCAGCCAAACCAGGCGACGGTTGACCATGCGTTCCAACGTCTTCCCGACACAGCTCGTCAAAGCAATACTCCGATAACTACTGGGATGCGTTTGGTCCTTCCCTGGTTTAAGGAGGGGTATCAAAATCGCCTCCCTCCACGAGTCAGGGTACGTGCCAGATAACCATATCATTTTAAAACAATTCAGGAGAACTTCCTTGGAAGGCAGTAACAAGTGCTGCAGCATGCTATACCGGATTTGATCATGACCAGGCGCAGTATCATGAGCCACAGACAGCGCCGAATCCAGTTCCCACATTGTGAAGGGGCAGTTGTAGGGCTCAGAATTAGGAGACGAGAAGTCCAAGTGATCCCTCTCGATGGTAGTGCGGTAGCGGCAGAAATCTGGATCACAGTTAATAGTGGCGGTAGATTCCACAAAATGCATGGCCAGTGTCTGGGCAATGTCTCTCGGCGCCGTGAGGAGACTTCCCTGATGCAGCAATGCCGTGACAGGTAGCTGGCCGAGTTTCCCGGAAATCCTTCTCATGGCTTCCCATACTTTCGTAGAACTAGTGGAGCGGGAGATGGAGTTCAAGAACGATTGCCATGACCGTCGTTTGCTCTCCTTAATCACTCGCCGCGCCTTGGCCCTTGCCACCCGAAAGGCCACAAGATTGTCAGCTGAGGGGCGGCACTTGAAACGGCGCAGAGCTGCACGGTGGGCTCGGATAGCTGAGCGGCACTCAGTGGTCCACCAAGGGACAGGACGCCTCTTGGGATGACCGGATGACAGCGGGATTGACAATTCAGCAGCATGGGAGATCACGGCTGTAACATGGTCTACCCATTCATGGACGCTGGCACAGTGTTCCAAAACAGCCACTTGGCTGAAAAGTGTCCAGTCAGCCCTGCAGAGGTGCCACCGGGGCGGTACCGGAAATGCCATAGCCTCATCCAGGAGGCCAATCCAAAGAGGGAAGTGGTCACTAGAATGGAGGTCAGCAGCAACCTCCCACAGAGCAGAATCCGCGAGTGCTCGAGAGCAAAAGGAAAGGTCAATAGCTGATGACGACCCAGAAGCAGTACAGAAATGAGTGGGAGCACCAGAGTTGAGGATGCACAGTTCTTCAGACATCATGAGGCTTTCCAGAATGCGACCCCTGGGGCAAGTAGTCGAAGAGCCCCATAAGACATTATGAGGATTGAAGTCCCACAGAAAAAGAAATGGGCGGGGAAGTTGGCTAATAAGGTCTGTGACAGCCTCAGAGTCTATCGCATCCTGAGGTGGTAAATTAAGTGAACAGACTGTGAGCCTCTGACCCACAAGAAGGTCAACTGCAACTGCTTGCAAGTATGTAACGAGAGGGAGCTCAGATGAGGGGTGCATGTCACGGACAAAAATCGCAACACCACCCTTTGCCCTTTCCCCCGTCAGATCATCTTTCCGATAGACGGTATAGCCCCGTAAAGAAGGATCATCAGTGGCCCGAAAATGTGTCTCTTGGAGACATAAGCACAAAGGGAACTCAGGTACAAGGAGTTGTAGTTCGGCCACATGCGTCCTGAACCCATTCAGGTTCCACTGTAATATGGGAGCCAGTGATCAGCGTGGCTGAACTTTCACCCTGCCTCTGTGTTTTGGAGGAGAGCCCGTACTGGCCGGAGATTTATTCCTGGGGCGAGAAGAGCGCCCCCGGTCGACATCAATGTCCATCAGCTCCGATGACGACCCACAGGAGATGTCAGACAGTACGATGGCCTCGTCATCGGACCGACCCTGACCAGTCTCCTCAGGTGGCAAAATCTTCACCTTCGGCGTCTTTGTCTTAGGGGGCTTAGAAGGCAGAGCCTTGTCAGCAGTTGGAGCTTTACTCGCCTGGGCAGAAGGCGCCATAGGGGAAGTGACAGGAAGTACCCCAATGTCAGCAACCACGGCCTTGTCCGACGTCGCGGGGAGAGCCGCAGGTTGCAAAACAACGGCAGCAGCACAAGTGCACTGGCAAACGCAGGTATTAGTGCTAATACTAGCAACCTCCGTTTGCGTAGCAACAGTGGCCATTTGTAGTGGTTTTTTCAGGGCGGAAGCGAAAGATGTCGTAAACACAGGAGGTTGCATGGCCTTAAAGAGCTTCTTGGCCTCACCATAGGGGATACGCTTAGATGTTTTGATCTCCTGTATCTTCCGTTCCTCGAGATAGATGGGGCAGACCCGGCTCCAGACAGTGTGACTCCCAAGGCAATTCACGCACTTCACAGGCGATGAACAATCGGCTCCTTCATGGGCAGGCTGACCACATTTACCACAAGTGGCTATCCCATTGCACCCCAACGTAGTATGCCCAAAGCGCTGACATTTAAAGCAGCGCATTGGGTTGGGGAAATATGGCCGTACTGGCAAACGTAAGAACCCCACTTTAACATGCTCTGGAAGTCTCGGGCAACTGAACGTGAGAATAAACGAGTCGGATTTTACTAGGTCCCCATCGACTCGCTTCATAATATTCTGCACGTCAACAATACCTTCGTCAGCCCACTCAGATTTCAACTCGTCTGTGGAGATATCCACCAAGTCCCTACATGTCACAACACCCTTACTATAGTTGAGTGTGGAGTGGAGCTCGGTCTCGATAGCGTACTCTCAGAGACTGGGTGCTTTCCGAAGAGAAGCGACTAGACGGGAACTAGAAGTCTCAACTAAGAGAGTACCATTGCGCAGTCGCTTAACAGATTTCAGTGTACCTGCAATTCCCTCAAGACCCTTGTGGATGTAAAAGGGAGAGACCCTCTCAAAGCTACCCTCCTTCCGTTTAATAATCAAAAACACATTCTGATTTTCAGCATGTGCTCTGTTACGACAGTCTGATAAATCTCTAGCAACACCAGGAGCTGGAGGACTCGCAGCATGAAGTCGCTTTTTCGATGGGGTGTGTTTTCCTACCAGTGGCCCACCCAATACACTGGTAGGGGGAAATGTAGAGGTCGAAGGGTCCATTGCGGTCCCACGAGCAGCTAGGGAACTAAAGGTCCGCTCAGACAGAGCCCCGCGTGCCTGAGTAAGCCGTATACAACTGGGGTGCGGCAGGTGCCCCAGAGGTTGCCCGCTTGCGACTGTTCCACCCCAACAGCCATGCATCTTATAGGCGCGCAGCACACCCGAAGATTGAGGGTTTTTTATAGAGGTTTACCTTCCTCGCAATCCAGGCGGTCAAGCCAAGAATACCATTCCCCCGCAGCACACAACATTCCACCGCCGTACCATACGGTGGTCGCTGTAGCACGTCCGGGGGTTACGGGGACAGGAGACTGGCGGCGCTGACCAGTCCCCAGCTCAGGACCCCGGGGTCGCCAAGCCCGTACTCAGCAACTGAACGCTGAGCCCCTGGGGGCGACTAAAGATGGATGCGAAGCTCGACGACCAGCGACCTGTAGCTTCTTCAGCCACTGGTTTGTGTCTGCTGTGCCGCTGGTAGGAACCTGGGAAGGGAGTTACCCAAGGGATCCCTTCCAAACGAGAGAAGCCGAAGAAGACTTACGCTTCTCCAGCTTAGAAGTGGGGACTGGTGTGCCCGGTGCTGTAGTGGGTGCTGCTCCCAAGGTAGATGGTGTGGGAGCAACAGCGAGAGAAGGGGCCCCCATCGTCAAGGGGGCAGGTGAGGTCCTCTGAGTCTGAGAGCTGACTGTTTGTGGTGCAGCTAACGGAGCTGGAGCAGGAATGACAGTGGAGGTATAAGATGACATCATGCGCACGGGATGTAGCCGTTCAAATTTCTGCTCTGCCTCAGTGTAAGTCATTCGGTCCAGGGTCTTATATTACATAATTTTGTGTTCTTTCTGTAAGATCCTGCAGTCTGGAGAGCAAGGGGAATGAGGCTCTCCGCAGTTGACACAGATGGGAGTCGGGGCACATGGAGTATCGGGATGAGATGGGCGTCCACAATCTCGACATGTGAGGCTGGAAGTACGGCGGGAAGACATATGGCAGAACTTCCAGCACTTAAAGCACCACATCGGGGGAGGGATATAGGGCTTGACATCACAACGGTAGACCATCACCTTGATCTTCTCCGGTAATGTATCACCCTCGAAGGCCAAGATAAAGGCACCAGTAGCAACCTGATTGTCCCTCAGACCCTGGATGAACACGCCGGACGAAATCAACACCTCTACGCTCTAAGTTGGCGCGCAGCTCGTCATCAGACTGCAAAAGTAGGTCCCTATGGAATATAACACCCTGCACCATATTACACTCTTATGTGGTGTGATGGTAACGTTAACATCCCCCAACTTGTCACAAGCAAGTAACCTGCGTGACTGAGTGTACGATGCCATTTTTATCAAAACTGACCCAGAGCGCATTTTGGACAAGCTCCACCTCCCCAAACTTGTGCTCTAAACGCTCTACAAAGAACTGAGGCTTCACGGATATAAACGATTCCCCATCAGGTCTTGTACAGACAAGATATCTGGGCGAATACGTCTCACTTTCATTCAATGCCTTTCGTTCCTCCCATGGTGTGGCGAGGGAGGGGAACGATTTGGGGGTCATAAACGTTACCTTTAAAATGGGCCCTCGAATGCTTAGAGACTGCTGGTGGCTGGCCACCAGCAAGAGAAAAATGTGCCACGCTTCATTGCGTGTTATCCACCCTGACGCCACCTACTCCGACCAAGGGCCCTCCCCACGGGCACCACCCAGCCACAGCAAAGGCCACCTGGCAGGATGGCCATTGCCGGGAGTCCCGATGTCCAAGGGAGATGGGCATCTACTCCTTGGCATACGTGGGGAGTTAACGGCGCAGGCATCAGTAGAGCGTGTCAGAGGGCTACAACCAACAGGGTAAATGGCAGCCCCACCACAACAGACTGGCTACCGAGTTGGATTTTAGGTGACAAGTCGTCGATGGTTTTCATCCGTGCAGAAACTGGCACTGCTCATCGCATAGCGGGAAGTGCACGCAGGAACAGATCCATGCCCAAGAGATGGAGAGCAGGCAGGACTGCAATGCAATGGCGAAAGTTCTGAATGCAAGATGGACACAATGCACCAAGTAAGGCGCCCTTCCCCAATCGGCTCGCTCTTCAGAAAAATTTTGAGATATGGAGGTCAAACCCGACAGGGGACCATAACTAAGTCCGAAACATTTGTGACTCCTTTTAGTCGCCTCTTACGACAGGCAGGAATACCGCGGGCCAATTCTTACCCCTGAACCCGCAGGGTGAGAGAGGCCAATGTCCAGACATGGTTTACTGGTGGCCTCTTTCGCCAGGCGGTCTACATGTTCGTTGCCGGGTATCCCAACATGGCTTGGGGCCCACACAAGGACCACAGAGCGGCCGCAATGGGCAAGAGCATGGAGGCACTACTGGACAGCCATCATCAGACGACAGCGAGGAAAACACTGGCCAATAGCTCGTAAACTGCTAATCGAGTCGCTACAGATAACGAAGGACTCACCTGAGCAGGAGCGGATATACTCTAGGGCACGAAAGATGGCGACCACCTCAGCAGTGGTTGGTTGGTTGGTTGTGGGGATTAAAGGGACCAGACTGCTACGGTCATCGGTACATTTTTTCCAAATACTAAAAACACCCACAGAGAATAAAAACGATCAACAGATGAGAAGACAGACGACACAGAACATGAGAAGCTTAGACAAAGACCAGACAAGACGAACAAAAATCACACAGAGTGTGACAGTGGTTGGCTGACCATAGAAACAAAAAAGGAAAAGCCAACCACCGAGAAACACATTAAAAAATCAGACTATAATCGTAGGCCATAGGCCAGAATCAACACAAAAACACACACACTTACATTAAGCGATAGAATCCTCCTGCCTGAATAAAACGCAAAACTATGTCCGCTATGGAAGAGTCGTCAGTTAAAAACGCAAGTACCGTATGAAGCAGCGCAAAAGTCTGCCTGAGCACAGTGAAAAGGGCGCACTCCAACAGAATATGGACCACCATCAAGGACGCCCCACAACGACAAAAAAATGGATCCTCACGACACAGTAAATAACTGTGCGTCAGTCGGGTGTGACCTTTGCGGAGTCGACAATGGACGACCGAGTCCCTGCCGTTGGCTCGCATGGATGACCGCCAAACAGTCGTCGTCTCCGTGATACGACGGAATTTGTTTGGCACCGGCAGGTTGCGCCATTCAGTGTCCCATTAATCGAAAACTTTGCGGCATAATAGTGCCCGCAAATCAGTCCTTTTTCGCCAGGCGGTCAACAGTTTCATTGCCGAGTATCCCAACATGGCCTGAAGTCCAAACAAAGACCACAGATCTGCCGCAACGAGCAGGAGTATGCAGGGACACCTGGATAGCCATCACCAGACAAGAACGAGGGAAACACTGGTCGAGAGCTCGTAAACCGCTCAGGGAGTCGCTACAGATGACGAAGGACTCACCTGAGCAGGAGCGGATATACTCTAGGGCTCGAAAGATGGCGACCAGCTCAGCAGACACTGCAGCCAGCAGGCAAGGAACGTTGTTCATAATGGTCCCCTAGAGTTAGAGCACAACTGACACGAACAGCAACCATCGAACCGTCAGTGTAAAACACGCCAGAGCCCTGATACGTGGCTAGGATGGAATAAAAACGGCGGCGGAAGGCCTCCAGAGGGACTGACTCATTCGGGCCCTGTGCAAATTCGAGCCGAAGGTAAGGGCGGGGCACACACCACGGGGGTGTACGCAGAGGGGCCCAGAAAGGAGGTGGAAGAGGGAAAACCCCAAGCCCAGAAAGAAGCTCTCTGACATGGACCGCGACTGTAGAACCCAACCGGTGCCGAAGTTCTGGGAGATGGACGTGCGACTGCGGGAACAGAAGACGATATTTAGGATGCACAGGCAAGCTACAAACATGCGTAGCATAAGCGGCCAGTAAACGTTGGCGCCGTAACCGCAGTGGAGGGACACCTGCCTCCAAAAGTATGCTGCCTACAAGGCTGGTCTGGAAAGCACCAGTGGCGTCATTAGAGAGAGGCTCAATAGCGGCAGTGGAGCAGACCAAGTCCCAGTCAGCCTTATTCATAGCCCATCTGCTAGGGCACCCAGAAGAGTGACGCTGTGGAAGTGACAAAGATCGGAAAGTGGTCACTACCACACAGGGCATCATGCACACTCCATTGGACAGACGGTAACAGGCCAGGGCTGCAGATCGAAAGGTCGATGGCAGAGTACGTGCCATGCAACACACTGAAATGCGTGAAGGCACCATCATGTAAAATCAAAAGGTCAAGCTGTGTCAATACATTCTCAACGGTGGCGCCTCCACCTGTTGCCACTGACCCACCCCACAGAGGGTTAAGGGTGTTGAAGTCGGCCAGTAACAAGAAAGGCGGCGGCACTTGGGATATCAGCGCCGCCAGGACATGCTGCAGGACACCACCATCAGTGGAAGATAGAGACTGAAGATGGTGACAGCCTGTGGCGTCCACACCCGAACAGCGACAGCCTCTAAAGGCGTTTATACAGGAACAGACTTCCTGTGAAGAGAGTGAAGGACATAGATGGAGAAGCCACCAGATACCCTTTCATATGCTGCCCGGTTCTTATAATAACCCTGACAGCCACAGATGGCGAGGGTTCGCATTGCTGGAAACCAAGTTTCCTGAAGAGCAATGCAGAAGAAAAGGTGAAGGCTGAGAAGTTGTCGGAGCTCAGCAAGATGGTCGAAGAAACCGCCGCAGTTCCATTGGAGGATGACATTGTCCACGGCTGAGAATGGCGGGAAGTGACTGGGGAGGCAGATTACGCCTCCTGGGCACCTGCTGCCACCTATTGACTACTTGTGCAATAGCTATCCATGGCATCTGAGGGACTGGCGAGATCCAGGTCCGCAGCAGACACCAGAATCTCCACCTCATCCTCAGATGCAGAGCTGGAAGGTTGCAGTGGAATGGGTTCCACAGCAATGTCAGGCTTCTTGGGAACCTTTTTCTTTGTCTGCTTTGGGCCATGTGCCTCTGGTGGTTCTGGCTGGGAGGGCCTCACTGGGTCAGCCTCAGGGACGGACAGCGACCGTGAGGCCTTACAACCATCGACCGGGGTTTGTTTCAGAAACTTGCGGGTGTCCGCTTTGGCACTGGGCAAGGTCTGGGATGTGAGGGCCCCCAGGGACCCCTTCCTGGCGCGAGTAGCCAAAGAAGTCTCACGTTTCTCCGGCTGGGAATTGGGAACTGATGTCCCCGATGGTTGGGGAGGTGTTGCTCCTGACGTAGATGGAGCAGGAGCAACAGGGATAGAAGTGCCCCCCACAATCAAGGGGGCCGGTGGATTGGTTGGTTGGTTGGTTGGTTGGTTGGTTTGGGGGATTAGAGGGACCAGACTGATATGGCCATCAGTGCCTTGTTCCAAAATTTCAAACACCCACACATAATAAAAAGGAACAATGACAAAGACGACAGACGACATAGGACAAGAAGACGGAGACAGAGACCAGACAAAAGGAAGTAAAAATCACACAGAGTGTGACAGTGTTTGGCCGACCATAGAGACAAAAAAGGAAAAGCCAACCACTGAGAAACACTACGGTATATTGATAAGTTTCACTTATGGACCGTCTGACAGCAACTGAATAAAACACAATTTTAGTGCCATACGCGTTTCGCCTTTATTTTCTGCAAGGCATCATCAGTGGCCTGGAATATGTACATATGTTAGCTATTTTATTTACATTTTTGTCACTGTGCCTATAGGTTATAAACAGTTCTGGTGGTTGGTATTTCCTATTAAGGCGTAATGTTTTGAACTGTACTTAAAGGTTGCGTAGACAGTTTCTTACATATTACGCTCCTGTTGCATTTTTGGTGTTGTTCTTCTTCCTATGAGCGCCAATTTGCTGTTTTTTCCACATTCCACAGCACTATGCACTGAACGCTTGTTTTAATGCAATGTTTTGGTTTCTGTTGCCGACTGTCAAATGTTTTTGCCAAAGATCGAATATTACTGCCAAACTTATGAGTGTAACTATTGAAGTATCTGTGGTCTGTTCGTGTATGGATTTGTGTGTGCGTGTGTGTGAGAATGTTTTTTGGTGTGGTATTAATTTAATGTAATTTTATTTTATTGTATTTATTTATTTATTTTTGTTTTTGTCCTGTGTATGTATGTGTGTGTGTGTGTGTGTGTGTTTTGGTGTGATATGTATTTTTTTTTGTGTGTATGTGTGTGTTTTGGTGTGATATGTTTTTTGTGTGTGTGTGTGTGTGTGTGTATTTTGGTGATATATATATATATATATTTATGTTATCATTTCCTTTATTAAGTGTAGTTGGGAGCCTGTGCTGATGTGTGTGTGTGTTCATTTATCACATGTTTGTTTTCTGCTATGGCTTTCTGGATGTGGAAGTTTTCTTGCATTTGTATAAGATGTTTGTCATGGTTGCTTATTCTCATTATTTTTATTTCTTGTTCCATGTTATGGGATGATGGTTGTAGTGTTTTAAATGCTCTGCAAATGTGGAATGGTTTGTCTCATACTTCCAACATCTGATATGTTCTTTGTATCTTGTTTCAAAATTCCTGCATGTCATGCCTATGTATACTGCATCACAACTTTGACATTCAAGTTTATATATTCCTGATTGTTGGAATTTGTCCCTCTTGGTAGCTGGCTGGCTTAGGTGTGATTGAAGGGTTTGCCCAGGCTTATATGCTATTTTGAAGCCCTGTCTCTTTAGGATGTTTGCAACTCTGTGTGTTAGTTTATGTGTGTAGGTCATGGTGTACCATCTGGTTCTTTTCTGTGTGGTGTTGTCATTGTGTGTGTTTGTTGAGTGTGTTTGTAAGTTTTCAGCTTGTGAGTTCTTTTGAATTGTGGAAATGTTGTGTTTGTTTTTTATTTGTGTTTTTATTTTTTGATTGAGCCTGTGTACCACATGTGTGTCATACCCGTTGTTCCTAGCTATTTGTATGATCGTGTTCATTTCTTGTTCATAGTTTCTCTTGCTGAGTGGGATTCTGTTTAATCTATGTAACATGTGTCTTAGTGCTGCAAGTTTCTGGCTTTGGGGGTGGTTTGATGTGGAATGTATTATTGTGTCCGTGGCTGTTAGTTTCCTAAAGATGTAAAATGTATGTTTCCCATTTTCTTTTTTAATTGTAATGTCAAGAAAATTTATTTGATTTTCTGTTTCTTTTTCAAGTGTGAATTTATTGTTCTTATGAGCTTTGTTTATTTCTGAATGGAGTTCATCTATTTTTTCACTTGGCTCGTCTACCAGTCATATAATGTCATCCACGTATCTGTACCAATATATGATTTTGAAACTTTCATTTGTGGTTATCTTATCAAATATCTGATTTTCAAGGTGACTGATGAAAATGTTTGCTAGTGTTCCTGATATTGGGGATCCCATGGGCAGTCCATCAGTTTGTAGATAATATTCTTCCTCAAACTGAAAGTAGTTTTGTTCAGTTGTCAGTCTGAGCATATCTGTTATTTCTTTTATTGCGTCTGTGGTGAGGTTGCTGTGGGATGAGAGATTTTGTTCTATGATTTCTATTGTTTCTGTGATAGGGATGGAGGTATACATATTTTCTATATCGAATGAAATCAGTGATGCTGTGTGTGGTATCTGTATGTTCTGTATGTTTTCTATTAGGTTTCCTGTGTTTATCACTGTTCTGTTGTTTTCTACTTTATAGTGGTTTGTAATTAACTTTTGGAGGTGTTTGGCTATGCGGCATGTTGGGGCTTTCTTGAAGTTGATAACAGGTCTCATTGGCATTCCGTCTTTATGTACTTTCGGTTGGCTGCGGAGTGTTGGTGCTTGTGGGTTTTTCTGTGTTAAATAGTATTTCTGTTTGTGAGTGCGTGTTCAATGTTTTTCAGTGTTCGTTTCACATTTGCCTGGAATCGTGTAGTTGGATCTGACTTCAGTTTTTGTATTGCGTTGGTGTTTATGTATTCCTTGGTTTTTGTGATGTATTGCTCTTTATCCATGAGTACTGTTACATTTCCCTTGTCTGCTCTTGTTATTAATACATTGTTGTTTGTTAACTTTTGTTTTAACCTTTTCATAGTAGCTGCTTCTGTTTGGTTGTTCTTATTGTGTGTCTGCTGTGTTTGTTTTATTATGCCTTTTATTTCTTCTTTTACTAGTTCTCTTGTCAGTCCTATGTTTATTTCACAATTATTTTGTTGTTCTTCACGTGTAAGGATGTGTTCGGGTTCTACTATGAGATTTTCTATGTATTGATTGTTCACTTTGCTATTGGTGCAGTGTTTCAAACCTTTTTCCAAGAGCATTTTTCCGTTTTCGTGTAGTTCTGTCTCTGTTAGGTTAACTAAGCGTGGATGGAATGTGTGTTGGTGTTCATGTGGTTTCACATTTAAAATGCAAATGTATTTTTGCGTCTTTTTTACTGTTAGTTTCATTATTTTGTGTTTATGTTTGTTTTGTGAATGTTTCATTGCTATGTATGTGTTGTGCTCAGTTTTTTCTACTAGTGCCATGAAAACTGCGGCGTTTCCTACGTTTTTTGCCAATTCTAGATGAGTCTCATAGAGCATCATGTTTAGGTGCTGTTTTTTCGAATAGAGCATCTTAATTTCATGTTCCAGGCCACTGATGATGCCTTGCAGAAAATAAAGGCGAAACGCGTATGGCACTAAAATTGTGTTTTATTCAGTTGCTGTCAGACAGTCCATAAGTGAAACTTATCAATATACCGTAGTATTACGCGCAACTGAGGAGGACAGGACCACAAACGTTGAAGATGTCACTGAGAAACACATTAAAAACTCAGTCTAAAACCGTAGGCTAAATACCAGACTCAACACAAAAAAGTACAAACACTTAAATTAAGTGATAAAAGCCCCTTGTCCGAATAAAACGCAAAACTAAGCCTGTCATGACAGTGTCATCTGTTAACAGGGAAGGGAGTGTATCAGGCAGAGGGCCAGTGGATTCTGATGGATCATAGAGCCAACCGTACATGGAGCACAGGAGATGAAAGAACTGTTGTTGCAACAGCAGTGTAGGTTGATGACATTGGCACAAGGTGTAGCCTCTCATATTTCCGCTTAGCCTCAGTGTAGGTCAGGCAGTCCAGGGTCTTATATTCCATTATCTTCCGTTCTTTCTGGAAAATCCTACAGTCCGGTGAGCAGGGTGAATGGTGTCCTCCGTAGTTAACACAGATAGAAGGCAGGGCACATGGAGTATTTTGACGCGAAGGAGGTCCACAATCTCGACACGTGATGCCGGAAGTACAGCGGGATAACATATGCCCAAACTTCCAGCATTTAAAACACCGCATCGGAGGAGGTTTGACATCACAGAGGTAAACCATCACCTTGACCTTTTCAGGTAAGACATCACCCTCGAAGTCCAAAATGAAGACGCTGGTGGCTACCTGATTACCTCTCAGACCCCGATGGACACGCCGAATGAAGTGAACACCTCGTCGTTCTAGGTTAGCGCGTAGCTCATCGTCTGACTGCAGAAGAAGATCCCTGTGGAATATATTACCCTGGACCATGTTTAAATTCTTATGAGGCGTGATGCTAACTGAAACCTCCCCCAACTTGTTACAAGCGAGCAACTGCCGTGACTGGGCAGATGCTGCTGTTTTGATTAGAACTGACCCAGAGCGCAATTTGGACAAGCCCTCCACCTCCCCGAACTTGTCTTCTAAATGCTCCACAAAAAACTGAGCTTGGTCGGCATAAATGATTCACCATCAACTCGCATACAGACGAGGTACTGGGGTGAATAATCGGCACTGCTTTCTTTAGCCATACGTTCCTCCCATGGAGTGGCCAGGGAGGGAAATGATCTCTGATCAAATTTCTTCCCATTGAGGTTAGAGCTCGATCGCTTAGAGACTGCTAGTGGAGGCCCACCAGCGAGAGATGATGTACCACACTTCATTGTGGGTCATCCGCCCTGATGCAACCCATTCTGAACGGGGGCTCTCCACACGGGCGCCATCCAGCCACAGCAAAGACCACCTGGCAGGATAGCCTTTGCCGAGAGTCGTGATGCCCCAGAGGAATAGGCATCTACTCCTCAGCATACGTGGGGAGGTAGCAGCTGAGGCATCAGCAGTGCGATCCCTGTGTAGTCAGGGGGCTACCACCAGGAGGGTACATGACGACCCCACCACAACGGACTGGCTACCGTGCTGGATGTCGGGTGTCGAATTTCCATGTATGCCACAAGGGCGAAAATGGAAGCGCACAATGGAGGGAATGTATGTCAACCGGGGCACACTGCAGCCGATGTGGCCGGAAGCTCAGTGTAATTCCAACTTCATGACAAAAACGAATGTGCCTGATCTTAGGGCAAGATGGATATATAATACACCACGTAAGGCAACCAGTCCACATAATTTTGGAAGTGATGAAGAGTATATGAAAATAGTTAAAGAGAAAATGGATATTGGCTTAGATCCTGATAGAATAAATGAAAACCTAGAGAAAGAAGCAGTTGCCAAAATATGTCTGAATTTATTATGGAGGAAATTTGGACAAAGGCAAAATATGAATAAAACTCATTATGTGACAGTTTTACAACTTTTTTATGAGATATTTTTGAATGATTGAATAGATACTTTAGACATAAATTTTATTAATGAGCGTATGGTACAGATGAGGTACAATTTCAAGGCTTATTATGTAGAAAATAATACAGCTACAAATATTTTCATAGCTGCATTGACTACAGGTCTTGGCAGCTGAAAACTGGAAGCCATGCGCTACAGCCTAAGACTGCGCCTTACAGACAGCGCCCTGCAGCTGCCGTTCAGCAGTGGCAATGCCAGTGGAGCTATAGTAGAGGCAGAAGTCGTCAGCATACAACGAAGCAGAGACAGACGTTCCCACCGCTGCAGCGAGCCCGTTAATTGCAATTAAAACAGGCAGACACTTAAGACTGATCCCTTTGGTACCCCATTCTCCTGAACTCGGGAGGAACTATGGGAGGCCACGACTTGCACGTGGAAGGTACGATGCGACAGAAAATTGCGTATGAAAATCGGATGTGGACCCCAAAGACCCCAATCATGAAGTGTAGAGAGGACGTGATGGCGCCACGTCGTATCGCATGCCTTCCGCATGTCAAAAAACACAGCGATGAGGTGCTGACGGTGGGCAAAGTGCGTACGGATGGCGGACTCCAGGCTCACCAGATTGTCGGCGGCAGAGCGGCCTTTACGGAATCCACCCTGAGACGGAGCCGGGAGGCCCCAAGACTCGAGTATCCAACTCAAACGCTGGCTCACCATCCATTCGAGCAACTTGCAAAGAACGTTAGTGAGGCTAATGGGGCGGTAGCTGTCCACCTCCAAGGGACTCTTGCCAGGTCTCAAAATGGGTATGACAATGTTTTCCCGCCATTGCGACGGAAACTCACCCTTGACCCACAGATGGTTGTAAGGGTCAAGGAGGCGTCACTGGCAGTCAACTGAAAGGTGTTTCAGCATCTGACAGTGGATGCGATCTGGCCCTGGACCGTTATCAGGGCAAGCGGTTAGGGCACTGTGAAATCCCGACTCAATGAATGGAACATTGTAGGATTCAGGATGGTGGGTGCGAAATGAAAGGCTCCGACGTTCCATCCGCGCTTTAATGCAGCGGAAGGCCAGGGGATAATTCGCAGAAGCGGAACACAGAGCAAAATGCTCTGCCAAGCGGTTGGCAATTACGTCGGAGCCAGTACAAACTGTTCCATTCAGTGAGAGCGCAGGGACGCTGACAGTGGTTCGATAGATATAGCGGCGTCGAATCTTGGCCCAGTCCTGCGAGGGAGAGACATGGAGGCCAATGGTGGACACATACCGTTCCCAGCACTCCTGCTTGTGTTGGCGAATGATGCGGCGGGCCCACACATGCGTGTGTGTGTGTGTGTGTGTGTTGGGGTTTATGGGCGCTCAACATCGAGGTCATCAGCGCCCTGACACACAGTAAAAGGAACGAATGTGGAGAGACCTAATAAAACTGAAAAACACACTCAAAGCAGGAAAAGAGGGAAAATACGACCTGAGAAGGTAAAACCTAAGGTAAGGGATAACATAGCGACAAGAATGACATAGGAAACCGTCAGTGTCTGGCCACTTACATAAAATATGGGCGAGCTTGTCACACAGGAAACAAGTTAAAATCCCCTCCCTAAAATCTTTGTAAAAACATTCGACATGGCACAGAACTTTAAAACTTTAACCACATTCGTCCGAGTGTTGCCTAAAAGAGTTGGCAGGTCCGCTGGCAAGGCAGCCGCGGCCCGCTGGTCAGAAAATAAAACGCAATCCAATAAAACGTGGCGCACAGTGACCTGGACGCCGCAAGCACCACACAGTGGAGGGTCCTCCCGCCGGAGCAGGAAGCCATGCGTCATAGGGCTGTGGCCTATTCGAAGCCGAGTGAGGAGAACCTCGTCCCGTCGATGGGGCTGAAAGGAAGTACACCACACACGCGTTGTGGGCTTGACTATACGGAGCTTGTTGTCAGTCACTTCCAGCCACTCATCCTCCCACCGACGCATGACTCGTGAGCTCAACAGCGAGGTGAGTGCGTGCAAGGGGATAGCACACTGAGATACGTGTGGATCAAGACACGCTTCCTTGGCTGCGAGATCTGCCCCTTCATTCCCAGCAATGCCAACATGCCCCGGAACCCAGCAGAAAGCTACAACCTTCCCCAGTCGCTGTAGTCGGAGGAGGGCATCCTGGATGGTCTGGACTACTGTAACTGCCGGATACAAATGGTGCAATGATTGAAGGGCACTGAGGGAATCGGAACAGACAAGAAATTTAGGAGAGGAAGAATGTCTCATCTCCTCCAGCGCCCGCAAGATCGCAGACAATTCTGCATCAAAGACCGTGAAAGGCGGAGGCAGTCGGACCTTAAGGACACGATCCGGAAAAACAACGGAGCAGCCAACGGAATCCCCTTGTTTCGACCCATCCGTAAAAACCGCTACATAGTCGTGGTGCTCAGATAAAACAGCAGAAAATGCTGCATGAAAAACGGTGGCAGGAGTGCAACCCCTCTTGTACTGCAATAAATCTAAAATCACTCTGGGCCTCTTCAGTAACCAGGGTGGCAGGTGGTTAAAACCCTGGATTTGGGGTTGTACAGACTCCACACCGAGCGACTCTAGAACACGTTGCACACGGATCCCAAATGGCAACGTAGCCCGGGGACGGTGGGAAAAAAGGCGGTCCAGAGGTGGATGGGCAACAAGGCGGTGAGCAGGCGAGCTGGGAGCCGCAAGAAACTTACAAGCCTGGCGCACCAGAAGGAGCTGCCGCCGGATGGTAAGTGGCGGTTCGCCAGCCTCAGCACAGAGACTTGGTATGGGACTGGTCCGATAAGCACCCGTGGCCAGTCGAATCCCAGCATGGTGGACAGCGTCAAGGATCCGCAAATAAGACGGCCTCGCTGACCCATATACTGTGCACCCATAGTCCAGCCGCGAACGCACAAAAGCCCGATAAAACTGAAGGAGACGCGCCCTGTCCGCGCCCCAAGACCTGTGGCTGAGGCACTTGAGGATGTTGAGTGCCTTCAGGGATCTGGCTTTCAAGTCACGTAGGTGTGGCAGCCATGACAACCTGGAGTCAAAAATTAGTCCCAGAAACCGCACTGCGTCTCTAGAATGTAGGACAGCATCCCCCATATGCAAGGCAGGCAAAGTAAAAAGACGACGAGAACGATTAAAAGGAACACAAACACACTTATCGGCAGAAAACCGAAAACCTGTCTTTGCAGCCCACTCCTCTAACCGCCGCACTGTTAGCTGCAACTGACGGCTCACGGTTGCAACACTGGAGGAGGAACAGAAAACAGCAAAGTCGTCCACAAACAAGGAGCACTGTACTGGACTCCTCACTGTAGACGTTATACTGTTTATGGCTATGGCAAAGAGGGTAACGCTTAAAACACTGCCCTGGGGGACACCGTTCTCCTGCTCAAAGCGATCAGACAGTGTGTTACCAACGCGGGTCCGAAAAAACCGCTGAGACAGGAAAGACCGAATGAAAATGGGGAGGCGGCCACGAAAGCCCCCATTGATGCACTTGGGCAAGAATACAGTGTCTCCAAGTAACACATGCAGCCGTTTGAAGGCGATAAGGTGTTCTATGGAGGGAAGTCCCTTGTGAAGCTGGAGCGCCCGCATGCGATATTTAATCGCCTCAGCAATCTCTGGCGACCACCAAGGCACAGTCCGCCACCGAGGGGACCCAGAAGAACGGGGAATGGCAGATTCTGCGGCAGTAACGATGGCGGTGGTGACAGAGTGAACCACCGCATCAATGGCGTCAGTAGAGAGAGGCGCAATAGCGGCAAAGGAGGAGAACAAGTCCCAGTCAGCCTTATTCATGGCCCATCTGCTAGGGCGCCCAGAATAGTGACACTGTGGCAGTGACAGAAAGATCAGAAAGTGGTGACTGTCACACAGGTCGTCATGCACACTCCATTGGACACACATTAAGAGACTAGGGCTGCAGATCGAAAGGTCGATGGCTGAGTATGTGCCATGCGCCACACTGAAATGTGTGAAGGCACCATCATTTAAAATGGAAAGATCGAGCTGTGCCAAGACATGCTCAATGGTGGCGCCTCGACCTGTTGCCACTGGCTCCCCCACAGAGTGTTATGGGCGTTGAACTTGCCCAGTAACAGGAAAGGTGGTGGCAATTGGGCTAGCAGCGCAGCCAGGACATGCTGCGCGACATCACCATCCGGTGGAAGGTAAAGACTGCAGAAGGTAACAGCCTTTGGCGCCAACACCAGAATAGCAACAGCCTCTAAAGGTGTTTGTAGAGGGACAGACTCGCTGTGAAGAGAGTGAAGGACATAGATGCAGACGCAACCAGGCTCTGAGCTCTATGCGACTTATATTCCGAGGTCATCAGTCGCCTAAACGCAACCAGACACCCTTTCATAAGCTGCCCGGTTCTTATAATAACCCCGATAGCCACGGAGGACGGCGGTTCGCATTGCTGGAAACCAAGTTGCCTGAAGAGCAATGCAGAAGAAAGGGTGAAGGCGGAGAAGTTGTCGGAGGTCAGCTAGATGGTGGAAGAAACGACTGCAGTTCCACTGGAGGATGATATTGCCCATGACTGAGAAAGGTGTGAAGGGACTGGGAAGACAGATTACTGTTGTGGTTGGCAGGAGAGCTAACACCGTGTTACTAGAGGAGGCCGAAATGCACGCGTTTTAGCTCACGTAGGCTGGCGTGAGGTTTGGTACAGGACAAGGAAATTAGAATTTAGAAAAACGGACGTAGCTGGTGGAATACTTAACTTTAATCCATTAATGATGAACGTCGGTCTTGACAGTACATGATTCACAATATCAATAGTAACTGGTAATGGTGCCTTGTTAGGTGGTAGCAAATGACGCAGCTGAAGGCTATACTAAACTATCGTCTCGGTAAATGATAACGTAAGTAGGCAGTGAACCATCGCTAGCAAAGTCGGCTGTACAACTGGGGAGTGCTAGGAAGTCACTCTAGACCTGGCATGTGGCGGCGCTCGGTCTGCAATCACTTATAGTGGCGACACGCGGGTCCGACGTATACTACTGGACCGCAGCGGATTTAAAGGCTACCACCTAGCAAGTGTGGTGTCTGGCAGTGACACCACAATTACAACGCTGGGTCACCTGCTGCCTCCGATTGAGCACCTGTGCTGGTGCTATCCATGGTGTCTGAGGGACCGGCGAGATCGAGGTCCTCGGCCAACGCCAGAATCACCACCTCTTCCTCAGGCGCAGAGCTGGAACGTTGCAGTGGGGTGGGTGCCACCGTGAGTTGGTTGGTTGGTTGGTTGGTTTGTGTGATTAAAGGGACCAGACTGCTACGGTCATAGGTCCCTTTTTCCAAGTACTAAAAACACCCACAGAGAATAAAAACGATTAACAGAAGAAAGAACAGACGACACAGAACAAGAGAAACTGAGACAAAGACCAGACAAAACGAACTAAAATCACACAGTGTGACGGTGGTTGGCCGACCATAGAAATAAAAAAAGGAAAAGCCAACCACTGAGAACACATTAAAAGACGCAGCTTAAAATCGTAGGCCAAAGGCCAGAATCAACACAAAACAATAAGATAAAATAGAAACACTTAGATTAAATGATAAAACCCCCTGCCCGAATAAAACGTAAAACTAAATCAGCCGTAGCAGAGTCATCCGTTAAAAGGGCAGGGAGCGTATCAGGCAGTGCGAACATCTGCCTGAGCACAGCTAAAAGCGGACACTCCAATAAAATATGGACCACAGATAAAACGGAGCCGCAGCGACATAGCGGGGCGTCCTCACGGCGCAATAAGTGGCCGTGCGTAAGCCGAGTGTGCCCAATGTGCAGCCGGCAGAGGACAACAGACTCCTTGCGGGAGACCCGCATGGACGACCGCCACACAGTCGTCGTCGCCTTGATTAGACGGAGTTTGTTGGGCGTGGGCAGATTGCGCCATTCAGCGTCCCAAAGCGAGAGAACTTCGCGGCGGAAGACTGCCCGCAAATCAGTCTCCGGGAGGACAATGTCCAGGTTGGGTTCACTGGTGGCCTGTTTGGCCAGGCGGTCAACACGTTCATTGCCCGGGATACCGACGTGACCGGGGGTCCACACAAAGATCACAGAGCGGCCGCAACGGGAAAGAGTATGCAGGGACTCATGGATAGCCATCACCAGACGAGAACGAGGAAAACACTGGTCGAGAGCTCGTAAGCCGCTCAGGGAATCGCTACAGATAACGAAGGACTCACCTGAGCAGAAGCGGATATACTCTAGGGCACGAAAGATGGCGACCAGCTCAGCAGTGTAAAAGCTGCAGCCATCTGGCAAGGAACGTTGGTTGGTTGGTTGGGTTAAAGATTAAAGGGACCAAACTACAAAGGTCATCGGTCCCTTGTTTCATAAAAACACAGAGCACAGGGGAACTATCCACCAGTCAAGCGAAGCACTAAAAGAAAAACTCCAGGGGAAGATAAGCCCCATGGGCCATTGTAAGACAACATGGAAAACAGAGCACAGCAACAAAAACAACATAGAGAACAAAGGCAGATGGAATTAAAACTGCACAGCAGAGAACTGTGGCTGGCTGATCACGAAAATAATAGGATGAGCCAGCCACTCTGCAACACGTTAAAACCCCCGGCCTAAAAGTTTAGGGCGGAGTCGAATCACAACACAAAACTAAGTAAAAGAGAGAGCTCAAAAGAGGGTGATGTTAAAAAAAAATTTAAATGGACCTATAAAAGCCGCTTGCGCGAATAAAACTTAAAACCTGATCTGCCATAGAGACATTGTCACCTAAGAGAGATGATAAAGCACCCTGGAGATTAAAAGTACGCCTGAGGGCGGTTAAAAGAGGACAGTCCAACAATATATGGGCCACCGTCATAAGCGCACCACAGCGACAATGAGGGGGGTCCTCTCGACGCAGCAGATGACCATGCGTCAGCCAAGAGTGACCAATGCGGAGCCTACAGAGAACCACAGAATCCCTCCGAGAGGCCCGCATGGAGGAACCCCACACAGTCGTGGCCTCCTTTACACGCCGCAGCTTGTTGGGTACAGACAGGGTGCGCCATTCGTCGGCCCACATCCCAAAGACCCGACGGCGTAACACCGATCGGAGATCAGTTGCCGGGAGGCCGATCTCCAACGGCAGTTTGCGGGTGGCTTCTTTAGCTAACTTGTCGGCGTGTTCGTTGCCCGCTATCCCAACGTGTCCCGGGGTCCATATGAACACCACTGAACGGCCACGTTGTGCAAGAGCATGAACGGACTCCTGGATGGCAACAACAATGGGATGGCGTGGGTAGCACTGGTCAAGAGCCTGGAGACTACTGAGAGAGTCACTGCAAATGACAAAAGACTCGCCAGTGCTGGTACGAACACGCTCAAGGGCACGAAAAATAGCTGTTAGCTCTGCAGTGTAAACACTGCAGCCGTCCGGCAAGGAGCGCTGGTCGACATAGTCCGCATGAACATAAGCGTACCCCACACGGCCATCAACCATCGAGCCATCGGTATAGATAACCTCCGAGTCACGGGATTCGTCGAGGAGAGCAAGAAATTGGCGGCGCAAGACTGCAGGAGGAACTGAATCCTTTGGCCATTGGGAGAGGTCCAGCTGAAGCTGCGGCCGACAGATACACCAAGGTGGCGTATGTGGGCGGACCTGAAAAGCAGATGGAAGAGGCAAAGACTCGAGTTCACTAAGCAGGGACTGAACACGGATCCCAATTGCATGGCCTGATCGCGGCCGCCGGCGTGGAAGATGGACTGCCGCATCGGTGAAAAGGAGACGGTAGTGAGGGTGACGGGGAGAACAACGGACGTGGGCAGCATAGTTGGCTAAGAGTTGTTGACGCCGAATGTAGAGCGGAGGAACCCCAGCCTCAGCAAGTAGGCTATTAACAGGACTGGTGCGGAATGCTCCTGTCGCCTGTCGAACCCCACAGTGGTGAATGGGGTCCAGCAGTTGCAACGCTGAGTGCGACGCTGAGCCATACGCCACACTCCCATAATCCAGTCGGGACAGCACAAGGGCTTTGTAGAGCCGCAGCAGCGTGTTACGGTCTGCACCCCAAGTTGTGTTGCTGAGGCAGCGGAGGGCATTCAGATGCTGCCAGCACTGACGCTTGAGCTCACGAATATGTGGAAGCCAAGTAAGCCGGGCATCGAACAGCAATCCCAGAAAACGGTAAGTGTCAACAACCCTGAGCTTAGCATCCTGAAGATAAAGCTCAGGGTGGGGATGGACAGTGCGACGCCGACAAAAGTGCATAACACAAGTCTTCGCAGGAGAAAACTGAAACCCATGGGCTAGGGCCCACGCCTGTGCCTTGCGTATGGCTCCCTGCAACCGACGTTCTGCAACGCCAATGGTGGAGGAGCTGTAAAAGATGCAGAAATCGTCAGCATATAACGTGGGCGAGACAGACGACCCTACTGCTGCTGCAAGGCCATTAATGGCCACAAGGAAAAGGGGCACGCTCAATACAGAGCCCTGTGGAACGCCGTTCTCCTGGAGATGAAGGGAACTATGGGATGTGCCAATTAAAACGCGGAGTGTCCGAACAGATAAAAAGTTCTGAATAAAAATGGGGAGAGAGCCCCGGAGACCCCACCCGTGCAACGTGGCGAGAATATGGTGGCGCCACGTCGTGTCATATGCTCTGGAGAGGTCAAAAAAGACGGAGACGAGGTGTTGGCGCCTGGAAAAAGCAGTGCGGATTGCAGACTCAAGGAGGACCAAAGTATCGGCGGTGGAACGGCCCTGACGGAAGCCGCTCTGGCATGGAGCCAGGAGACCCCGAGACTCGAGCAGCCAACACAGCCGTCGACTCACCATGCGTTCCAGCAGCTTGCACAGAGTATTGGTTAAGCTAATGGGCCGATAACTATCCACAGTAAGCGGGTCCCTACCAGGCTTCAGCACCGGAATGATGGTACTTTCTCGCCACTGCGACGGAAAGACACCATCACCCCATAGGCGGTTGAAGATGGCAAGAACACATCGCTGACAGTCCGGGGACAGGTGTTTTAGCATCTGATTGTGGACGCCATCTGGCCCAGAGGCTGTATCGGGGCACTGTGCCAGGGCGCTCTGGAGTTCCCACAAACTAAATGGGGCGTTATACGCCTCAGGGTGGCGAGAAGCGAAAGAAAGCCGTTTGCCTTCCTCCCGGCGTTTGAGCGCGCGAAACGCAGGCGGGTAATTCCCCGACGCAGAGGCCCGGACATAGTGCTGAGCGAAATGCTCGGCGATTGCATCGGCATCGGTGGATACTGCCCCGTTGATGGTAAGCCCTGGGACACCTGTAGAGTACTGCAATCCAAAGATGCGCCGAATCTTCAGCCACACCTGGGAGGGTGAAGTACGGGAACCAATCTTGGAAACGTACCTCTCCCAACACTCCTGTTTCCGCCTTTTGATAAGCCTCCGTACCTGAGCACGGAGACGTTTGAATAAAATGAGGTTCTCCAAAGACGGGTGCCGCTTATGTCGCTGAAGAGCCCGCCGACGTTCTTTAATGGCTTCAGCGACCTCTGGAGACCACCAAGGCACCGACTTTCGCCGGGGGCACCCGAACGAACGAGGAATGGTACGTTCCGCAGCGGAAACAATCGCTGCAGTCAGTGTCTCAACCGCCACATCGATGGTACCATGGGGGAGAGAGTCAACAGTGGCAGCAGAGGAGAACGTGGCCCAGTGTGCCTTGCTAAATGCCCATCTAGGCGAGCGCGCAAAGGAGTGACGCTGTGGTAGTGAAAGGAAGATCGGAAAATGGTCACTACCACACAAGTCCTCGTGGACTCTCCAGTGGACCGATGGTACAAGCCCTGGGCTGCACAACGACAGATCTATGGCCGAGAACGTGCCATGCGCCACACTGAAATGTGTGGCGGCGCCAGAGTTTAAGAGGCAGAGGTCGAGTTGGGAGATGAGATTCTCGACCTCCCTGCCTCGGCCAGTAACCTTCGTTCCACCCCACAGGGGATTGTGGGCGTTAAAATCCCCCAGGAGAAGAAAAGGCGTGGGGAGTTGGGCGACAAGCGCAGCCATTTCGGTCAGGGAGACTGTACCACCTGGAGGGAGATAGACACTGCAGACGGTTATGTCCTGGGTAGTCCTTACACGGACAGCCACAGCTTCCAATGATGTTTGAAGGGGCACAGGAGCACTATATACAGAGGTAAGGACATACACGCAGGCTCCACCTGACACACAATTGTAAGTGCTACGGTTGCAGTAATAGCCCCTGTATCCACGAAGAACAGGGGTCCGCATTGCCGGGAACCAGGTTTCTTGGAGGGCAATGCAGAAAGCAGGTGTCAGGCTTAGGAGCTGTCGTAGCTCAGGGAGATGGCTAAAATAACCGCCACAATTCCACTGGAGGATTGTACAAAGCGTGTCCGGTAGGGGCATGCAGGCACTGAAAAGGCAAATTACTTGGCAGGGTCACATGCTGCCACCGACTGAGCGATGGACGTCACTACGGCCATCGGTTCTGAGGAGACGGCGAGATCCAGGTCATCAGGGGACGCAAAGAGCTCGACCTCGTCCTCAGAGGCTGAGCTGACAGGGAGCGTTGGTGCGGGAACCACTGGGTCCTTATTCTTCTTGGAGAGCTTCCTTTTCTCTCTCTTGTCTTTGGGAGGAGGGTTGTCATGCTGGGAGGGCTTTCCTGACGCATCATCAGGAACAGAGGAAGAGCGTGAAGCCCTTCGACCAGCAGCTGGTGGCTTCTTCAGCCACTGGCTAGTGTCTTGTGAGACACTGGGGAAGTCCTTGGAAGGGACGCCCCCAAGGGATCCCTTCCGAACAAGTGAGGCCGGAGGAGGCTGTGGCGTCCCCGGCTGAGCAGCCGGAGGGAGCTGTCGCTTCCCCGGCTGAGGAGCCGGAGAGGGCTGTCGCCGCTCCGGCTGAGAGGTGGGGACCAACGTCCCCGGTTGCTTGGGGCGCACTGCTCCCAAACTCGGTGTTTTGGGAGCAGTGGAAGAGAGAGCGGCCTGTCCCAGCGGTGGGGCAGACGTTACCTGATTGCTCTGTGGGCCAACAGAGAAGGGAGTCTGTGCAGGAGCTGGTGGCGGCAGTGTGACAGTAGCATAACTCCTCAACATAGGTGTGGGGTTGAGCCGTTCTAATTTCTTCTTTGCCTCTTGGTAACTTAAACGGTCCAAGGTCTTAATTTCTTGTATCTTCCGCTCTCGTTGATAGACTGCACAGTCTGGTGAGCAGGGAGAATGATGCTCCCCACAGTTAACGCAGGTGGGAGGCGGAGCACATGGAGCATTAGGATGTGGAGGTCGTCCACAATCACGACACGTGGGGCTGGAAGTGCACCTGGAGGACATGTGTCCGAATTTCCAGCACTGGAAGCATCGCATAGGGGGCGGGACATAGGGCTTGACATCGCACCGGTATATCATGACCTTGACTTTCTCAGGCAAGCAGTCGCCCTCAAAGGCCAGGATGAAAGCACCGGTAGCGACCCTATTATCCTTCGGCCCCCGAAAGACACGACGGACAAAGTGTACACCTCGTCGTGCCAGGTTCTCACGTAGCTCGTCATCAGACTGTAGCAGAAGATCTTTATGAAAAATAATCCCCTGGACCAAATTTAAGGACTTATGGGGAGTGACAGTGACGGGGATGTCACCGAGCTTCTCACAGGCGAGTAATGCCTGGGACTGCGCAGATGAAGCTGCTTGTATCAAAATGGCCCCGCTCCTCATTTTGGAAAGAGATGCCACTTCCCCAAACTTATCTTCGAGATTGTGCACGAAGAAAAGAGGCTTAGTCCCCAAAAACGAATCCCCATCAGTTCTGCTGCATACAAGGTATCGTGGCGAATACGGCTCCTGTCTGTCTGCAGCCCTACGTTCCTCCCATGGTGTGGCTAGGGAAGGGAACGACTTCGGGTTATATGTCACAGCGTTAAAGTCCACCTTACCACGCTTAGAGACATTGGCGGTCGGACGACCACCAGATTGAGATTTCACCCGCTTCATTGCGGGGCATCCGCCCCGATGCCACCCACTCCGACCAGGGGCTCTCCCCACGGGCGCCACCCAGCCACAGCAAAGGCCACCTGGCAGGATGGCCGTTGCCGGGAGTCCCGATGCCCCAGAGAGACGAGCATCTACTCCTTGGCTTACGTGGGGAGGTGTCAGCTCAGGCATCGGCAGTACGATCCCTGTGTTGTCAGGGGGCTACAACCTAGAGGGTACATGACGACCCCACCACAACGGGCTGGCTACCGTGCTGGATTTTGGGTGCCATGGGTAGTCCATAGTGATCGTAGGTGCTGGTGGTGACGCACTAAGGGCGGTACTTACACAATACATCAGGTGTCTATGCCCAAAATGAGGGATAGAGGGTGCAGGTACGACGCAAAGACGATCAAGAGTGCCAAGGTCGTAGGGCACAGAGGACTGATGGTGCACCACGTAAGGTGTCCTTCCCCAAAAGGCTCGTACTTCTGTGGAATTTGGAAAAACGGAGGTCAAACCCTAATGGGGACCATCACATTAAGGCCAAAACGTTTGAGACTCCTTTTAGTCGCCTCTTACGACAGGCAGGAATACCGCGGGCCTATTCTTACCCCCGAACCCGCAGGGGGCTGATGCGCTTTACAGACGACTATAAGCGGTTTCGTGACTGGCTGCGGTAGCATTGCACACAGCCCTTCCATATCAAGCAAATCGGCGAGGACGTGCTGAAACTCCACCTCTCGACGACCGACGACTACCTCGTCGTCATGGAGAAGCTGGGACGTGACGGCGTTCCCAATTACACGTTTCCGGCTGTCCGGCCTCCCACTCTCAAGGCCCTGATGAAGAAAATACCGAAGTCCCTGCACAATGACGACATCAAAGAAGAGCTTGAATCCATGGGATTCGTTGCCACGCGCGTGGATGCCAGGTACCAACCAACTTACTGGCCATAGGGTGGTCATCCTGCCTGATACGCCCGCCCACTGCGAGATTTTTCAGGTCACACGGTTTTACAACCTGTGTGTGACGGTTGAGAAGCTGAGGAAATCCCATGGCCCTGTCCAGTGCTTCCGCTGCCAGGGATTTGGACACGTTTCCCGGCTGTGTGCTATGCCTCCCATGTGCGTGCGATGTGGCGGCGGCCACACCAGCAAGGAATGCCCCCTCAAGCTCGAAGACCCGCCACTCTGTGGCCTGTGCGGCGGGGCCCATCCGGCGAATTACCGCTCCTGCACAAAGCATAAAAAGGAAAGCAGACGCCCCCCCCACCCTGAAACCCCTTCCGGCTGCGGAGCGTCGTCGCCGCCGTCAGCCCCCGCCGCAGATGGACAAGAGGACTTGGCCGTCTCTGATGGAACGTCGCGTGGCTCAACTTCGGGAGGGTGTCAGCATGGCAGATGCCATGCAGCGACCTCCTGCCACAGCTGCATCCCTGCCTGCAGACGCCCACGGCCCTGTGCCATCTACTTCCCACCCGCCTCCGGCTGTGGCTGCACAGCCTCCAGGGCCATCGGAACTCCAGACGCTGCTTGGGCTTCTTACCCAAGTTACGTCTATGCTGACGGAGGTCACCAAACAGCTCGCGCAACTGCCAGTGCTCATCGCCTCCACCGTCGACTCGGCGTTCTGCAAGGCCGTCCAGGCAACTCAGGATTCTTCTGCTGTGCCGCGTCATGGCTAGGGTGCCTCGCCTGGATGAACTCCGTATTGTCGCTTACAATGCGGACAATCTGACCCACGACCTGCGGGAGCTCCAGCAATTCCTTACTGACCATAATGTCGACATTTGCACGGTCAGTGAAACTTTTCTCAAACCCGACATCCGCAGCAATGTTCCGAATTATTGCTGCTATCGCACGGACAGACCAACTTGTGGTGGCGGCACTGCTGTCTCTGTCAAACGCTCCATCCAGCACTACGCTGTCCGGCCGCCCACCACGCAGTTCATCGAAGCGACGGCGGTCCTTGTCGACACCCACACAGGACCGATCACGTTTATCTCCGTGTACCGCAGTCCGCGCCGCGTCTTGGACAAGGAAGATGCACGAGCTCTCCTCCGCCATCCTGGGAAACTCTTCATTGCCGGGGATCTGAATTCCAAGCACACTGCCTGGAATTCCCTGAACACTAACAATAGCGGCCGCCAACTCCTCCAGGCTCTTGAAGAAGTTAATGCCTATGCCTGCGGCCCCGAGGAGCCTACGTGCTACCCGTCGTCTGGCATGCCGGATGTGCTTGACATCACCATTACCAAGGGCCTCCCGCAATTCCTCGACGCTGAGGTGATTCATGAGCTCAACTCGAATCATCTGCCTGTCTTCTTTCGTTTGCGAGTCGCCCCGGAACATACCCCGAGCCGCCTAAACTTACGCAGGACGAATTGGAATCGCTTCCGCGACCACGTGGACTACGCCGTCTCCGTCATGGCCGCCGACGGGAACGTCGCTGAAGATTCCACTGACCACCTCACGGATGCCATCCGTGATGCGCTGCATGCCTCCACCCCACAGCCGAGGCCTCCCGCTCTTCGGACGCCTGATCTGCGGCAACATATCCTTGATATGATCCGCACTCGCAACAGATTAAACCGGAAATGGCGGATCACTCGTGATGTTGACTTCAAGAGGCGGATCAACCAGTTACGCCGTGATATAAAGGCGGGGATCGCTGATCATCGCAACCTGCTCTGGGTGAGCAAACTTCGGTCTTTCACGCCAGATCCTTTAGGCTGGCAGTCCCTGCGGCGGCTGACGAACCGGCGCTCCTGAATGCCGCCCCTCTCAGTCGATGGCCGGATGGCGTACAGCCCGGCAGACAAAGCCAACATGATAGCGGACGTGTTCGAGCGGAATTTTCGTCCCCTGCAGGATCGGGTGGACCCCCAGCGTGTTGACACCATCCGTGGCGACGTCGCTGCCCTCCTTCGCTCCATCGATGTCGACAAGTCCCCCGCATCACACCGGAGGAAGTCCTGTAAGGCGTCTGGCAACTTCCAGCATCAAAAGCTCCTGGCCAGGATGAAATCACGGGCCGGATCCTGAAGCACCTCCCCTGGTTGGCGGTCGTCCACCTGGCGGCCTTCTTGAACTGGGTGCTTACCTTTGCAGTCTACCCCCGGGCCTGGAAGCACTCCATTGTCGTCGCGGTGCCTAAGCTGGGGAAAAACAGGGCGTCACTCTCCAGTTATCGCCCCATTAGTCTCCTGCCGCATGTGAGCAAATTATTCGAGCGCCTCCTCCTCCGACAGCTCCAGTGGTTCATTCAACATCAAGCCATATTGCCGCCAGAGCAATTTGGCTTTCGGCCCGGACACTCTACCGCCCAGCAAGTCCTTCGTGTGGTGGAGTAAATCACCACAGCTTTCAACCGGCGGGAGTTCTGTGGGGCTGTCTTCCTTGATGTTCAGAAAGCCTTCGACAGCATATGGCATGAGGGTCTGCTGTGGAAACTTCACCGCTTCGGCTTCCCGGTTCACCTGGTGAAGCTTATCGCCACTTATCTTCGGCACTGCACCTTTTGTGTTAAGGTGGGTGACGTGCTCTCCACGGCACGCCACATTGCTGCAGGGGTTCCCCAGGGCTCCGTCCTTTGGCCCGTGTTGTACACCATCTTCACGTCTGACCTTCCAATGGTGCCTCGTGAGGAGAAGGCCGTCTATGCGGATGACACAGTGATCTACTCTCGCAGCCGGTGGAGAGAGGTCTTAGTTCCCAGACTACAGAGTGACTGCAACACCTTGGAAGACTGGGCTGCCAACTGGCGTATTGGCTTCAATCCCGCTAAGACGCAAGCCATCATTTTCACGTGGAAGAGGTCGATGCCCCGCCGCCAGCTGCGACTTTACAATACCGACCTCCCATGGCAGGTGACGGTGAAATACCTTGGCGTCCTCCTGGACAAGAAGCTGACTTGGCGGCTCCATATTGAAGACGTCCGGGCTAAAATCAACTGCCGCCTGGGTGCTCTCTACCCTGTGTTAAATGAGCATTCCGCCTTATCTGTAGCGAATGGTCTCCTTATCTTCCGGCTCTACCTTCGCCCGATTTTCGACTACGCCTGTGAGGTCTGGGGCGGTGCAGCCCCCACCTATCTTCACCGGCTGCAGACGCTGCAAAACAAGATCCTGCGTCGGATTTATCATGTTCCTGCGCGTTTCCCGCATCGCTACCTACATGACGCCGCCAACGAGCTGGAGGTCGTGCAGCGCCATTAAGTCCATTACGTCATCGCCCGTCGATTTCATGCTCAGCTGGAGTCTTCGATTAACCCCCTCATCAGGCGACTGGGGGAACCAAACCCACAGCGCGGGCCGCATAGGCGTCCCCTCGCACTGCTCGACCTTTAGCGTCGTCGGGGCAACGCCTCCCTCCGTTCATCTCTGGAAATTAGAAGTTCCCACCTACTGTCCCACACACACCTCTGATACACACCAAAATAAAGAAGAACAGTACCTACCGTCCTTGTTGACCCCATGATGAAGGAAATGCTACATAGTAAACCCTTCGTTTCATAGCTGCCAGGAGAAGCCAGCAGAATGTGGGATGGAGCTTGCTACCACCACTCGAAATCGTCATGTCAGAGGGAGACGACGTGCAATTACGTGCTCGCGAGTCTGGTGCACATGCGCCAGGAACGCCCGTGCCGGCCGGCCGCGGTTCGATGGGGCTTGCGCCGTCGGCTGCCCCGCCATCAGCCGGCACGTCTAGGACAACCCGACCCGACGCGAGGGGAAGCATTAGTACCTTCGCGTCGGAGCTGCCTATGGACCATGATATGGACTTCACTCCGGAACTGCCAGAAGAGGATCAACCTACCGAAGCTCCAGAAGCCTCGAAAGACGGAAAAATTCACAGAAGAGGAGACCGTAGCCACTCCGCAGACGGCCGACACGAACACGGCAGTACAGACGCATCGGAGTTTCAGATACCGCCACGTAAAAAACAGGCGCGGCTTCAACCGTTTGTAGTGGCACGAGAGCTGGATATATCGGACCGGTACCAGCCCCTGCAAGGGACGGGGTTGTCACTGGACGCCGCAAATTAAGGTTTAGCCGAAAAACAGCGGCGGCAGAACACGCCCGCTGACACCAGCAACGATGTGCAAATGGAAGCTGAGGCACAACAGACACCACCTACAAGACCAAAGAAGATTCCGGCAATAACATTAAGATACAAGGAGTCATACAAGACGTTACACACCTGGTTGAAGACAAACTGTAAGGCGTCTTTCACCATGAGACAAACGGGCGGTGAAATGCTCAAACTACTATTAAACACCACAGAAGATTACGTTACCGTCGTGGGAAAGCTCAGAGAGGAGGGAATACCAATGTACACGACGCCGGCGGTACGTCCACCGACTATCATGACACTAATTAAAGGCATACCATCGACTGTCACACACGCAGAAGTCAAGGAGGAGTTGGAAGACCTGGGATACGTCGCCACGCTGATTGAACACCACAGGATGCCGGGCACAAATCAACTGACGGGCCACCGAGTCGTAATCTTGCCGGACACGCCGGAACATCGCGGCATTTTCCAGCTGACGACACTATACGACTCATCAGTAAAAGTAGAGCGGCTAAGAAGATTGCGCGGGCACATCCAGTGCTATAGATGTCAAGGGTTCAATGACGTCGCCCGATATTGGACAATGCCACCTGTGTGCGTTAAATGCGGCGCAGGGCACGATAGTCGTGAATGTAACACATCGCGAGAAGAAGCACCGACGTGCGGCCTCTGTGGCGGGGCTCACCCAGCTAACTACAGAACATGCCCCAAGCATAAGGAGGCCAGCAGAAGATTCAGAGGGCTACCTCCCATGAAGCCACCAACACACCGGCAACGACCGCCGCCGCCTCCACCAGCGCCGACCGTGGACCAGAACAGCTGGCCTACGCCTGTGCAGCACCGCGCGGAACTCACGGCAGCGGAAGCTCTGAAACAGGGCCTCCAGCCGAATGCATCTGCATCAATTCCGGCGTCACAGCGTCAAACTGTGCCGCCACCCTATAGACAACAGCAGACAACTGCATCCAGACCGCCGCCGCCGCCGCCACCACCACCACCAAGAACGGAACAGCCGGATATCCACGTTCTACTCGCACAGATCGCGTCGTCGCTCGTGGAGGTGAGGTGAGTAGAACGCTTGCGCAGCTACCGCAAACCATCGCCGCCACTATTGAGGCGACGATCAGCAGAGCGCTACCAGCATCAAAAGACGTACCTATGCAGCATGCCTAGAGCGCCGAGACTAGACAATTTACGTATAATGACGTACAATTCAGACAATTTGACTCATGACGTGCCTGAGCCCCCCCAGGGGCTCAGCTTTCATTTGCTGAGTACGGGCTTGGCGACCCCGGGGTCCTGAGCTGGGGACTGGTCAGCGCCGCCAGTCTCCTGTCACTGTAACCCCCGGACATGCTTCAGCGACCACCGGCGGTGGGTCGTTGTGTGCTGCGGGGAATGGTAATCTTTGCTTGACCGCCTGGATTGCAAGGAAGGTAAACCTCTATAAAAACCCCTCAATCTTACGATGTGCTGCGCGCCTATAAGATGCATGGCTGTTGGGGTGGAACACTCGCAAGCGGGCAACCTCTGGGGCACCTGCCGCACCCCAGTTGTATAAGGCTTACTCAGGCACGCGGGGCTCTGTCTGAGCGGACCTTTAGTTCCCTAGCTGCTCGTGGGACCACAATGGACCCTTCGACCTCTACATTTCCCCTACCAGTGGATTGGGTGGGCCATTGGTAGGAAAACACACCCCATCAAAAAAGTGACTTCGTGCTGCGAGTCCTCCAGCGCCTGGTGTTACTAGAGATTTATCAGACTGTCGTAACAGAGCACATGCTGATAACCAGAATGTGTTTTTGATTATTAAACGGAAGGAGGGTAGCTTTGAGAGGGTTTCTCCCTTTTACATCCACAAGGGTCTTGAGGGAATTGCAGGAACACTTAAATCTGTGAAGCGACTGCGCAATGGGACTCTGTTAGTTGAGACATCTAGTTCCCATCAAGTCGCTTCTCTTCGGAAAGCAACCTGTCTCGGTGAGTACGCTATCAAGACCGAGCTTCACTCCACTCTGAACTACAGTAAGGGTGTTGTGACATGTAGGGACCTGGTGGATATCCCCACAGACGAGTTAAAATCTGAGTGGGCTGACGAAGGTATTGTCGACGTGCAGCATATTATGAAACGAGTCGATGGGGACCTAGTCAAATCCGACTCGTTTATTCTCACGTTCAATTGCCCGAAACTCCCAGAGCATGTTAAAGCGGGTTTCTTATGTTTGCCAGTACGGCCATATTTCCCCAACCCAATGCGCTGTTTTAAATGTCAGCGCTTTGGGCATACTACGTTGGGGTGCAATGGGATAGCCAGTTGTGGTAAATGTGGTCAGCCTGCCCATGAAGGAGCCGATTGTTCATCGCCTGTGAAGTGCGTGAATTGCTCTGGGAGTCACCCTGTCTGGAGCCGGGTCTGCCCTATCTATCTCGAGGAACGGAAGATACAGGAGATCAAAACATCTAAGCACATCCCCTATGGTGAGGCCAAGAAGCTCTTTAAGGCCATGCAGCCTCCTGTGTTTATAACATCTTTCGCTTCCACTCTGCAGAAACCGGTACAGTTGGCCACTGTTGCTACACAAACGGAGGTTGCTAGTGTCAGCACTAATACCTCCATTTGCCAGTGCACTTGTGCTGCTGCGGCTGTTTTGCAACCTGCAGCTCTCCCAACAACGTCGGACAAGGCCGTGATTGCTGACATTGGGGTACTTCCTGCACCTCCCCATATGGCGCCTTCTGCCCAGGCGAGTAAAGCTCCAACTGTTGACAAGGTTCTGCATTCTAAGCCCCCCAAGACGAAGACGCCGAAGGTGAAGGTTTTGCCACCTGAGGAGACTAGTCAGGGTCAGTCCGATGACGATGCCATCGTACTATCTGACATCTCCCTTGGGTCGCCATCGGAGCTGATGGACATTGATGTCGACCGGGGGCGATCTTCTCGCCCCAGGAATAAATCTCCGGCCAGTATGGGCTCTCCTCCAAAGCTCAGGGGCAGGGTGAAAATTCAGCCACCCTGATCACTGGCTCCCATATTACAGTGGAACCTGAATGGGTTCAGGAAGCATGTGGCCGAATTACAACTCCTTGTACGAGAGCGCCCCTTGTGCTTATGTCTCCAAGAGACACATTTCCAGACCACTGATGCTCCATCTTTACGGGGCTATACCGTGTATCGAAAAGATGATCTGATGGGGGGAAAGGGCAAAGAGTGATGTTGCGGTTTTTGTCCATGACATGCACCACTCGTCTGAGCTCCCTCTCGTTACGGACTTGCAAGCAGTTGCAGTTGACCTTCTTGTGGGGTGGAGGCTCACAATTTGCTCCATTTACTTACCGCCTCAGGATGCAATAGACTCTGAGGCTCTCACAGACCTTATTACCCAACTCCCCCGCCCATTTCTCCTTCATGGGGACTTCAATGCTCATAATGTCTTATGGGGCTCTACGACTACTTGCCCCAGGGGTCGCACTCTGGAAAACCTCATGGCATCCGAAGAACTGTGCATCCTCAACTCTGGTGCTCCCACTCATTTCTGTACTGCTTCTGGGTCGTCGTCAGCTATTGACCTTTCCTTTTGCTCTCCAGCACTCGCGGATTCTGCTCTGTGGGAGGTTGCCGCTGACCTCCATTCTAGTTACCACTTCCCCCTTTGGATTCGCCTCCTGAATGAGACTGTGGCATTACCAGTGCCGCCCAGGTGGCACCTCTGCAGAGCTGACTGGACACTTTTCAGCAATTTAGCTGTTTTGGAACACCGTGCCAGCGTCCACGAATGGGTCGACCATGTTACAGCCGTGATCTCCCATGCTGCTGAATTGTCGATCCCACGGTCCTCAAGTCATCCTAAGAGGCGCCCCGTCCCTTGGTGGACCACTGACTGCCGCTCAGCCATCCCAGCCCGCCATGCAGCTCTGCGCCGCTTCAAGTGCCGTCCCTCAGCTGACAATCTTGCGGCCTTTCGGGTGGCAAGGGCCAAGGCGCGGCGAGTGATTAAAGAGAGCAAACGACGGTCATGGCAATCGTTCCTGAACTCCATCTCCCGCTCCACTAGTTCCACAAAAGTATGGGAAGCCATCAAGAGGATTCCCAGGAAACGCAGCCAACTACCTGTCACGGCATTGCTGCCTCAGGGTTGTCTACTCACGGCGCCGAGAGACATTGCCCAGACACTGGCCATGTATTTTGCCGAATCTGCCACTATTAACTGTGATCCAGATTTCTGCCGCTGTCTGTGGCTCATGATACTGCGCCAGGTGATGATCAAATCCTGTACAGCATGCTGCAGCACTTGTTGCTGCCATCCAAGGAAGTACTCCTGAATTGTTTTAATATGATATGGCCATCCGGCACGTTCCCTGACTCGTGGAGGGAGGCGATTTTGGTTCCCCTCCTCAAACCGGGGAAGCACCGAATGCACCCCAGTAGTTATCGGAGTATTGCTTTGACGAGCTGTGTCGGGAAGACATTGGGACGCATGGTCAACCGTCGCCTGGTTTGGCTGCTCGAGACCAGGCAGCTCCTTAGCCACTCTCAGTGTGGCTTTCGGAGATGTCGTTCAACTATAGACAACTTGACCCTGCTTGAGGCGGCCATCCAGCAGGCCTTCCTACCTAACCAGCATTGTCTAGGTGTATTCTTTGACATTAATAAGGCGTATGACACTACTTGGCGCCGCCTTATCCTCAATCAACTCCATCAGTGGGGCTTCCGTGGCCATCTCCCGATCTTCATTCGGTCCTTTCTTTCCCACCGCCTCTTTCGATATCGGGTTGGTAATGTGCTATCTGATTTGTACGTGCAGGAGAATGGTGTTCCTCAGGGAAGCGTTTTAAGTGTCACCCTCTTTGCCGTCGCCATTAGCAGTATCACGTACACTATCCGGAGTCCTGCCCAGTGCTCCTTGTTTGTGGACGATTTTGCTGTTTTCTGTTCTTCCTCCAGTCTGTCACTGCTAGTCGGCAGCTGCAGCTTACAATAAAGCGATTAGAGGCATGGACTGCGAAGACGGGTTTTACCTTTTCTGCAGACAAATGTGTGTGTGTTCATTTTAATCGCTCTCGACGTGCTTTTACCTCCCCTGAGTTGCGTCTGAGGGACACCATTCTTCCTTTTAGAGACACTGTGAGGTTCCTGGGCCTCACTTTTGATTCCAAGTTGTCGTGGTTGCCGCACCTTAAAGACCTCAAGGTGCGGGCCCTGAAGGCGCTGAATATTTTGAAGTGTCTGAGCCATCGGTCCTGGGGAGCAGATCTGGCGCGTCTGCTGCAGTTTTATAGGGCTTTCGTCCGGTCGCGTCTTGACTATGGATGCACTGTGTATGGGTCAGCGAGGCCATCGTATCTGAAGATTCTTGACGCAGTACACCATGAGGGTATCAGGCTGGCTACTGGTGCCTTCCGTACCAGTCCCATCCCCAGCCTTTGTGCTGAGGCAGGGGAACCGCCGCTCGACATCCGGCGGAAACTCCTCATGGTGCGATGGGTGTGTCAATTCCTTGCCTGTCCTACCTCCCCTGCGTATCCTATTGTTGCCCGACCGCCTATGGAACGTCTCTTTTCCAGTCGTCCAAGGGCAACGAGACCATTTGGGATTCGTGCCAAGCATTTGCTTGAGTCCCTTGGTGTGGAGCGTGTGGCACCCCAACTCCAGGGTTTTACCCGCCTGCCTCCCTGGTTGCTCCAGAGGCCCAGCGTCCTTTTAGACTTGTCAGAGTATCGGAGGAGCTGCACTTCTGCGTTTGTTTTTACCTCCTTATTTTACGATATTTTAAACCAGCATGCCGACCATGTACCAGTATTTACGGATGGCTCTAAACAGGGGGACTCTGTTGGTTGTGCTGTTGTTTTCCCTGATCGAGTCGTCAAGTTACGGCTTCCTGCAGCGTTTACCATCTTTGATGTCGAATTGTTTGCGATCTTGCGGGCATTGGAGCAGATGAGATGTGTTCCCAGTCTTAGGTTTCTCATCTGTTCTGACTCCCTGAGTGCCCTTCAGACCATGCAACACTTGTACCCAGCGGATACGGTCGTCCAGAACATCCATGATGCCCTACTCCACCTGCAACGGCAGGGGAAGGAGGTTTCTTTCTGCTGGGTGCCGGGGCACGTGGGTATTAGGGGAAACGAACTGGCGGATGTGGCTGCCAAAGATGCATGTTCCCTCCCTGACGTCGTTGAATGTGCCGTCCCCCTCCATGCTGTTACCTCCCTTTTGCGTTTTCGTGTTATGCGTCAATGGGAAGACGAGTGGCTGGCAGTCGGTGAAAATAAGCTGCGTCTGGTCAAGGCCACCACGCGGCCATGGCGTACGTCCTACCAGTCATGCAGGCGGGATGAGGTTCTCCTCACTCGCCTCCGCATCGGGCACAGTCCCTTAACGCACGGTTTTTTACTCCGGCGGGAGGACCCGCCAATCTGCAGTGCTTGTGGCGTCCAGATAACTGTCCACCTCTGACCAGAGGGCGGTGGTTTCCTTGCCACCGGATTTGCCCTCTATTTTGCAAGACGACGCAACGACTGTGGTTAAGGTCTTACGGTTTTGTGTCCTGTCCAATTTGTTGCCTCGGATTTTAGGGAGAGGATTTTAATGTGCTGCTGGGTGACTGGTTTTTTAGTGCGTTTCTTCTCCTCTTGTTTTGCCTCTGTATGTGAGGATTTGTAACTGCGTCAGGTCTGTGTCTTTTAGCCGTTCTCCTTGTTCGCTGTCCGTCTTCGTCCCTTCACTGCATGTGTTCCTGTTTCTATGCGTTTGGGCGCTGATGACCACGCTGTTTAGCGCCCGAGAACCTCAAACCTCACACACACACACACACACACACACACACACACACACACACACACACGTGCCTGAGCTGCAGCAGTTTATTGTTGACTATAACATCGACATTTGCTTTGTTAATGAGACATTTCTGAAGCCTGGAATATGCTCCAATATTCCAAATTACAGAACAGACAGACCGAATCACGGCGGCGGCACCGCTATTTTCATTCGCCGATCCATTCCGCATCATGAAGCTCCTCCACCAATCACGCGCCACATAGAAGCGACCACCGTTGTTGCAGAGACACAGAATGGACCAATCACGTTTATTGCTGTATACCGAAGCCCACGTCAGCTCCTTGACCTTGATGACGCAAGAGCGTTGTTACGGACGCCTGGGCGACTTTTTATAGCTGGAGATTTAAATTCGAACCATGCAGCCTGGAATTCTCTTGTCACTAATATGAGCGGCCGCCTCCTTCTCCAAGCAACTGAAGAGGCAAATGCATACGTTTGTGGCCCTGAAGAGCCGACATGTTATCCATCCCGCGGACCACCAGAGATAATAGACATCTCCATTACAAAAGGCATCCCCCATTTCATGACTGCTGAAGTTGGTTGGTTTTGGGGATTAAAGGGACCAGACTGCTACGGTCATCGGTCCCTTGTTCCAAACACAAAGAACACCCACAGAGAATAAAAACGAGGAACAGAAGAGATCACAGACGATACAGAACAAGAGAAACTGAGACAAAGACAAGACAAAACGAACTAAAACCACACAGAGTGTGACATTGGTTGGCCGACCATAGACATAAAAAAGGAAAAGCCAACCACTTAGAAACACATTAAAAAGTCAGTGTAAAATCATAGGCCAAAGGCCAGAATCAACACAAAACAATAAAAGAAAACAAACACTCAGAGTAAATGATAAAATCCCCCTGCCCGAATAAAACGTAAAACTAAGTCAGCCACAGAGGAGTCGTCTGTTAAAAGGGCAGGGAGCGTATCAGGCAGCGCAAATGTCTGCCTGACCACAGCTAAAAGGGGGCAGGCCAACAGAATGTGGGCCACTGTCAAAGCTGCCCCACAGCGACACAGAGGAGGGTCCTCCCGGCGCAATAAATAACTGTGTGCCAGCCGGGAGTGGCCAATGCGGAGCCGGCAAAGAACCACTGAGTCCCTGCGAGTGGCTCGCAGGGATGACCGCCACACAGCCGTCGTCTCCTTGACAGCACGGAGTTTATTGGACATTGTCAGTTCGCGCCATTCATCGTCCCATAGCGCCAAGATTTTGCGGCGGAAGACTGCCCGCAAATCAGTCTCTGGGAGGCCAAGGTCCAGAGATGGCTTGCGTGTGGCCTCTTTCGCCAGGCGGTCAACATGTTCGTTACCCGGGATACCGACATGACCGGGGGTCCACACAAAGACCACAGAGCGGCCGCAAGAGGCAAGAGTATGCAGAGACTCGTGGATAGCCATCACCAGACGAGAACGAGGGAAACACTGGTCGAGAGCTCGTAAACCGCTCAGGGAATCGCTACAGATAACGAAGAACTCACCTGAGCAGGAGCGGATATACTCTAGGGCACGAAAGATGGCGACCAGTTCAGCAGTGTAAACGCTGCAGCCATCCGGCAAGGAACGTTGTTCGGAATGGTCCCCTAGAGTGAGCGCATACCCGACACGACCAGCAACCATCGAACCGTCAGTGTAGACAATACCAGAGCCCTGATACGTGGCCAGGATAGAATAAAAGCGGCGGCGGAAGGCCTCTGGAGGGACTGAGTCCTTCGGGCCCTGTGCCAGGTCCAGCCGAAGGCAAGGGCGACGAACACACCATGGGGGTGTATGCAAAGTAGCCCGGAAAGTAGGTGGAACAGTGAAAACCTGAAGCCCAGAGAGAAGCTCTTTGATGCGGACCGCTATTGTACAACCAGACCGGGGCCGACGATCTGGCAGATGGACGACCGATCGCGGGAACAGGAGACGATAATTTGGATGCCTGGGCGAGCTTAGAACATGGGCAGCATAAGCGGCCAGCAAACGTTGGCGTCGGAACCGCAGGGGAGGTACACCTGCCTCCACTAGTACGCTGTCCACGGGGCTGGTGCGGAAAGCACCAGTGGCAAGGCGTATCCCGCTGTGGAGAATTGGGTCCAGCACCTGTAACGCAGATGGGGATGCTGAGCCGTAAGCCAGGCTCCCATAATCCAGACGGGACTGGATTAACGCCTGGTAGAGCCGCAACAGGGTAAAGCGGTCGGCGCCCCAGCGGGTGTGGCTCAAGCATCTCAGAGCGTTTAGATGCCGCCAACACGTCTGTTTAAGCTGCCGGATATGAGGCAGCCAAGTCAACCGGGCATCGAAAACCACCCCCAAAAACCTGTGGGTCTCCACCACAGCAGGGAGTTCGTCGGCAAGATAAAGCCGCGGCTCAGGATGGACAGTTCGGCGCCGGCAGAAATGCATAACGCGGGTCTTGGCTGCCGAAAACTGAAACCCATGGGCTACAGCCCAAGACTGTACCTTACGGATAGCGCCCTGTAGCTGACGTTCAACAGCTGCAATGCCAGTAGAGCTGTAATAAAGGCAGAAGTCGTCAGCATACAGGGAAGCGGAGACAGAATTTCCCACGGCCGCAGCAAGCCCGTTAATGGCTATTAAAAACAGACAGACACTTAAAACAGAGCCCTGTGGCACACCGTTCTCCTGGACGTGGGAGGAACTATACGAGGCCGCGACTTGCACGCGGAAGGTACGACACGACAGAAAATTGCGGATAAAAATCGGCAGAGGACCCCGAAGACCCCATCCATGAAGCGTAGAAAGAATGTGATGACGCCACGTCGTATCGTACGCCTTCCGCATGTCGAAAAAGACAGCGACCAGGTGCTGACGGCGGGAAAAGGCAGTACGGATGGCCGACTCAAGGCTCACCAGATTGTCGGCGGCGGAGCGGCCTTTACGGAACCCACCCTGAGATGCAGCCAGAAGGCCCCGAGACTCCAGTACCCAATTCAAGCGCCGGCTCACCATCCGTTCAAGCAACTTGCAAAGAACGTTGGTGAGGCTAATGGGACGGTAGCTGTCCACCTCCAGAGGGGTCTTCCCAGGTTTCAAAACGGGGATGACAATGCCTTCCCGCCATTGCGACGGAAACTCCCCCTCGACCCAAAGACGGTTGTAAAGATCGAGAAGGCGCCGCTGGCAGTCCACTGAAAGGTGTTTCAGCATCTGACAGTGGATGCCATCTGGCCCAGGAGCGGTATCAGGGCAAGCAGCGAGGGCACTGCGAAATTCCCACTCACTAAATGGAGCATTGTAAGATTCTGGGTGGTCGGTGCAAAACGAAAGGCTCCGACGTTCCATCCACTCTTTAATGGAGCGGAAGGCCTGGGGGTAATTCGCAGAAGCGGAACTCATAGCAAAATGCTCTGCTAAGCGATTTGCAATGACGTCGGAGTCAGTACAAACTGCTCCATTCAGTGAGAGCGCAGGGACGCTGACAGGTGGCCGATAGCCGTAGACGCGTCGAATCTTGGCCCAGACCTGCGATGGAGTGACATGGAGGCCAATTGTGGACACATACCGCTCCCAGCACTCCTTCTTGCCTTGGCGGATAAGGAGGCGAGCCCGCGCACGCAGCCGTTTGAAGGCGATAAGGTGGTCGAGGGAGGGATGTCGCTTGTGACGCTGGAGCGCCCGCCGGCGATCTTTAATCGCTTCAGCGATCTCAGGCGACCACCAAGGCACAGCCTTCCGCCGAGGGGACCCACAGGAATGGGGAATGGCAGATTCGGCGGCAGTAACGATGGCGGTGGTGTCCGATTGAACCACCGCATCAATGTCATCAGTAGAGAGAGGCTCAAAAGCGGCAGTGGAGGAGAACAAGTCCCAGTCAGCCTTACTCATAGCCCATCTGCTAGGGCGCCCAGAAGAGTGGCGCTGTGGTAGTGACAAAATGATCGGAAAATGGTCACTACCACACAGGTCGTCATGCACACTCCATTGGACAGACGGTAAGAGGCTATGGCTACAGATTGAAAGGTCAATGGCGGAGTAGGTGCCATGCGCCACACTGAAGTGTGTGAAGGCGCCATCATTTAACAGCGAGAGATCGAGCTGCGACAATAAATGCTCAACGATGGCGCCGCGACCTGTTGCCACTGACCCACCCCACAGAGGGTTATGGGCGTTGAAGTCGCCCAATAGCAAGAAAGGTGGCGGCAATTGGGCGACCAGTGCAGCCAGGACATGCTGCGAGACATCACCATCCGGTGGAATGTAAAGACTGCAGACGGTAACAGCCTGTGGCGTCCATACGCGTACAGCGACAGCCTCTAAAGGCGTCTGGAGAGGGACAGACTCGCTGTGCAGAGTGTGAAGGACATATATGCAGACGCCACCAGACACCCTTTCATAAGCTGCTCGGTTCTTGTAATAACCCCGATAGCCACGGAGGGCGGGGGTTCGCATCGCTGGAAACCAAGTTTCCTGGAGAGCAATGCAGAAGAAAGGGCGAAGGCTGAGAAGTTGGCGGAGCTCAGCTAAATGGTGGAAAAAACCGCCGCAGTTCCACTGGAGGATGGTATTGTCCATGGCTGAGAAAGGCGTGAAAGGACTGGGAAGGCAATTTACGCCGCTTGTTCACTCACTGCCACCGATTCAGTACCCGTACGAGAGGCATCCATGGCGTCTGAGGGACCAGCGAGATCAAGGTCCTCAGCGGACGCTAGAATCTCGACGTCATCCTCAGACGCAGAGCGCGAAAGGTGCGGTGGGGTTGCTGCCACCGCAAGTTCTTTGGCCTTAGAGGTCTTTCTCTTGGACTTCTCTCGCTGAACCTTGGGTTTCACCAGCTGGGAAGGCTTCACCGATTCAGTCTCCGGGACAGAGGAGGATCGTGAAGCCCTACGCCCGGCCGCTGGTGAGGACTTATGCCACTGGCGGCCGTCATCCTTCCCGCTGGTGGAACCCTGGGAAGGGAGGGTCCCAAGGGAACTCTTACGGGCGAGAGTAGCCAAAGAAGTTGGACGCTTCTCCGGCTGAGAAGCGGGGACGGACGTCCCAGACGGGTGGGAGGAGGTTGCTTCTGAGGTAGGTGGTGCAGGAGCAACCGGTTGGGTAGAGCCCCCCACGGGCAAGGGGGCAGGAGTAGTCTTACTGCTTATCGAGCTGGCTGGAAGTCTCGAAACTGATGGAGCTAGAACAGTTGTTGTAGCAGCTGCATAAGTAGATGTCATTCTCACAGGATGGAGTCTGTCATATTTCCGTTTGGCCTCAGTATAGGTCAGCCGGTCCAGGGTCTTATATTCCATGATTTTGCGCTCTTTCTGAAAGACTTTGCAGTCAGGCGAGCAAGGTGAATGGTGCTCCCCGCAGTTGACGCAGATGGGAGGCGGGGCACATGGAGTATCGGGATGAGATGGGCGTCCGCAATCGCGACATGTGAGGCTGGAAGTGCAGCGGGAAGACATATGGCCGAACTTCCAGCACTTGAAGCACCGCATCGGGGGAGGGATATAGGGCTTGACATCACATCGGTAGACCATCACCTTGACCTTATCCGGTAACGTATCACCCTCGAAGGCCAAGATGAAGGCACCGGTAGCAACCTGATTGTCCCTCGGACCCCGATGAACGCGCCGGACGAAATGAACACCTCTACGTTCTAAGTTGGCGCGCAGCTCGTCATCAGACTGCAAAAGGAGATCCTATGGAAAATAACACTCTGGACCATATTTAAACTCTTATGTGGTGTAATAGAAACGTTAACATCCCCCAACTTGTCACAAGCAAGTAACCTGCGGGACTGGGCGGAGGATGCCGTTTGTATCAGTACTGACCCAGAGCGCATTTTAGACAAGCCCTCCACCTCCCCAAACTTGTCCTCTAAATGCTCGACGAAGAACTGAGGCTTTGTGGAGAGAAAAGACTCCCCATCAGCTCTCGTGCAAGCTAAGAATCGGGGCGAGTAACTGTTACCTCCATCCTGAGACTTACGCTCTTCCCACGGCGTGGCCAGGGAGGGGAACGTTTTCGGATCGTACTTCTGAGCATTAAATTGAGCCCGAGAACGCTTAGAGACTGCTGGCGGCTGGCCGCCAGCGAGAGATGATGTACCACGCTTCATTGCGGGTCATCCGCCCTGATGCCACCTACTCCGACCAAGGGCCCTCCCCACGGGCGCCACCCAGCCACAGCAAGAGCCACCTGGCAGGATGGCCATTGCCAGGAGTCCTGATGCCCCAGGGAGATGGGCATCTACTCCTTGGCATACGTGGGGAGTGAACGGCGCAGGCATCAGTAGAGCGATCCCTGTGTTGTCAGGGGGCTACAACCAAGAGGGTACATGGCGGCCCCACCACAACGGACTGGCTACCGTGCTGGATTTTAGGTGACATGTGGTCCATGGGCGTCGTCAGTGCAGAAAATGGCCCTGCACAGTGCTTGGCAGAAAGTGCACGCAGGGGCGCATCGATGCCCAAGAGATGGAGAGCGGGCAAGACTGCAATGCAACGACGAATAAGGTGGCGAAAGTTCTCAACACAACACGGACACGGACACAATGCACCAAGTAAGGCGCCCTTCCCCAATCGGCTCGCTCTTCGGAAAAATTTTGAGATATGGAGGTCAAACCCGACAGGGGAACATCACATAAGGCCGAAACGTTTGAGACTCCTTTTAGTCGCCTCTTACGACAGGCAGGAATACCGCGGGCCTATTCTAACCCCCGAACCCGCAGGGGGGGACTGCTGAAGTTGTACACGCATTAAACTCGAATCATCTGCCCGTCATCTTTCACCTTCATGTCACGCCAGAACATCACCCAGGCCGCCTAAATCTCCGCCGCACAAACTGGAATTCATTTCGCGAGCATGTAACCTTCTCCATCGACGTATTACAGGACGAAGACGACATTACAGAAGAATCAATCACTGCATTTACCGACTCCGTTACAGAAGCTCTGAACCTCTCCACACCACCACCAAAGCCGCCGCACTTACCGACGCCAGGAGTGCCGCAAGACATACTTGACTCCATTCGACAACGCACAGACTACGTCGATAATGGCGACTTACACGCTATCCGCACATCAAGAGACAAATCAGTTACGACGAGACATCAAAGCCGCTCTCATCGCTCATAGAAATCAGCAGTGGGCAGCAAAATTTCGTGCCTTTATCCCAGATCCCCTGCACTGGCATATGATAAATTTCTTTACCAACCGCAGGACGACGATACCGTCACTTCAGACGCAAGGCAGAACTGCATACCGACCTGAGGACAAAGCGAACATGCTCGCCGACACATTTGAAACAAATTTCCAGCCGCAGAATGACAGAGTCGACCCCCAACGTGTTGAAAGAATCTAACAAGAGGCAGACTAACTACTACAAGCGCCTGACGAGGAGGATGAAGAGGAACATCACATACCGCCTATCAGTGCGAGAGAAGTCCAGGCAGGAATCAGGATGTTACCACCAAATAAAGCTCCCGGCGTTGACGATATACAAGGTCTCCCATGGAGAGTGATAGTACGTCTTGCAGCCATCTTCAACTGGATCCTGACTACAGCTACATATCCATCTCAGTGGAAACATCCCATAGTCGTTGCAGTACCAAAACCCGGCAAAGATCGACATCATCCACAGAACTACAGACCCATCAGCTTATTACCACACGTCAGCAAACTCTTTGAACGCCTACTTCTCGCAAGATTACAAAATATCATCACCAGGAACGAAGCTTTACCACCGGAACAGTTCGGTTTCAGCGGCCATAGTACAAATCAGCAAATATTCAGAGTCGTCCACTACATAACAGAAGCATTCGACAGAAAAGAATTTTGCGGCGCAGTTCTATTAGAGGTCACCAAAGCATTCGATACCGTCTGGCACAAAGGATTGATCTGGAAACTCCATCACATGCACCTCCCAAAGCCACACATTCGCCTACTCGCCTCATACCTTAAAGATCATACTTTTGCTGTCCAGATCGACGATGCACTGTCGACAGCACGACGAATCAACGCCGGGGTACCACAAGGATCGGTCTTTGGACCCATCCTGTATTCGCTCTTTACAACAGACATACCATCGCAGCCAAGAGTTGAGAAATCAATATACGCTGATGATACTATGATTTTCACAAGTCGATGGCGAGAAGTCTTGTACCACGTCTGCAGAGCGCGCTCAAAGCCCTTGAACAATGGGCTGTGAAGTGGAGAATAACCTTCAATCCAACAAAGACACAAGCAGTATTCTTCACAAGAAAGAAAACCATGCCTGTCCGCCACCTCCGCCTGTACAACACCCAGCTGCCATGGGACACATCAGCAAAATATCTCGGCGTAATCCTTGATAAAAGACTCACTTGCAAGCTACAAATACAAGGTGTTTGTGCCAAGATCAATCAGCGAATAGGAGCACTCTACCCGCTCATCAACGAGGCTTCAGATTCGTCTATCGAAAACGGCCTGCTGATTTTGCGAATGTACATAAGGCCTATAATGGACTATGCATGCGAAGTGTGGGGATGTGCTGCCAGAACACACATCCAACGACTCCAATCACTACAGAACAAAATACTCCGACGTGTCTTTCATGTTCACTCGCAATTTCCGCACCGATTCTTACAAGACGCAGTAGAAGAACAGGTGGTACTCCAGCGACATAAAGAACTAGCCAGAAGATTTTATGACCGGACCCACGAAGCACACAATTCGCTCATCCGAGCACTGACAGAACCACAACCCGCAAGAGACCAGTACAGAAGACCCATCGCGCTACTTGACCGATGACGCAGCAAGAAGACTGAAAATAATCTCTCCCAGCCTTATAAGGCTCTGAAGTAAACCGCTCCAGAAGTTAAAATCAAAAATTCGCAACGCAAAAGCCATACCCCCATCCCACACACACACACACACACACACACACACACACACACACACACACATAAGACGCAGATAAATAAAGAAGAACAAATTTCAACACATTAAACTCCAGAAGAAGCAGGCAATGCTTTCCAGTAAACCCTGCTTAAAATAGCTTTAAGATAGCCTTAAGAAAGTGGACGGAGCGCTTGCTACCACCATTGTGCTATCGGATGTAGATGTGTACAGACCCACCTAGCGGCGCTCCGGAGGGGACTGACCGCTGTGCGTTGGGGCTTGCCCCACCGCCGGCCCTGTCAGTCACTCCACCGATGACGACACGGCAACGGCGGATGGGTAACGAGCTTTTGATGACTACAGCACGAGAACTGGACTTCGTAGCGGATTATTCCACGGACGCGTCGGTCGAAGACGATGCAGAGCAGCAGTTTATCTCTAACCTGTGGAGGAGCGGCAGACCCCAGGGCGGAAAAGAACGCCAACGTCCTTCTCTATCGCGGATTAGGTTGGTTGGTTGGTTTGTGGGATTAAAGGGACCAGACTGCTACGGTCATCGGTCCCTTTTTCCAAGTACTAAAAACACCCACAGAGAACAAAAACGATTAACAGAATAGAGCACAGACGACACAGAACAAGAGAAACTGAGACAAAGACCAGACAAAACGAACTAAAATCACACAGAGTGTGACGGTGGTTGGCCGACCATAGAAATAAAAAAGGAAAAGCCAACCACTTAAAACACATTAAAAAATCAGTTTAAAACCGGAGGCCAGAGGCCAGAATCAACACAAAACAATAAAACAAAACAGAAACACTCAGATTAAAGAATAAAAAACCCCTGGCCTAATAAAACGTAAAACTAAGGCAGCCATAACAGGGTCATCAGATAAAATGGCAGCGAGCGTATCAGGCAGCGCAAATGTATGCCTGACGATAGATAAAATGGGGCAGGCCAACAAAATGTGGGCCACTGTCAAAGCCGCCCCACAGCGACATACAGGAGGGTCCTCCCGGCGCAATAAGTAACTGTGTGTCAGCCGGGAGTGGCCAATGCGGAGCCGACAAAGAACGATGGAGTCCCTGCGGTTGGCTCGCATGGATGACAGCCACACAGTTGTCGTCTCCTTAATGGCACGGAGTTTATTGGGCGTGATCCGATCGCGCCATTCAGCGTCCCAAAGCGCCAAAACATTTCGGCGGAGGACTGCCCACAAATCAGCCTCTGGGAGGCCAACATCCAGAGACGGTTGTCTCGTGGCCTCTTTCACCAGGCAGTCAATATGTTCATTGCCCGGGATACCGACATGACCGGGGGTCACACAAAGACCACAGAGGGGCCGCAACGCGCAAGAGTACGCAGGGACTCATGGATAGCCATCACCAGACGAGAACGAGGGAAACACTGGTCGAGAGCTCGTAAGCCGCTCAGGGAATCGCTACAGATAACGAAGGACTCACCTGAGCAGGAGCGGATATACTCAAGTGCTCAAAATATGGCGACCAGCTCAGCAGTGCAAACGCTGCAGCCAGCCGCCAAGGACCGTTGTTCGGAATGGTCCCCTAGAGTTAGCGCATACCCGACACGACCAGCAACCATCGAACCGTCGGTGTAAACAATTCCAGAGCCCGGATACGTGGCCAGGATGGAATAAAAGCGGCGGCGGTAGGTCTCTGGAGGGACCGAGTCCTTCGAGCCCTGTGCCAAGTCGAGCCGAAGGCAAGGGCGAGGAACACACCACGGGGGTGGGGGGGGGGGGGGGGGGGGTACGCAGAGGTGCCCGGAAAGGAGGTGGAACAGGGAAAAACCCAAGCCCGCAGAGAAGCTCCTTGACGCGTACGGCGATCGGACAACCCGACCGGGGCCGAGTGGTGGTTAGTGTTTAACGTCCCATCGACAACGAGGTAATTAGAGACGGAGCGCAAGCTCGGGGAAGGGAAGGATTGGGAAGGAAATCGGCCGTGCCCTTTCAAAGGAACCATCCCCGCATTTGCCTGAAACGATTTAGGGAAATCACGGAAAACCTAAATCAGGATGGCCGGAGACGGGATTCAACCGTCGTCCTCCCGAATGCGAGTCCAGCGTGCTAACCACTGCGCCACCTCGCTCGATGACCGGGGCCGACGGTCTGGCAGATGGACGACTGACTGCGGGAACAGGACACAGTAATTTGGATGCCCGGGCAAGCTAAAAACATGGGCAGCATAAGCAGCCAGTAATTGTTGGCGTCGTAACCGCAGTGGAAGGACACCTGCCTCAACAAGGATGCTGTCCACAGGGCTGGTGCGAAAGGCACCAGTGGCAAGTCGGATCCCGCTGTGTAGAATTGGGTCCAGCACCCGCAACGCAGAGGGGGATGCTGAGCCATAAGCCAGGCTCCCATAATCCAGACGAGACTGGATTAACGCCTGGTAGAGCCGGAACAGGGTAGACCGGTCAGCGCCCCAGCGGGTGTTGCTCAAGCATCTCAGAGCGTTTAGATGCCGCCAACACGCCCATTTAAGCTGCCGGATATGAGGCAGCCAAGTCAACCGGGCATCGAAAACCACACCTAAAAACCTGTGTGACTCCACCACTGAAATAAGTTCGCCAGCAAGATAAAGCCGCAGCTCCGGGTGGACAGTACGTCGCCGGCAGAAATGCATAACGCAGGTCTTGGCTGCCGAAAACTGGAACCCATGAGCTACAGCCCAAGACTGCGCCTTGCGGATAGCACCCTGTAGCTGACGTTCAACAACTGCAATGCCAGGAGAGCTGTAGTAGAGGCAGAAGTCGTCAGCATACAGGGAAGCAGAGACAGAATTTCCCACGGCCGCAGCGAGCCCGTTAATGGCTATTAAAAACAGGCAGACACTTAAAACAGAACCCTGTGGCACACCGTTCTCCTGGACGTGGGTGGAACTATATGAGGCTGCGACTTGCTCGCGGAAGGTACGATACGACAGAAAATTTCTGATAAAGATCGGCAGAGGGCCCCGAAGACCCCATCCATGGAGCGTAGAAAGGATGAGAGGCCGCCATGCCGTATCGTACGCCTTCTGCATGTCGAAAAAGACAGCGACCAGGTGCTGACGGCGGGCAAAGGCAGTACGGATGGCCAACTCCAGGCTCACCAGATTGTCGGCGGCGGAGCGGCCTTTACGGAACCCACCCTGAGACGGAGCCAGAAGGCCCCGAGACTCCAGTACCCAAGTCAAGCGCCGGCTCACAATCCGTTCGAGAAGCTTGCAAAGAACGTTGGTGAGGCTAATGGGGCGGTAGCTGTCCACCTCCAAAAGGTTCTTACCTGGTTTCAGAATGGGGATAACGATACTTGCCCGCCATTGCGACGGAAACTCACCCTCGACCCAAATACAGTTGTAAAGGTCGAGGAGCCGTCGCTGGCAGTCCACTGAGAGGTGTTTCAGCATCTGGCAGTGGATGCTATCTGGTCCAGGAGCGGTATCAGGGCAAGCGGCAAGGGCACTGCGGAATTCCCACTCACTGAATGGAACATTGTACGATTCTGGATGGGGGGGGCGAAACGAAAGGCTTCGACGTTCCACCCGCTCTTTAATGGAGCGGAAGGCCAGGGGGTAATGCGCAGAAGCGGAACTCATAGCAAAATGCTCTGCCAAGTGGCTTGCAATGACGTCGGAGTCTGTACAAACTGCTCCATTCAGTGAGAGCGCAGGGATGCTGGCAGGGGTCCTATAGCCGTAGACGCGTCGAATCTTGGCCCAGACCTGCGATGGAGTGACATGGAGGCCAATGGTGGACACATACCGCTCCCAGCACTCCTTCTTGCCTTGGTGGATAAGGAGGCGGGCCCGCACACGCAGCCATTTGAAGGCGATAAGGTGGTCTATGGAGGGATGTCGCTTGTGACGCTGGAGCGCCCGCCGGCGATCTTTAATCGCTTCAGCGATCTCAGGCGACCACCAAGGCACAGCCCTCCGCCGAGGGGACCCAGAAGAACGGGGAATGGCAGATTCGGAGGCAGTAACGATGCCGGTGGTGACCGATTGAACCACCGCATCAATGTCATCAGTAGAGAGAGGCTCAATAGCGGCAGTGGAGGAGAACAAGTCCCAGTCACCCTTATTCATAGCCCATCTGCTAGGGCGCCCAGAAGAGTGACGCTGTGGTAGTGACAGAAAGATCGGAAAGTGGCCGCTACCACACAGGTCGTCATGCACACTCCATTGGACAGACGGTAAGAGGCTAGGGCTACAGATGGAAAAGTCAATGGCGGAGTATGTCCCATGCGCCACACTGAAGTGAGTGAAGGCACCATCATTTAACAGTGAGAGATCGAGCTGCGACAATAAATGCTCAATGATGGCGCCTCGACCTGTTGCCACTGACCCACCCCACAGAGGGTTATGGGCGTTGAAGTCGCCCAATAGCAAGAAAGGTGGCGGCAATTGGGCTATCAGCGCCCCCAGACACCCTTTCATAAGCTGCTCGGTTCTTATAATAACCCCGATAGCCGCGGAGGGTGGGGGTGCGCATTGCTGGAAACCAAGTTTCCTGCAGAGCAATGCAGAGGAAAGGGTGAAGGCTGATGAGTTGGCGGAGCTCAGCTAGATGGTGGAAGAAACCGCTGCTGTTCCACTGGAGGATGGTTTTGTCCATGGCTGAGAAAGGCGTGACGGGACTGTGAAGGCAGATTACGCCGCTGGGTCACCTGCTGCCTCCGATTGAGCACCTGCGCTAGTGCTATTCATGGCGTCTGAGGGACCAGCGAGATCGAGGTCCTCAGCGGACGCCAGAATCTCCACCTCGTCCTCAGACGCAGAGCTGGAAGGTTGCGGTGGGGTGGCTGCCACCGCGAGTTCCTTGGGCTTAGAGCTCTTCTTCTTTGATTTCTCACGCTGCTCCTTGGGTTTAACTGGCTGGGAGGGCTTCACTGATTCAGTCTCCGGGACTGAGGAGGATCGTGAAGCCCTTCGACCAGCTGATTGTGGACACTTACGCCACTGTCGGTCGTCAGCCTTCCCGCTGGTGGAAACCTGGGAAGGGAGGGACCCAAGGGACCCCTTGCGAGCGTGAGAAGCCGAAGAAGTTGGACACTTCTCCAGCTTAGAAGCGGGGAGCCACGTCCCCGATGGGGGGGATGGTGTTGCTCCTGAGGTAGGTGGCACAGGAGCAACCCGGTGGGTAGAGCCCCCCACTGGCAAGGGGGCAGGAGGAGTTGTACCACTCGTCGATCCGGCCGGAAGTCGCGAAACTGATGGGACGAGCACAGGTGTTGTAGCAGCGGCGTAGGAAGATTCCATTCTCACTGGATGTAATCGGTCGTATTTCCTTTTGGCCTCAGTGTAAGTCAGGCGGTCCAGGGTCTTATATTCCATGATTTTGCGTTCTTTCTGGAATATTCTGCAGTCTGGCGAGCAAGGTGAATGGTGCTCCCTGCATTTGACACAGATGGGAGGCGGGGCACATGGAGTATCGGGATGAGATGGGCGTCCGCAATCTCGACATGTGAGGCTGGAAGTGCAGCGGGAAGACATATGGCCGAACTTCCAGCACTTGAAGCACCGCATCGGGGGAGGGATATAGGGCTTGATGTCACATCGGTAGACCATCACATTGACCTTTTCTGGTAATGTATCACCTTCGAATGCCAAGATGAAGGCACTGGTAGCAACCTGATTGTCCCTCGGACCCCGATGAACGCGCCGGACGAAATGAACACCTCTACGTTCTAAGTTGGCGCGCCGCTCGTCATCAGACTGCAAAAAGAGGTCCCTATGGAAAATAACACCCTGGCCCATATTTAAACTCTTATGTGGTGTAATAGTAACGTTAACATCCTCCAACTTGTCACAAGCAAGTAACCTGCGTGACTGGGCGGAGGATGCCGTTTGTATCAGTACTGACCCAGAGCGCATTTTAGACAAGCCCTCCACCTCCCCAAACTTGTCCTCTAAATGCTCGACGAAAAACTGAGGCTTTGTGGAGAGAAAAGACTCCACATCAGCTCTCGTGCAAACTAAGAATCCGGGCGAATAACTTACCTCCATCCTGTGACTTACGCTCTTCCCACAGCGTGGTCAGGGAGGGGAACGTTTTCGGATCGTACTTCTGAGCATTAAATTGAGCCCGAGAACGCTTAGAGACTGCTGGCGGCTGGCCGCCAGCGAGAGATGATGTACCACGCTTCATTGCGGGTCATCCGCCCTGATGCCACCTACTCCGACCAAGGGCCCTCCCCACGGGCGCCACCCAGCCACAGCAAGAGCCACCTGGCAGGATGGCCATTGCCGGGAGTCCTGATGCCCCAGGGAGATGGCCATCTACTCCTTGGCATATGTGGGGAGTGAACGGCGCAGGCATCAGTAGAGCGATCCCTGTGTTGTCAGGGGGCCACAACCAACAGGGTACATGGCGGCCCCACCACAACGGACTGGCTACCGTGCTGGATCTTAGGTGCAAAAACGTACAAGGTCGTCGTCGCAGTTAAAAGAAACACTGCAGAGTGCAGCGTGGTAATCGCACCCAGGGACGTATCCTCGCCCAAGAGATCGAAAACGAGCGGGACACCATTGCAACGACGAGAAAGCCGGCTAAAGGTCTAATTGCACGATGGATACAGTGCACCATGTAAGGCTCCCTTCCCCAATTGGCTCGCTCTTCGGAATAATTTAGAAAGATGGAGGTCAAACCCGAGAGGGGACCATCACATAAGGCCGAAACATGTGAGACTCCTTTTCGTCGCCTCTTACGACAGGCAGGAGTACCGCGGGCCTATTCTAACCCCCAAACCCGCAGGGGGGTCTATCGCGGATTAACGAGGAAGGCTTCGTCAAACCTCCCAAGAAGAAAATGGCGCGGAATCGACAGCAACCTTCCGAAGAAGCCATTGCTTTGCACAATCGTTTTGAAGCAATGGACGAAGGCGACGAGGGGACGGCTCCAGCTGCGCAGCAGTAGCCACTGCCGCAGCAGCAACGCCCTCAACCAACACAACAGCGGATACCACCTATAGTCCTTCAATACCCCGATGATTACCGGACTCTGTATGAGTGACTTAAGTAACACTGCAAGCAGCCTTTCACCGCTAATCAGGCCGGCAGGGACAAGCTTAAGCTGATATTGTCCAGCACTGAAGATTACATGACGGTCATGAATATGGTTGGATCCAAGGGCATCTCTTTTTATACCTTCCCAATGGTGCGACCACCAACTCTGACGGTTGTAATCCGAGGCATCCTGAACTCCCTTCAGAATGACTACATCAAGGAGTCACCGGAAGAGCTTGGCTTCGTGGCCACAGTCGTGGATTACCATAAGATACCTGGCACAAACAGGAAATCCTGTCTGCGGGTCGTCGTGCTGCCTGACATGGACCGTCACCATGAAATCTTCCCTCTGATCAGGCTCTGTGTCCTGGCAGTGACGGTTGAAAAACTCCGGAAATCACGAGGAGTCCTGCAGTGTTATCGCTGCCATGGCTTCAACCACGTCGCTCGACAGTGCACCATGCCAGCTCTGTGTGTTCGATGTGGCGGAGCAAGAACTGCACGCACCCACGGCAAGAGCCTGCTGAATGTGGCCTGTGTGGAGGAAACCACCCAGCGAACTACCGCGCTCGCCTGAAACAGAAGGAGGCCAGTCGCTGCCAACGAGGACTACCGCCGTTGAACACCAAACAGCGCTCACCCAGAGGCACAGCCAGGAACGCCACAGCATCTACGCGGGCTGCAGCAGACTATCGCCCTCAGCCGCCTACCCTGATTGAGCGGCGACGTGCCTACGTCCTGCAACACCAAACAGCTGCTGATGTCGCTCGGGGTGCAGTTCAGGCCCACACTCCTGCTCCGAGGTTGGACCTGTCGCAGTCCTCTTTTCCGACATTGCCACCACGACACCACCAGGACGCTGGCCAGCAGCTCCCCTCCAGAAGTCAACCCCAAGATGCTGACACACGTGAAGACTCATCAGACGATGCTGGCTGCTCTTACCGAGATGAACAAAGCCGTTCAGGCACTCCATGGTACCACTGCAGCCATGGTCGAGGCGACCGTTCGAGGAGCACTAAGTGCCAACCGCAAGAATCCATCTGTCCAGCATGGCCGGGATTAGACGACTAGAAGACCTCTGCGTTGTCACCTACAATGCTAATGGACTCTACCACGAGCTCTTGGACCTGCGGCAGTTCCTCCTCAACCACGATGTGGATCTCTGTCTAGTTACAGAGACTCATCTCAAGCCAGACCTCAGGGCGAATATAGCTAATTATAGGTGCTACCGTACTGACTGGATGACAGCCGGGTGCGACACCACGATCTATGTCAAAAACGGCATTCGACAATACGCTGCACCAACGCCGCTGCTCCAGACCTTCGAAGCAACGGCGGTCGCGGTCGAGACCTCCCCACTGGCCTCGTGACGTTCATTACGGCTTATCTTCCGCCACGTGGACTTCTTAACATGGACAAAGCTCGTGTGCTGCTCCAAGTTCGTGGCAAACTCTCCATTGCTGGACCAAGTGGATGCCTATGCCTGCAGACCGGATACTCCCACCTGCTTTCCCTCCAGAGGTGCCCCGGATGTCCTGGACTTTGCCATCACTAAAGGGCTACGGCAGTTCCTCACTGCAGAATCGATCCATGCCTTTAACTCTGATCACATTCCTGTCCTATTCAGGCTCACTGTCGCCCCTTCATCACAGCCCCACCGTCGGGATTTGAAGAGGATGGACTGGGACCATTTCCATGCTCACCTCTCTCGTTCCATCATTCTCCACCCTGGGGATAATGCTGACGACATCGACTGGGCGATTGACGAATTCACCACCACTGTGGGGACTGCCTTGGATTCCTCCATGCTACGCCTCGAAGATCGCCACCACCACGGCGTGGTCTCCTGCTGGATATCCTTGACCTTATCCGTGAGAGGAATCGACTCTCTAAGGACTGACAGCTTACGAGGAATCCCCAACTGAAGTGGCATATCAACTACCTCTGACGCACCATCAAGTCAGCCATCATTGACCACAAAAATCGTCAATGGGCGTCGCAGTTTTCTTCCTTCAAGCCGGATGCTCACTCCTGGGATGCGTGTGGTTTTTCACTAAACGGAAGGCCACCATTCATCCTCCGGATATTCCCAATGGCGTCGCTTATGCGCCTTTGGACAAGGCTAATGCACTGGCCAACGTATTTGAAGCGAACTTCCGATGCATCGCTGACCCCATCGACCTGCAGCATGTCCAACTCACGGAGGGGGACATGGCCACATACCTGGCAGAAGAATTTGGCGAAGAGGACGATTTTCTCATGCCCATTACTCCGACTGAAGTCAAGCCCACCATCGCGGCCTTATCTTCCACCAAAGCGCAGGGAGCTGATGACATTCCTGTGAGGGTCTTGAAGAAATTGCCGCCCATCGCTCTCATGATACTTGCCACTATCTTCAACACTATCATCAGGACCTGCACTTACCCGACAGCCTGGCGACATGCCGTTACTGTCGCTGTTCCTAAACCAGGCAAACCCCGCCAGGATCCTCGGAACTACTAGCCCATCAGTCTGCTGCCTCATCTTAGCAAAGTCTTCGAGAGGCTACTGCTGCACCGCCTACGGTACTACCTAGACCACAGACGAATTCTCCTGCATGAACAGCTTGGCTTTCGGAAGGGGCATTTCACCTGCCTACAGCTGATCCGAGTGGTGGAAGAAGTCACGCAAGCCTTCAACAACAGGGAATACTGTGGTGCCATCATCTTAGATGTCTAGAAGGTGTTCGATAGTGTGTGGCATTGCGGGCTGTTATACAAGCTCGCCACCTACTTGTGAGGACGACCTCACACAAGCTGATAACGGTGGGAGTTCCGCAGGGCTCTCCCCTGAGCCCCACACACTATTCCATCGACACGTCTGACCTCCCTCGATCTCCACACATTGGGAGGGCCCTCTATGCCGATGACACCCTTCTCAACACCCGTAGCAGATGGCCCACCGCTCTGCACCATTGGTTGCGAGATGCCCGCTCCGACCTCGAGACGTGGGCGACAAGATGGCGAGTCTCCTTTGATGTCCTCAAGAGCCAGGCCGTCATCTTCACTAGGAGAAGATCGTCGCAAGTCCCGCCGATCCGCTTGTTTGGTGTGGACATCATGTGGACCGACACCGCCACCTACCTGGGAGTCATCATGGACTGTCAAGTGACGTGGCACCAGCTAGCTGCGGCTGTCCGCCTTAAAGTGCATCAACGACTGGGGGCCTTATACCCCCTCCTTAACGAACACTCTGCACTCTCCGTGAGGAACGGGCTTCTGATCTACCGTTTATTTATCCGCTCAGTGATGGACCATGTAAGCGCCGTCTGGGGATATGCAGCCAATACACACATTCGTCGCCTTCAGCAGCTCCAGAATAAGGCACTCCGCCGCATCTTTCATGTTCCTGCCACATTCCCGTCCAAATATCTCCATGAGGCAGCGCAAGAGGACTACATCATGGCTTGCTTTCAACGCCAAGCGCGAAATCTGTATCATTCCTCTGCGGAATCGGACAACCCTCTCATCCAGAGTCTTGGTGTTCCGTCTCAAGACAGAGAACGCTACAAGTGGCCCAGCGCGCTACTTAGCCGCTAATTTGCTGAGAATCGCTCCCCTATTCTGATCTATTTTTCTCCACCGCCTACATGATGTCAAATAAATAAATCATCTTTCCTTATCAAAATCCGACTTTAGTAGTAAATGCCTTCTTGGTAAATACTACCTATCCTAAGTAGATGAAACACTGATGAAGCGGACCGGCGCTTGCTACCCGGTTAGAGTTAGTCTTCCGTGGAGAGCGGGCGTGCTACGCGTGCGCTGCGATGAGTACGGAGTCTTCCTCAGCGAAGGGTGTGGCGGATCGCTGTCCGGCGGAGCTCGCTTCGTCGGCGGCCCCTTCCGGCCCCCCCAAAATGACGACACGGCAAAGGAAACAGGGAAATGACTTATTGACGGCATCTGCCCGGACCCTGGACATCGAAATGGACTATTATGAATCGGCATCGGAAAAAGATGTGGACATGCCTGACCAGCAGGACACACCTACCGCGGCACAATACCGTAAGACGAGGACAGATTCGCAGACAAGAGGACGCCGAACGACCGGAAATGAAGACGACTTTGAAAATCCGCCGAAGAAGAAACTAGCGCTCGGCCAGTGGCAACAGTAGACGCCGACAGTACCGACGGCCAATAGATTTGACGCCATTGAAGACGATGGGGCAGCACACACCGCAGACGCGGCGCAGCAGCAGCCACAGCAGCAACAGCCACAACAACAGCAGCAATCACAGACGCCCACACCACGGCACAACATTCCACCAATTGTGCTGCAGTATAAGGACTCATACATGGAACCTTGTGTGTGGTTAAAGAACCACTGTAAGCAGCCCTTCACTGTCAAGCAAGCGGGGGGCGAAAAGTTGAAGTTGACAGTCACTTCCGATGAAGATTACTGCACAGTAGTACAAATGGTCGGTGAAAAGGCTATTCCTATGTACACATTTCCGACCGTGCGACCTGCAACGTTGAAGACTGTCTTTCGTGGAATTCCCTTCTCCGTTCCACATGACATCAAGGAAGTCTTAGAAGATATGGGCTTTACCGCCATGGTCGTTGATCACCACAGGATGCCGGGAACGCAGCAGCACACGAGCCTTTGTCGTTGTGCTGACCGACACACCGCAGCACCACGAAGCTTAGAAGATAACTAGGATGCTCGATCTAACGATTTCTGTCGAATATCTCCGGAAATCAAGAGGACCCGTACAGTGTTTCCGGTGCCAAGGGTTTAATCATGTAGCCTGGCACTGCACAATGCCGTTCGTCTGTATGAGGTGTGGTGGCCCACACGACAGCAGGCAGTGCACACGTCGTCGCGAAGAACCTGCCAAATGCGGGCTTTACGGTGGAAATCATCCAGCGAGTCTTCGATCCTGCCCAAAACATAAAGACGCCACCAGAAGAATGAGGGGCCTGCCGCCTATGAAGAACAGGACAAGCAACGCTCCTCCTTCCGCCGCCAGTAGAAAACCACCACCACCCAGCAGCGCCACAGCGGCATGGCCGAGCCTGATGGAGAGAAGAACTGCACGAATACGCCAACAGATGGCCACTTCAGCAGCTCCACAGCGCAACACATGGGGTTTACCCCCACCAGATGCAGCTGCAGCGCCCACAACAATGGATCAACGTCCATCCAACCAGACGCCCCCGCCACAAGAGGGACTTCAATCTTCACACCACCCCCAACTGGGAATGCAAGATGTTGTAGCACTCCTCCAGTCCATTTCCGACACAATGGCCCAGATGAATACAGCCATGGCAGAAATGAACCGAACACTGCAAGCCATCCCCACCACAGTCGCCACTGCAGTTGAGGCGGCACTCGGAAGCCTCATGCAAGTCAGCCATGCATCACCAGCTGCTCATCATCATGCCTAGAGTTCGACGCTTTTAAGATTTATGCACTGCCACGTACAATGCCAACAACATCCACCCAGACCTGCTGGAATTTCATCAGTGTTTAATAGAACACAACGTTGATATCTGTTTGGTGACAGAAAAGCATCTGAAGCCCGGTCTCCGAGCAAACGTCGCAAATTACAACTGCTACAGGAATGACAGATTGACAGCCAAGGGAGGCACAGCCATCTACATTATAGCATCCATCGCTCATTATGAAATGCCATCACCAACAATTCGGACAATCGAAACGACAGCTGTTGCAGTGGAAACCTCAGCAACCATTATCACCTTTGTTGCTGCATATTGACAACCTAAAGGACTTCCGGTTAAGGACGACGCTAAATTGCTCCAACAACAACCTGGCAAGCTGTTTATCGCGGGCGATTTAAACGCCAAACACGCGGCGTGGAACAGTATCGTCACCACCTACAGCGGCAGAAGACTACTGCAATTGCTGGAAGAAACCAATGCATACGTATGCGGACCTGAAGAACCTACACATTACCCAGCTAGAGGACAAGGAACTCCGGATGTTCTCGACATTGCCATCAGGACTTAATCAGCCCATGTCAGCAGATTTTTACCATCTTCTCAACTCGGATCACCTGCCAGTTATTTTTAACTTGCATGTTGAACCAACTCAGAGGCAGCAATTACTCAACACCAAGAAGACTCGCTGGGATGATTGCCGCGCCCATATCCGGTCACATCTAGACAACACACCGATCGACGAGACCACTGACATCGACGCTGACGTAGACACCTTCGTGGACGCCATCACCGACGCCATCACTTACTCGACGCCACCGCCAAGAAGAGGACCACCACCACCAGCTCCCGGACTGCCACAGCACATACTCGACTTGATCTGCGAAAGGAATCGCCTCTGCAAAGAATGGCGGCTGACGAGGAATCCGGACGTCAAACGACGCGTGAATGCACTGAGACATCAAAGCGACGTTAGCCCATCACAAGAACCAGCAATGGACCTCCAAGCTGGTGACCTTTAAGCAGATGCTAATTCTTGGGACGCTGTACGCTTCTTTACTAAACGTCTGACGAGGATTTCTCCATTGGAAACTCCAACCGGCGTAGTCTATACACCAGGAGATAAAGCCAACGCCTTAACGGATGTTTTTGAAGCAAATTTCCGACCGATGAACGACGATGTGGACCAGTAGCACATCGCCAACATCGAAACGGACGTCTCAAAGACGACCCGGAAGAGGACGCCATACCACCAGTCACAGCAGAAGAAGTTGAACTTTACGTACGAGGCATGAACAACAACAACAAAGGCCCTAAACACGACGGTATGCCAAGTAGGGCACTCAAACAGCTACCGCAAGAAGCCTTTTCAAGAATAGCAGCTACCTTCAACAAAATTCTCCGCCGCAAACTATACCCACGTCAGTGGAAACATGCAACAATAGTCGCCCTGCCCAAACCAGGGAAAAACAGGAAGAAGCCGTCCAACTACCGGCCTATCAGTTTGTTGCCGCAGATCAGTAAGCTCTTCAAGCGTTTACTTCTCAAACGACTGATGCTCATAGTGAACGACCGCCAGCTGCTACCGCCCAAGCAATTCGGATTCAGAAGCGGACACCCCACAACACATCAATTACTTCATGTTGTGGAGTACATCACACAGGCATTTAACAACCAGGAATTCTGCGCTGCAGTCTTCCTGGATGTCTCAAAAGCGTTTGATAGCGTATGGCACACGGGACTCCTATGGAAGCTACACAACTTCGGAGTACCTCTGCCATTCATCAAGTTGTTCTCCTCCTACCTATAAGACAGAAGCTTTGCTGTCACAGTCGACGATTCTCAATCAACCATCCGCCCCCACACGTGCCGGAGTTCCCCAAGAATCTGTTCTTGGACCGACGTTCTATTCCCTGTACTCATCGGACCTGCCGCAGACTCCCAGAGTCGAGAGAGCAATATATGCTGATGACACTGTCCTGTACACGAGAAACAGATGGACAGAAGGGATACACCGACGCCTTCAAGACGCCTGCCATGACCTAGAAGACTGGTCCCGCAAATGGTGTATTGGATTCAATCTTCAGAAGAGCCAAGCCACCGTTTTTACGAAAAGAAGAGTTTTGCACATTCAAGAAATTTCACTTTTTGGCACTGACTTGGCATGGTAATAGATAGGTATGTACCTTGGAGTAGTTTTGGATTCCCAACTCAACTGGAATCATCAAGTGGACTGTTTGGAATAAGGTCAACCAGAGTATTGGGGCTCCAGCAGTGAACTGATCAAGAACCTGGGTGCACCGAACGAAGACAGAGACCACTATAAGAGGCCCATGGCTCTGCTGTTTCGCTAAAAGCCTACAGCACCCACAAGAAGATGTAACAAACCCAAAGTTAGTACCCAAATTACCCATGCCGAAATAAAGATGACATAAACACCCCCAGAACTTCCAAATGCTGTCCTCTACACTCACAATGGTTATTAAAAGCTCTCACGTAAATACTACACGAACACAGACACACAGTCTAAGAAGGTTGACGGAACGGCGCTTGCTACCCACTAGAATTAGTGATATCGTGAAGGGATTAAGCACGACTCTGCGCTCGCAGAGTCATGGTCCGATAGCTTGGTTGGTTGGTGGGATTAAAGGGACCAGACTGCTACGGTCATCGGTCTCTTTTTCCAAAACTTAAAAACACCCACACAGAATAAAAACGAACAATGGAAAAGACGACAGACGACACAGGACAAGAAAGACTTAAGACAAAGACCAGACAAAAGGAATTAAAATCACACAGAGGGTGATAGTGGTTGGCCGACCATAGAGACAAAAAAGGGAAAGCCAACCACCAAGAAACACACTAAAAACTCAGTATAAAATCGTAGGTCAAAGGCCAGACTCGACACAAAAAAATACAAACACTTAGATTAACTGATAAAAGCCCCCCTGCCCGAATAAAACGCAAAACTAAACCTGCCATGGCAGTGTCATCAGTTAAAAAGGCAGGGAGCGTATCAGGCAGCGCAAATGTCTGTCCAAGGACAGCTAAAAGTGGACAGGCCAACAAATTGTGGACCACCGTCAAAGCCGCCCTGCAGTGACAGAGACGGGTCCTCACGCCTCAGTAAATATCTGTGCGTCAGCCGGGTGTGGCCAATGTGGACCCGACAAAGGACAGCTGAGTCCCTGTGAATGGCTCACATGGATGAACGCCACACAGTCGTCGTCTCCTTTATAGCATGGAGTTTAGTGGGTGTGGTCAGATTGCGCCATTCAGCGTCCCACAGCGCAAAAACTTTGCGGCGTAAGAAGGCTCGCAAATCAGTCTCCAGCAGGCCAACGTCCAGAGATGGTTTACTGGTGGCCTCTTTTGCCAGGTGGTCACCATTTTCATTAACAATTTTGGTAAACATTTTTGGAATACAGTGAACAATAGATTATTATATTTTGACTTAAGTTCAGTCTCGATCACACCATTTATGTTTCAATGACATAGGTAACCAGTTTCGGTTATTTTTACATAACCATCCTAAGGGAGCCATGGGTCTGATGATGTTTGTGTAAAAATAACCGAAACCAGTTACCTGTGTCATTGAAACATAAATGGTGTGATCAAGACTGAACTTTAGTAAAAATACAACATTTTCATTGCCGGGTATCCCAACATGGCCTGGGGTCCACAGAAAGACCACAGAGCGGCCGCAACGAGCAAGAGTATGGAGGGACTCCTGGACAGCCATCACCAGACGAGAGCGAGGGAAACACTGGTCGATAGCTCGTAAACCACTTAGGGAGTCGCTACAGATAACGAAGGACTCACCTGAGCAGGAGCACGAAAGATGGCGACCAGCTCAGCAGTGAAAACGTTGCAGCCAATCGGCAATGAGTCTTGTTCATAATGGTCCCCTAGAGTGAGAGCATAACTGACACGACCAGCAACCATCGAACTGTAAGTGTAAATAACGCCAGAGCCCTGATACGTGGCAAGGCTGGAAAGTAGTAGTAGTAGTAGTAGAGGGGTTTTGGGGGCGCACGACAGCAAGGTCTTCAGCGCCCGATCAGTAACATAGTGAGACGGGTGTCAAGAAAAAAACTCAGAACAGTTACATAAAACGGAACATAAAACACGGGGAACAATCATTGAAAAATATGTGCTCACCCACACCGAAGCGTGGGATGAAGCAGGGCGTCAGCAGTAAAACATGGACAACACAGGAAGAAAAAGGGAGAGGGAGCTAAAACAATGTAGCACATGGAAGTGGCTGGCTGACCGCAAGGAAAAACTGGGAGGAGTCAGCCACTCTGCAATACACTAAATCAACCAGCCTAAAAGTTTAGGCCAGAGTCCAGACACATCACAAAACTTAAAAACCCTAGACACACACGTCTCATCATTAGCTAAAACACAAGGCAGATCCCCATAAACTTGTGCTTCTGCACTTGCATCACGGTATAAAATGCAGTCTGTTAAAATGTGTCGGACAGAGATGTGCACACCACAAGCAGCACAAAACGGAGGATTCTCCCGCCGTAATAAATAGCTATGCGTCAGAGGACAGTGCCCGATCCGAAGATGTGTGAGGGCCACCTCTTCCCGCCTGAGCAGCCGGCAGGAAGAACGCCACGGCCGAGTGGTTGTCTTTACCGAGCGCAGTTTATTGGCCATCACCGCCAGCCATTCGTCCTCCCACAACTCCATGCACTTCCTGTGGAGTGCAGCGATGACTGACTGCAAGGGGATAGGACACTGGACCACATCCTGCTCTCTGCAGGTCTCCTTGGCAGCCCGATCAGCCTGTTCATTGCCCCATATGCCGACATGACCAGGCACCCAGCAGAAGGATACCTCTTTACCCCGCCGTTGGAGCAAGTACAGTTGGTCATGTATCAGCTGGACCATCTCCTCAGTCGGGTATAGGTTCTGCAGTGATTGTAAGGCACTAAGAGAATCGGAGCAGAGAAGAAATCGATCGCCCCGAACACGACACATGAGCTCCAGTGCCTTCAGGATCGCGTGGAGCTCCGCTGCGAAAACGGTATATTCAGCAGGGAGGCGAATCCGGGTAACATGGTCAGGGAACACCACAGAACAGCCAAGGAAAGTCTCCTGTTTGGAGCCATCAGTATAAACAACAGTGAAACCGTGATGCACATCTAAAATGTTAAAAAAACAGAGATTGGAACGTAAAATCTGGTGTGCCATCCTTCTTAAAACCAGTCAAATCTAAAATAAGTTTGGGTCTCCGGAGGGCCCAAGGTGGAGATCTGCTCCAACCGCGACGTAAAACACGAAGACCAGCCATAGACATTGCAGCGAGGCAATCCTGTGCGCGAATCCCATAGGGCTGCGTCGCACGTTGCCGGTTATGAAACAACCGTGCCAGAGGAGGCTGAGCAACGGTATGGTATGCAGGGGTGTATGGTGTGGACAAAGTTTTATACGCCTGGCGCACTGTAAGTAGCCGTCGCCGCATATGAAGTGGCGGTTCTCCAGCCTCTGCACAGAGGCTTGGTATGGGGCTAGTTCGGAATGCCCCAGTGGCCAACCGAAGCCCTTCATGGTGCACAACGTCCAACAACTTTAAGTAAGAAGGCCTCGCAGACCCATACACCGTGCAACCATAATCGAGCCGAGATCGCACAAACGCCCTGTAAAACTGGAGCAGACAAGTCCTGTCAGCTCCCCATGTACTGTGGCTAAGACATTTTAAAATAAAGTGTGAAGCGACCGCCGTTTCAGGTCTTTAAGATGAGGTAACCACGTGAGCCTCGAGTCAAAAATGAGCCCCGGAAATCTCACCGTGTCTTTAAAAGTAAGAATAGTGTCCCTCAACCGCAACTCAGGAAAGGTTAAAATCGAACGAGAGCGCTTAAAAAGAACACATACAGACTTCTCGGTGGAAAACTTAAAACCGCTCTTCTGCGCCCAGTCATCCAAACGCCTAATCGTAAGTTGCAACTGACGAGTTGTCGTTGCTAGGCTTGAGGAAGAGCAGAACAAAGAGAAATCATCCACAAACAAAGAACACTGGACAGGACTTTTCACTATGGACGTAATGCTATTAATAGCGATGGCAAAGAGAGTCACACTTAAAACGCTACCCTGAGGGACACCATTCTCCTGCTCAAAGCGATCAGACAGGACGTCACCAATTCGGTATCTAAAATATCGTGGCGAGAGGAAAGACTGAATAAAAAGAGGAAGACAACCACGAAAACCCCATTCGTGAAGCTGCTACAGGATGAGACGCCTCCAAGTCGTATCGTAGGCCTTCTCGATGTGAAAAATACACCTAGAAGGTGATGACGGCGGAGGAAAGCTTGTTGTATAGCCGCCTCCAGGAGGGCAAGGTTATCGAAGGTGGAACGAAACCTCCTGAACCCTCACTGAAAGCGACTAAGGAGATGCCGGGATTCTAACATCCAGACAAGGCAGCGGTTGACCATCCGCTCCAAGGTCTTCCCTATGCAACTAGTGAGGGCAATACTACGGTAGCTACTTGGGGTCGTGCGGTCTTTCCCAGGTTTTAAAAAAGGGATTAAAAACTGCCTCACGCCACGCGTCAGGAAAGTGACCCGACGCCCAAATGGCATTAAAAAGTGCGAGGAGGATTTCTCTGTTGCGCATTGTGAGGTGCCATAGCATACTGTAATGGATCCTGTCGTGACCAGGGGATGTGTCACGAGCTCCAGACAATGCACAATCCAGCTCCCACATAGAAAATGGGCAGTTGTAAATTTCATGAGAAGTGGACTGGAAGTCCAGACTACATCTCTCAGCAGCGGCTCTATGGCGCTGGAAACCTGGATCCTGACTGGTTGTTGCAGTAACTGTGGCAAAATACGCTGCCATAGTCTCGGCAATGTCTCGCGGATCCGTGTGGAGAGTGCCATTATTCATTACAGCAGCTATGGGGCACCTCCCTCCTCTGCCAGAAATTCTCCTGATGGTCTCCCACACAATGGAACTGTTGGCGGAACGACTAATGGTGTTCAGGAACTGTTGCCATGACCTCTTCTTGCCTCCACGAATAATGCGGCGACATCTTGCCCTCGCCACCCGAAAGGCTGCAAGATTCTCAGCAGTCGGCCGACACTTGAACCGATGCAGAGCTGCACGCCTAGTCCTGATTGCAGAGCGGCATTTGGCACTCCACCAAGGCACAGGTGGCCTCTTCCGGTGGCCCGTGGACTGTGGAATGGATGCCGCAGCAGCGTGGTGGACCGTGTTGGTAATATGATCCGCCCACATCTCAACATTCGCACAGTGTTCGAATTGGGCCAACTGGCTATAAAGTGTCCAGTCAGCTCCACTGAGCACCCATCGTGGTGGTCTCCTTTCGGTGCTCACGCCATCTGGCAGGTGAATCCAGATTGGGAAATGATCACTGGCGTGCAAGTCGGCGACCACTTCCCAATGAGCACTGGCGGCAAGAGCTGGAGAGCAAAGCGAGAGATCAATGGCAGAGAACGACCCAGTCGCTGTGCAGAAATGAGTACTCTGTCCTCCATTGAGCAAGTAGGCACAGGATGACAGGAGAAGCCTCTCAATTGCTCTACCCCTGGGGCAGGTAATTGCAGAGCCCCAAAGCACATTGTGGGCATTAAAATCACCACAAATAATGAATGGCTGGGGGAGCTGTGTAAGAAGGTCGGCGAGGGCCGCTTCATCAAGTGCATCATGTGGGGGCAAGTAAAGGGAACATAAAGTCAATGGATGACGCACTTGCACGGACACAGCGACGGCCTGTAAAGTCGTCGTAAGTGAGAGAGGCGAGGAGTGGTAGTCCGTCCTGACGAAAATACCTACGCCTCCTCTAGCTCTCTCTCCACACAGGTCGTCCTTTTTGTGGAGCGTATAGCCTCGTATCTCAGGGGAGTACGATGGATGGAAATAAGTCTCCTGGAGACATACACAGTGGTCTATCCTGAGATAGGAGATGAAGTTCTTCCACATGCGTCCTGAACCCTTGCAAGTTCCACTGAAGTATGGGAGCCATCTATGATGGGGGTAGCACCTTCATCCTGTCTCTCCGACGAGGCGGGGAGACCGCAGCAGGTGGAGGAGCAGGCGTGGGGTGAGATGATTGCCCCACACATATATCGTACTCCATCAACTCTGGGGAAGAGTCAGAGGAAGCCTCACGTAAAACAACATCCGCACGGTCAGATGGTTTACCACAGGATTTGACCCGCTGTTGCTGCTATACAGGAGCTTTCTGTGGTTTGGTGGGCTTTGGGGGAGCGAATGTGGGAGTGGTAATTGGCGCACTGGGCTTGGGAACAGCCGCAACTGTTGGAGGCGCCAGGGGCTGGCCCAAGTTCGCCACTGTACCTTTGTCTGCCAGTCGAGTAGGGGCTACTGGCTCTGAAACACTGGCGGCGTTGCAAGTGCACTGACAGCTGCAGGTGTTAGTGCCAACACTCACCACCTCGGTCTGCGTCGAGGCATCGACTTTTGGAGTAGGCTTCTGAACCAGGGATGCAAAAGTTGTAGCAAATGTGGGAGGCTGCATCGACTTATAGATCTTCTTGGCCTCACCATAGGGGATACGCTTGGTTGTTTTTATTTCCTGGACTTTGCGTTCCTCTAAAAATATTCGGCAGTCCCTACTCCACACAGGGTGGCTGCCAGAGCAATTGATACATCTGGCTGGAGACGAGCAACCAATTCCTTCATGAGCAGCCTTACCACAGTTGCTACAAGTCGCTTCGCCTTTACACCCGAAGGTGGTATGCCCAAAACGCTGGCATTTAAAACAGCGCATTGGAGACGGGAAATAAGGCCGCACACTAAGGCGAAGGAAGCCAGCTTTAATATGTTCTGGAAGTATCGTGCTACTGAAGGTCAGAATAAGAGAGTCGGATTTCACAAGATTGCCATCAACCCTCTTCATGATATGTTGAACATCAACGATACCTTCCGGAGCCCACTCCCGTTGCAGTTCGTCTTTGGGAATGTCGACTAGATCCCGGCATGTCACAACACCTTTGCTATAATTCAAGGTGCTGTGCAGTTCAGTGTCTATGGCATACTCCCCAAGGCATTTAGCAGCTTGCAGGTTAGCGGCTTGCTGGGAAGTGGAAGTTTCCACGAGCAAGGTCCCATTACACAAATGCTTCACTGATTTTAAGGAGCCACAGATGCCCTCCAGACCCTTTTGTATATAGAAGGGCGAAACCTTCTCAAAACTACCCTCCTTCCGTTTTACAATGAGAAACACATTCTGATTACCAGAATGCATTCTGTTACTAAAGACTTGACTTGTCAAAGATGTGCTCCAGTCAGGGGGACTGACTGCACGAGCCCTCTTCAGAGACTGGGTGTTAGAACCTTCCAGCGGCCCACCCTTTCCGCTGGGAGGAGGAAAAGAGGAATTCGAAGGATCCATCTCGGTCCCACGAGCAGCTAGGGAACTAGAAGTCCACCTAGACAGAGCCCCGCGTGCCTAGGTAAGCCTGATACAACTGGGGCGCGGCAGGTGCCCCAGAGGTTGCCCGCTTGTGACTATTCCACCCCAACAGCCATTCTTCTTATAGGCGCGCAGCACACCGTAAGATTGAGGGGTTTTTATAGAGGTTTACCTTCCTCGCAATCCAGGCGGGCAAGCCAAGATCCCCATTCCCTGAGACACACAACGTTCCACCGCCGCGCCGCACGGTGGTCGCTGAAGTATGCTCAGAGGTTAAGGTGACAGGGGACTGGCGGCGCTTACCAGTCCCCAGCTCAGGAACCCCGGGGTCGCCAAGCCCGTACCCAGCAAATGAATGCTGAGCCCCTGGGGGCAAGGATGGAAAGAAAGTGGCGGCAGAAGGCCTACGGAGGGACAGTTCTTCAAGCCCTGTGCCAATTCGAGACGAAGGCAAGGGCGGGGCACAAACCAGGGGGATGTACGCAGGGGGGCACGGAAAGGAGGTGGAAGAAGGAAAATCCCAAGCCCAAAGAGAATCTCTCTGACACAGACCGCAATCGTACAAGCCGACCGGGGCCAACGGTCTGGGAGATGTTTGACAAACTGAGGGAACAGGAGACAATAATTAGGATGTCCAGGCAACCTACAAACATGTGTAGCAAAAGCGGCCAATAAACGTTGGCGCCATAACTGCAGTGGAGGGACACCTGCCTCCACAAGTATGCTGTTCGCAGGGTTGGTCCAGAAAGCACCAGTGGCAAGTCGGATCCCGCTGTGAAGGATTGGGTCCAGCACCCGCAACGCAGAATGGGATACTGAACCATAAGCCAGGCTCCCATAATCCAGGTGGGACTGTATTAAAACCTGGTAGACCCGTATGAGGATAGATCGGTCGGCGCCCCAGCCAGTGTGGCTCAAGCATAGCAGAGCATTAAAATGCCGCCAACACATCTGTTCAAGCTGGCGAATATGTGGGAGCCAAGTCAACAGGGCATCAATAACCACACCCAAAAATTGATGTGTCTCCACCACAGCAAGAAGTTCGCGGCGAGGTAAAGCCGCGGCTCAGGGTGAACTGTTCGTCGCCGGCAGAAATGCATGAAGTAGGTCTTGGCAGCCGAAAACTGGAAATCATGCGCTACAGCCCAAGACTGTGCCTTGCGGATAGCGCCATGCAACTGACGTTCAGCAGCTGCAATGCCAATAGAGCTATAGTAGAGGCAGAAGTCGTCAGCGTACAACGAAGCTGAGACAGATGTCTCCACCGCCGCAGCGAGCCCATTAATTGCAATTAAAAAACAGGCAGACACTTAAGACAGATCCCTGTGGTACCCTATTCTCCTGAACTCGACAGGAACTATGGGAAGCCGCGAGTTTCACACGGAAGGTACGATCCAACAGAAAATTTCTGATAAAGATCGGCAGAGTGCCCTGAAGACCCCACATGTCGAAAAAGACAGCGACAAGCTGCTGACGGCGGGCAAAGGCGGTACAGATAGCTGACTCCAGGCTTATCAGATTGTCGGAGGCAGAGCGGCCTTTACGGAACCCACACTGAGATGAGGCCAGAAGGCCCCGAGGCTCGAGTACCCAACTCAACCGCCAGCTCACCATGCGTTCGAGGAACTTGCAAAGAACGTTGGTGAGGCTAATGGGGCGGTAGCTGTCCACCTCCAAAGGGTTCTTGCCAGGTTTCAAAATGGGGATTACGATGCTTTCCCGCCATTGCGACGGAAACTCACCCTTGACCCAGATACGGTTGCAAAGGTCGAGGAGGCCTCACTGGCAGTCCACTGAAAGGTGTTTCAGCATCTGACAGTGGACGCGATCTGGCCCGGGAACTGTATCAGGGCAAGCGTCTAGGGCACAGTGGAATTCCCACTCACTGAATGGAACACTGTAGGATTCAGGATGGCGGATGTTAAATGAAAGACTCCGACGTTCTATCCGCTCTTTAATGGAGCGGAAGGCCAGTCGGTAATTCACAGAAGCGGAACTCAGAGCAAAATGCTCTGCCAAGTGGTTTGCAATGACTTCGGAGTCAGTACAAACTGCTCCATTCAGTGAGAGTGCAGGGATGCTGACAGGGGTTCGATAGCCATAGAGGCGCCTAATCGTGGCCCAAATCTGCGATGGAGAGACATGGAGCCCAATGGTGGAGACATACTGTTCCCAGCACTCCTGCTTCCTTTGGCGTATAGGGCGGCGGGCCCTCACATGCAGCCGTTTAAAGGCGATGAGGTGTTCTATTGAGGGATGTCGCTTGTGACACTGGAGCGCCCACCGGCGATCTTTAAGCGCCTCAGCGGTCTCAGGCGACCACCAAGGCACAATCCTCCGCCGAGGGGACCCAGAAGAACTGGGAATGGCAGATTCTGCGGCGTTAACGATGCTGGTTTTGACTGAGTGAACCACTGCATCAATGTCGCCATTAAGAGGCTCAAGAGCGGCAATGGAGGAGAACAAGTCCCAGTCAGCCTTATTCATAGCCCATCTGCTGGGGCGCCCAGCAGAGTGACGCCGTGGCAGTGACAGAAAGATCGGAAAGTGGTCACTACCACACAGGTCGTCATGCACACTCCATTGGACAGACGTAAGATGCTAGGGGGACAGATCGAAAGTCGATGGTGGAGTACGTGCCATGTGCGACACTGAAATGTGTGAAGGTACCATCATTAAAATGGAAAGGTCGAGCTGTGTCAATAAATGCTCAACGGTGGCGCCTCGACCTGTTGCCACTGACTCACCCCACAGAGGGTTATAGGCGTTGAAGTCGCCCAGTAACAGGAAGGGTGGCGGCAATTGGGCTATTAGCGCAGCCTTGACATGATGCGGGACATCACCATCCGGTGGAAGATACAGACTGCAGACGGTAACAGCCTGTGGTGTCCACACCCAAACAGCGACAGCCTCTAAAGGTGTTTGTAGAGGGACAGAGATGCAGAAGGACATAGATGCAGATGCCACCAGATACCCTTTAATAAGATGCCCGGTTCTTATAACAACCTCAATAGCCACGGAGGGCTGGGCTTCGCATTGCTGGAAACCAAGTTTTCTGAAGAGCAATGCAGAAGAAAGGGGGTAGGCTGATAAGTTGTCGGAGCTCAGCTAGATGGTGGAAGAAATCGACAATTCCTTCCCGGGACCATTCAGCCTTCAGTTCGTCTAGGGGAATATCAACGAGATCTCGGCAAGTCACAACACCCTTGCTGTAGTTCAAGGTGTTGTGAAATTCAGTCTCAATCGCAAACTCCCCAAGAAATTGTGCCTTCTGAAGGTTCTGGACTTGCTGGAAGCTAGATGTTTCAACCAACAAGGTGCCATTTCGCAAGCGCTTTACAGATTTTAATGTACCAGCAATACCTTCTAAGCCTTTCTGGATGTAAAATGGCGAAACTTTGTCGAAACTCCCATCTTTTCTTTTAATTATAAGAAACACATTCTGCGAAGCAGCATGCGTTCTGTTACTACTACTACCTGAATCAGGAGGACTGGCGACACGAGCCCTCTTGTGAGATTGGGTGTTAGAACCTACCAGCGGCCCACCCTTTCCGCTGGGGGGAGAAGAAGAAAAGTTCGAGGGTTCCATCTCGGTCCCACGAGCAGCTAGGGAACTAGGAGTCCACCTAGACAGAGCCCCGCATGCCTAGGTAAGCCTTATACAACTGAGGTGCGGCAGACTCCCCAGAGGTTGCCCGCTAACGACTGTTCCACCTCAACAGCCATGCATCTCATCGGCGCGCAGCACACCTTGAGATTGAGGGGTTTTTTATAGAGGTGTATTCCATCCTCGCGACCCGGGCGGTCAGGCCAAGATCCCCATTCCCTGAGACACACAACATTCCACCGCCGCGCCGCACGGTGGTCGTTGAAGTATGCTCAGAGGTTACGGTGACAGGGGATTGGCGGCGCTTACCAGTCCCCAGCTCAGGAACGCCGGGGTCGCCAAGCCCGTACCCAGCAAACGAATGCTGAGCCCCTGGGGGCGAAGTTGACCGCTTCTCCAGCTCAGAAATGGGAACAGACGTCCCATTATGGTGGGAGGGTGTTTCTCCCGAGGTGGGTGGTGCAGGAGCAACAGGATGGGTAGAGCCCCCCACGGGCAAGGGGCATGTGGAGCTGAACGGCTCGTCGATCCAGCTGGAATTCTCTGAACTCATGGGGCCTAGCATGATTGTTGTAGCAGCGGCATAGGAAGATGTCATTCTCACAGGATGGCCTCACTATAGGTCAGTCGATCCTGGGTCTTATATTCCATGATTTTGCGGTCTTTCTATAGGATCCTGCAGTCTTGCGAGCAAGGTGAATGACGCTCTCCACAATTGACACAAATGGGAGGTGGGGCACATGGAATATTGGGAAGTGATGGGCGTCCGCAATCTCGACATGTGAGGCTGGTAGTTCAGTGGGAAAACATATGGCCGAACTTCCAGCACTTGAAGCACAGCATTGAGGAGGCATATAGGGCTTGACATCACACTGGTAGACCTTGACCTTCTCTGGTAGCATATAACCCTCAAAGGCCAAGATGAAGGCACTGGTAGAAACCTGATTATCCCTCGGACCCCGATGAACGCGCTGGACGAAATGCACACCTCGATGCTCTAAGTTGACGTGCAGCTCATCATCAGACTTCAAAAGAAGGTCCCTATAGAAAATAATACCCTGGACCACATTTAAACTCGTATGTGGGGTAATGGTAACGTTAACATCCCCCCAACTTGTCACAGGCCACTAACCTTCATGAATGGGCAGAGGATGCCGTTTTTAACAAAACTGACCCAGAGCGCATTTTGGACAAACCCTCCACCTCCCCATACTTGTCCTCTAAATGCTCTACGAAGAATTGAGGCTTTGTGGACATGAAAGACTCCCCATCAGCTATTGCACGAACTAGGAACTGGGGTGAATAACTGTCACTGCCATCCTGAGACTTACACTCCTCCCACGGTATGGCCAGGGAGGGGAACGTTTTAGGATCGTACTTCTGTGCGTTAAATCGAGCCTGAGAACGCTTAGAGACTGCTGGCGGCTGGCCACCAGCGAGAGATGATGTACCATGCTTCATTGCGGGGCTTCTGCCCTGATGCCACCCACTCCGACCAAGACCCCTCCCCACGGGCGCCAACCTGCCTCAGCAAGGGTCATCTGGCAGGATGACCATTGCTGGGTTTCCTGATGCCCCAGGGAGATAGGTATCTACTCCTTGGCATACGTGGGGAGTTAACTGCTCAGGCATCAGCAGTGCGATCCCTGTGTTGTCAGGGGGCTACAACCAACATTGTACATGGCGCCCTCACCACAATGGACTGGCTACCATGCTGGCTCTTAGGTGCAAAAATGTCCAAGCAACACTGCACAGTGCATAGTGGTAATCGCACCCAGGAAGGTACCCTCGTCCAAGAGATGGAAAACGAGGGGGACAGCACTGCGACGACAGGAAAGCTGGCTAAAGATCTCAACACATGACGGATACAGTGCACCATGTAAGGCGCCCTTCCCTAATTGCCTCACTCTTCAGAAGAATTTAGGAAGATTGAGGTCAAACCCGAGAGGGGACCATCACATAAGGCCGAAACTTTTGAGACTCCTTTTAGTCGCCTCTTACGACAGGCAGGAATACCGCAGGCCTACTCTTACCCCCGAACCCACAGGGGGGAGGGGGACGGACTCGCTGCGAAGAGAGTGAAGGACATAGATGCAGACGCCATCAGATACCCTTTCATGAGCTGCCAGGTTCTTACAACAACCCCGATAGCCACAGAGGGTGGGGGCTCACATCACTGGAAAACACGTTTCTTGAAGAGCAATGCAGAAGAAATGGTTAAGGCTGAGGAGTTGTCAGAGCTCAGCAAGATGGTGGAAGAAACCGCCGCAGTTCCACTGGAGGATGACATTGTCTATGGCTGAGAAAGGCGTGAAGGGACTGGGGAGGCAGATTACGCCGCTGGGTCACTTGCTGCCACTGATTCAGTACTTGTGTGAGTAACATCCATTGTGTCCGATGGTCCAGCGAGATCCAGGTCCTCAGCAGATGCCAGAATCTCGACCTCATCCTCAGATGCTGAGCTTGTGGGAAGCAGTGGGATGGGTGCCACCAATATGGCTGGATTCTTGGGAGCCGTTTCCTTTTTCAGGTTTTCACACTGTGCCTTCAGTGGTTCCAGCTGGAAGGGCTTCACCGGGTCAGTCTCAGGACCATGAAGCCCTATGACCAGTGACCTGTGGTTGCTTCAGCCACTGGCGGGTATCTGCTTTTCCACTGGTCTGAACTTGCAAAGGGAGGTCCCCAAGGGAGCCCTTCCTGGTGAGAGGAGCCAAAAAAGTCTTATGCTTCTCCAGCTGGGAAGTGGGATTTGATGTCCCTGATGGTTGGGGGGGGGGGTGTTGCTACTAAAGTAGATGGAGCAGGAACAACAGGGAGTGAAGTGCCCCCCACAATCAAGGGGGCAGGTGGATTCTGACAGATCATAGAGCCAACCATACGTGACGACACGGGAGATGGGAAAACCATTGTTGCAGCAATGGCGTAGGTCAACGTCATTGGCACAGGATGGAGCCTCTCATTTTTCCGCTTAGCCTCAGTGTAGGTCAAGCGGTCCAGGGTCTTATATTCCTTCATCTTTCCTTCTTTCTGGAATATCCTACAGTCCAGCGAGTGGAGGGAATGGTGTTCTCTGCAGCTAAAACAGATGGGAGGCGGGGCACATGGAGTATTGGGATGCGAAGGACGTCCACAATCTCGACACGTGATGCCGGAAGTACAGCGGGATGTAATGTGGCCGAACTTCCAGCATTTAAAACATCGCATCGGAGGAGGGATATATGGTTTCACATCACAACGGTAAACCATCACCTTAACCTTTTCGGGTAAGACATCATCCTCGAAGGCCAAGATGAAGGCACCGGTGGCTACATGATTATCCCTCAGACCCCGATGGATGCGCTGGACGAAGTGAACACCTCTCGTAGTTCATCGTCAGACTGCAGAAGAAGATCCCTGTGGAAGATAATACCCTGGACCATGTTTAGGCTCTTATGTGGCGTGATGCTAACTGATACATCCCCCAACTTGTCACAAGCGAGCAACCTCTATGACTGGGCAGAGGATGCTGTTTTGATGATAACTGAACCAGAGCGCATTTTGGACAAGCCCTCCACCTCCCCGAACTTGTCCTCTAAATGCTCCACAAAAAACTGGGACTTGGTCGACATAAATGATTCACCATCAACTCGCGTACAGATGAGTTACCGGGGTGAATAACCTGCAATGCTGTCTTTAGCCATACGTTCATCCCATGGAATGGCCAGGGAGGGAAATGATCTCTGATCATATTTCTTCCCATTGAGATTAGACCTAGATCACTTAGAGACTGCTGGTGGAGGCCCACCAGCGAGAGATGATGGACCACGCTTCATTGCGGGTCATCTGCCCTGATGCCACCCACTCCGACCAGGGGCTCTCTCCCCAGCCGCCACCAAGCCACAGCAAAGACCACCTGGCAGGATGGCCTTTGTCGGGAGTCCTGATGCCCCAGAGGGATAGGCATCTACTCCTCGGCATACATGGGGATGCAGCAGCTCAGGCACCAGCAGTGCGATCCCTTTGTAGTCAGGGGGCTGTCACCAATAGGGTACAGGACAACCCAACCACAACGGACTGGTTACCATGCTGGATGTCGGGTGTAGAATATCCACGTATATCACGAAGGCAAAGATGGAAGTGCTCAATGGAGGGAATGTATGCTACACGAAACACACTGCAGCTTATGTGGCTGGAAGCTCGGTGTAAGTCCAACTCCATGACAATATTGGGTGTACCAGATGTTACGGCAAGATGGATTTATGATGCACCACGTAAGGCATCCATCTCCAGATGGTACGCACTAACGGAAAATTTTGAAATGGAGTGGTCAAACCCCTTAGGGGACCATCACATTAAGGCCGAAACGTTGGAGACTCCTTTTAGTCGCCTCTTACGACAGGCAGGAATACCGTGGACCTATTCTTACCCCCGAACCCGTAGGAGGGCCATCAGGCAGTGTTACTACGTGGCCAATGCTTAACGCCCATTGGTGTTCAGATTCAGTGCCGTTTCTATAAAGGACAGATTTCCTTCGCCGCATTAAAATGCTGTTACAGAAACGTATGAATACATCAGGACATATCAAACCACGAAAAGAGTGAAATCCAGTATATTAAGTACAACTATTCGGGCCGGCGCGAGTAACGTCGTTCCTGCTCCATCAGGCAGTGTCACTGCGTGGCCAATGCTTAACCCTCCGTTACACGCACTGCAGACTGTGAGTCCGCAATTTTATCTTTCCATCAACAATCACTTATAAATTAAAGATTTCCATTAGCGGCTTTTTCTACCTTCCCCTCCTTCTGTAACGAATTATTGGCAACAATTGAAGTTAGTCATTATTGCCAGAAGCAGCAGTCTCGCGAGGTGTGGAGAGTCAGTCCGTGTGTGTGCATTCGTGTGGTGCGGTTCAATCATTTCTTTTACGATGTATTGCAGGTAAGGAGGTTTCTTACTTTAAAATATTACAAAACATAGTTACGTTTAGAAACTTTTTTATTTATTTATTATCCAAACTGTCATACAATTATGAGACTTTTCATTGACCAACGCCGATTAGTGAAATAAGTTATACATTTTTTTCAGAAGAACGGTGGATGACTATCAGGTTTTGCAGTGGTTGGACGAAGAGCTTGGAAATGAAGAATGTCGTGATCTGGAGTCAATATTCGAAAGTGGTCACTATTCAGATAGTGAACAGTCGCTGGATGAAAGTGATTCTATAGAAAAATTTGACTTGTATTTTGGGAAAGACCGTATGCAATGGAGCCATCGACCTCTAATCCAAAGCAGAAGTGTAAGAAGACCTCAACATAATATTGTCAAGCATTTACCGAGAGTCATAGGCGAAGCAAAAAATGCCAAGCGTCCAATTGACTGTTTACAACTTTCCTTCACAGATGACATTTTAGAAGAAATTATTCGCTGCACTAATATTTACATTGCTACCATCCGTTCTAAATATTCCAGAGAAAGAGATGCTGCAGACACAAACATTACAGAAATCAAAGCTTGTTTACACACAAATTTACTAGAACTCTGGGCTGCAGATGGTACTGTAGTGGAGTACTTCAGACTTTCAATGGGCATAAACCGTTTTCGTTTCTTTCTGACATGTCTAAGATTTGATGACGTCAGAAACAGAGCTCATCGGAAAGAAAGAGACAAATTAGCTGCTGTGCGATTCTTGATAGATCAGTTCAACGAAAACTGCAAGAAGCATTATAGTTTATCAGAACTAGTAACAATAGATGAAATGCTGGATGCATTCAGGGTTGGTTGGTTGGTTTGGGGGATTAAAGGGACCAGACTGCTATGGTCATCGGTCCCTTTGTCCAAGTACTAAAAAACACCCACAGAGAATAAAAAACGAGTAACAGAATAGAGCACAGACGACACTGAACAAGAGAAACTGAGACAAAGACCAGACAAAACGAACTAAAAGCACACAGAGTGTGACGGTGGTTGGCCGACCAGAGAAATAAAAAAGGAAAAGCCAACCACTTGAAACACATTAAGAAATCAGTTTAAAACCGGAGGCCAAAGGACAGAATCAACACAAAACAATAAGATAAAAACAGAAACACTCAGATTAAAGAATAAAAACCCCCTGCCCGAATAAAACGTAAAAGTAAGTCAGCCATAGCAGAGTCATCTGTTAAAAGGGCAGGGAGCGAGTCAGGCAGTGCGAACGACTGCCTGAGCGCAGCTAAAAACGGACACTCCAATGAAACATGAACCACGGATAAAACGGAGCCGCAGCGACATAGAGGCGCGTCCTCACGGCGCAATAAGTGGCCGTGCGTAAGCCGAGTGTGCCCAATGCGCAGCCGGCAGAGGACAACAGACTCCTTGCGAGAAACCCGCAAGGAGGAGCGCCACACACCGGTAGCCCCCTTGAGGGCCCGAAGTTTGTTGCGTGAAGGCAGGGCGCGCCATTCAGTGTCCCAAAGGTCCAGAATTTTGCGGCGTAGGAACGCTCGCCAATCTGTCTCCGGGAGGCCAACGTTCAGAGGTGGTGCACTAGTCGCCTCTTTCGCCAGCCGGTCAACAGTCTCGTTGCCGGGGATCCTGACATGGCCTGGGGTCCACACGAAGACCGCAGAGCGGCCGCAACGCGCAAGAGTATGCAGGGACTCATGGATAGCCATCACCAGACGGGAACGAGGAAAACACTGGTCGAGTGCCCGTAAACTGCTCAGGGAATCGCTACAGATAACGAAGGACTCACCTGAGCAGGAGCGGATATACTCTAGGGCTCGAAAGATGGCGACCAGCTCAGCAGTGTAAAGATGCATTCAGGGGCAGATGTTGATTTATACAAATACATTCCATCAAAACCGGCAAAATATGGTATAAAAATGTTTGCACTTACAGATGCAAGGATGTTCTATACCAGCCATTGGGGTGTTAAGCTAGTTCGCGTCCGTAGTAGAATACTACACGTGCACCCTGGGTAACGCTAAATGAACTAGCAAAGTACAGGCGACCAGATAATCCTTAGTTGATCTCCTGGTCACGGCAAATCACGATGAATTCTAGCAAAACGAACCCTTTGACTAGAGAACTCGGATCGCTGATTCGAGTCTGCCACCTGAATATTGAAGGCATAAGTAGAGCCAAATGCATGTACTTGCATAAAGTTTTAACAAAGAATGACATTGACGTAGTCGCAATTCAGGAGACCCATACTGAAGATGACGAGCAGCTAAGATCCAGGGGCATAATATCTGGCTATGACCTAATAGGCGCCACACACCACAGACATTATGGCACGGCAACATACGTCAGGAGAAATATCGAAGAAGTGGCTCTCGTATCAACATCTACCACAAACGAGATTCACGAAGTCATTATAAAAGTGGGTGAAGTCACAATAAATAATATATACAAGCCTCCAGGGCAATCGTGGCCCCCACAAGCCCTTCAAATCCTGCCTCGCCCAGCAATATACGTGGGTGACTTTAATAGCCACCATGAACTGTGGAAATATCGAATATCTGACCAAAACGGCGAAGACCTGGTGAAATGGACAGAAGATCATAACACTCAACTAATCTTTGACGCCAAAGAGCGGGGTACATTTAAATCAGCCGCTTGGCTAACTGAGACCTGCCCTGACCTCAGTTTTGTTACAACTGACAAGAACAACAAACCCCTGCCGGTCTCTCGCAGGGTACTTGAGGATTTCCCCCACTCTCAGCATCGTCCAGTGCTCTTAGAAATAGGTCTTACTATTCCCCTGATATCCTCTTATCCTCGTCCTAGATGGAACTTTGGGAGGGCAGATTGGGCTGCTTTCTCAGAGAAACTTGATAAATGCCTTGGATGGATACCCCCAACGTATAAGAACTACAAAAGATTTGTTGGAGCCGTCATCAGCTCAGCTAAAGTTAGTATGCCCAGAGGATTCAGAAACGAATATGTGCCAGGATGTAGCGAGGAAAGTGAACGGCTTTATAGACAGTTTCTGGACAATGGGGATAAAGAAATTGCAGACGATCTATTACATAGCCTAGACGCGGCCAGGTGTGCTAAGTGGATGGAGACCGTGGAACAAATGGATTTTACAAGATCAAGCAGAAGGGCGTGGTCTTTGCTTCGGAGACTTGGAGGTGGAGGTAAAAATCTGCGAATGACCAGCGCTATGTCCCCAATTACAGTTGCGGTTCACATCAGCAAGACGTCCAGGGCCCCAAAGGAACGAGCCTATACTATAAAAATTAAAAAGGAGCTTAAAGAGCTAAAATCGACAGCAGAGAACAATACATCTTATTCCCAACCCTTTTCAGTCGAAGACTTAAATATGGCCCTGAACGATATAAAACCAGGAAAGGCCCCAGGGTTTGATGGGATTCACCCAGAATTTCTGCTCCACTGTGGTAAATTTGCAAGATTATGGCTTGCGCGATTCTTCTCTAACGTGTTGCAAACTGGAAAAATTCCGCACACTCTCAAAAAGGCTAAAATTGTTGCCATATTAAAACCGGGCAAACCGAGTGACCAACCTCAGAGCTACAGCCCAATCGCCTTACTCAGCATGATCTATAAATTACTGGAGAGACTTATGTACAACAGAATGAGCGAAGTCATCCTGGAGGCTGTACCGGTAGAACAGGCGGGCTTCCGGCCGAAAAGAAGCTGCACGGATCAGGTCCTCGCTCTAACAAACTACATCGAGGCGGGCTTCCAAAGGCAGCAAAAAACATCAGTGGTATTTGTTGCCCTGACGGCGGCGTTCGACACTGTCTGGAGAGAGGGCCTGATTTATAAGCTCCTCCGCATCGTGCCATGTCTAAAAACTGCTAACCTTATCAACGAAATGCTCTGCAATAGACCATTCCAGGTTGTCATCGGTAACAACAGAAGTAAAATCATGAAACTTAATAATGGCCTGCCCCAAGGCTCAGTACTGGCTCCACTGCTTTTCAGCATGTATATAGCCGATATGCCTAGGACGAGATCCAAAATGTTCGGATATGCGGACGACTGGGCCTTGGCCACACAACACCGGGTGATGGAGGAAACTGAGATCACACTATCCAGCGATTTGACCACTCTAGGAAAATACTTCCGTGACTGGAGGCTCCAACCCAGCCCATCCAAAACAGAGGCCACTTGTTTCCACCTGAATAACAAATTAGCAAACAAAGAGCTTAAGATCCGCTTTGATGGCGGCATTCTTCCATATAATAGAACACCAAAGTATCTGGGCGTGACACTCGATAGAACATTGAGCTATAAACAATACCTTGTAAACACTGCTGAAAAAGTCAGAACTAGAAACAACATTGTCCAAAAGCTTTGTGGCACTAGTTGGGGGTCCACTGCCTCCGTTCTGCGTAGCTCTGCACTAGGACTTGTCTATTCTGCAGCAGAGTACTGCTCCCCAATACGGTTAAATAGTGCTCACATCAAGAAGGTGGATGCAGTCTTGAAGCAAACGATAAGGATTATCTCTGGAACGATCAGGTCAACTCCTGGCCAATGGCTGCCTGTATTGAGCCATATCCCGCCGCCACACTTGCGCAGAGAACACGCACTTGTCAGGGAGTGTCGAAAAATCCAAAATAGCCCAGATCTTTCTATCCACACCCTGAGTAATTGAATTGAGCAAAACAGATTGCCCCTCTCGCAAGTGCCAAAGATCTCGTAAAGAACGCTTTTATTCTTGAGGACCGCTGGAGAGAAGAATGGGAGGAAAAGACACCGCCTCAGGTGAACACCTTATTGGGAACATCTAACAGACCTCGGGGCTTTGACTTGCCCCGCAAAATCTGGTCTACCCTTAACAGGATCAGGACGAGCCACGGCCGTTGTGCGGACTCCTTGTACAAATGGAGCATAGTGCCATCACCACAGTGCGACTGCGGCGCTGACAGGCAGACAATTCACCATATCGTGGTAGAATGCCCTCTGAGGGCCTACCCTGGGCCAACAAGGGACTTCATGGATGCGACTAACAATGCAATCGATTATATTTCTAACCTAGATGTTTGTTTGTGATAATGTAACTGTTTTGTGTGTTATGTACTTTTAGATTTTTCATACGTGATTTGTACTTGCCATACGCTAAATAAATAAAAAATAAAATAACCAGCCATTTAGAAATATACTGTGGAAAGCAAGTGGGTGGGCCTTATCTGTGTGATAACACACCTCATGTTATTGTCAAAAGAATGGTGAAATGGATATCCAAATAGGGCAGAAATGTAACATGTGATAATTGGTTCACATCAATTCCACTTGCGGCTGAGTAGTTGGAAAATGACAAGCTGACAATGGTTGGAACAATTCGAAAACATAAACGTGAAATTCCTCCATTTATGACAGTAGCAAAAGATCGTCCTGTGGAATCCAACATTTTTGCATTTAGGAAGAATATGACACTGGTTTCATATAAACCTAAGAAAGCCAAGGTTGTTCTGGTACTGTCTACATGATGACAATATTGACAGTGATTCGGAAAATGCAAGCCGGAAATAACATTTTTACAATGAGACTAAATCTGGTGTGGATAAAGTTGATGAGATGAAATGTACATACTCTGTGACAAGAATTACCGGAAGATGGCCATTTATAATTTTTTCCTCTCTTCTAAATATTGCTGGAATCAATGGATACATAATTTACAAGAGCAATTTGGATTCAACAATTCCCAGAAAAGACTATCTAGAAGTTCTTGCCAAAGATCTGTTGCATTATCATATGACAATGAAGGTCAATCATCTAAGTACACCGGTGAACATCAAGAATCTTATCAAGGAAAATTTTGGGATTACCAACAGCTGAAGCTCTTCCTAGACCTCCACAAACAACAACTCGAGGAAGATGCAACTTCTGTGATAGGAAAAAAAAAACAGACCGACGAGAGTTTCCTCCAATGTGTGCAATAAATCTGTATGCCTGGAACACGTCGGTGCATATCTGTGCAGTGAGTGCAGTGAAAATGGCAATCACCACGAGTGATTTACTCGAATTGACAGTGAGGCTGTAAACTACAGTTTTCTGAAAACGTTTCTGAACTAATTTACTGAAGATAAGTGTTGGTTAATATTCATTTGGAAAAACAGTGAAAAAACAGAATGAACGTAAATTTCAGCGAGTACAATAAATGTTCTTATTGGTTTACGGGTAAATTATGAGTTAAAATATTTTATGTATACTACTGAAGCTGAAATACATTGTGTTTACGAATTCATTGTGTTTACGAATTCATTGTTTTATTATGTTACCCAGAATCGAATATATTACATTTGCCAACTGCAATGTTAGGATTGTTCACGAAAATGGTATAAAACGCAATGCGGACTCTCAGTCCACGCGCGTGTAGCGGAGGTAAAAAAAGAATCGCGCGTGTAGCGAAGGGTTAACGCCCATAGGTGTGCAGATTTAGTGCAATTTCTACACTCCTGGAAATTGAAATAAGAACACCGTGAATTCATTGTCCCAGGAAGGGGAAACTTTATTGACACATTCCTGGGGTCAGATACATCACATGATCACACTGACAGAACCACAGGCACATAGACACAGGCAACAGAGCATGCACAATGTCGGCACTAGTACAGTGTATATCCACCTTTCGCAGCAATGCAGGCTGCTATTCTCCCATGGAGACGATCGTAGAGATGCTGGATGTAGTCCTGTGGAACGGCTTGCCATGCCATTTCCACCTGGCGCCTCAGTTGGACCAGCGTTCGTGCTGGACGTGCAGACCGCGTGAGACGACGCTTCATCCAGTCCCAAACATGCTCAATGGGGGACAGATCCGGAGATCTTGCTGGCCAGGGTAGTTGACTTACACCTTCTAGAGCACGTTGGGTGGCACGGGATACATGCGGACGTGCATTGTCCTGTTGGAACAGCAAGTTCCCTTGCCGGTCTAAGAATGGTAGAACGAGGGGTTCGATGACGGTTTGGATGTACCGTGCACTATTCAGTGTCCCCTCGACGATCACCAGTGGTGTACGGCCAGTGTAGGAGATCGCTCCCCACACCATGATGCCGGGTGTTGGCCCTGTGTGCCTCAGTCGTATGCAGTCCTGATTGTGGCGCTCACCTGCACGGCGCCAAACACGCATACGACCATCATTGGCACCAAGGCAGAAGCGACTCTCATCGCTGAAGACGACACGTCTCCATTCGTCCCTCCATTCACGCCTGTCGCGACACCTCTGGAGGCGGGCTGCACGATGTTGGGGCGTGAGCGGAAGACGGCCTAACGGTGTGCGGGACCGTAGCCCAGCTTCATGGAGACGGTTGCGAATGGTCCTCGCCGATACCCCAGGAGCAACAGTGTCCCTAATTTGCTGGGAAGTGGCGGTGCGGTCCCCTACGGCACTGCGTAGGATCCTACGGTCTTGGCGTGCATCCGTGCGTCGCTGCGGTCCGGTCCCAGGTCGACGGGCACGTGCACCTTCCGCCGACCACTGGCGACAACATCGATGTACTGTGGAGACCTCACGCCCCACGTGTTGAGCAATTCGGCGGTACGTCCACCCGGCCTCCTGCATGCCCACTGTACGCCCTCGCTCAAAGTCCGTCAACTGCACATACGGTCCACGTCCACGCTGTCGCAGCATGCTACCAGTGTTAAAGACTGCGATGGAGCTCCGTATGCCACGGCAAACTGGCTGACACTGACGGCGGCGATGCACAAATGCTGCGCAGCTAGCGCCATTCGACGGCCAACACCGCGGTTCCTGGTGTGTCCGCTGTGCCGTGCGTGCGATCATTGCTTGTACAGCCCTCTCGCAGTGTCCGGAGCAAGTATGGTGGGTCTGACACACCGGTGTCAATGTGTTCTTTTTTCCATTTCCAGGAGTGTATAAAGGACAGATTTCCTTCGCCGCATTTAAATGCTGTTACAAAAACGAATGAATACATCAGGACATATCAAACCACGAAAAGAGTGAAATCCAGCATATTAAGCACAACTATTCAGGCCTGCGCGAGAAACGTTCCTGCTCTATCAGGAAGTGTCACTACGAGCCCAATGTTTAACGTCCATTGGTGTGCAGATTCAGTGCCATTTGTATAAAGGACACATTTGCTTCACCACATTTAAATGCTGTTACAAAAACGTATGAATACATCAACACAGATCAAACCACGGAAAAAGTTAAATCCAGCAGCCCAAGTACATCTATTCAGGCCTGGGCGAGAAATGTCGATCCTGCTCCATCAGGCAGTATCAATACGAGCCCAATGCTTTACGCCCATTGGTGCGTTGAAAGAGCCGGACGCTCCCTTGGCCCTTCGTCTGTTCCATCTCGCCGGCCACGACGGCCGACTTGAAGTACTTCTTGATAAACGGCGCCAGCTTCTCCGCGTCCAGCTTGTAGTGCGCCTCAATGTACTTCTTGATCGTGTGCAGCGACAAGCCGCCGCGCTCCTTCAGACTCTTGATGGCGGCCGTCACCATCTCAGAGGTGCGCAGGCTTGGCGCGCGGCTTCTTCGCAGAGGACGCAGACTTGGCCTTCTTCGTAGTGTCGGTGGCGGCGGGTGCCGCAGCAGTCTCGTTCGTAGCCACCAGACCTGCCATTTCGACGACGCGCGTACACACAGCGAGAGCGGAGCAGGACGGCAAGCAGAGCAGAGCGCAGCGCAGCGCAGCCACAGAGAATAGTCGCCAGCGCGACTGGCCCAGCCAGTGCTGCTGGCGGGTGCGGACTGCCGAGAGAGCGGCCGCCATCTGCGTGCCGCCGCGACGCGCTTGCGACTGAGATGTCGTACGTAAGGCTAGGCGCAAATTGAGACGTGTATAGCGCGTGTGGCGCGACGCAGCGCAGCGCGTGTTTTTGTAACATCACAGTTTCAAATGGGAACGCGCAAATTGCGACGCGACTGGGACGCGACACGCGCCTGCGCCAGGTCGCGTGGCGTTGTGGTTGAGGCACAGTTTCTCGCGCCGCACGTCGCACGTGCCTCGCTAGCACCGTGGGAAATTTGAGGCGGGGAGCGGAAAAGTAGAACGGCCATATGCTCACATCGGAACGGCGCATATGAGCAGTGGTAATATTGCCCATACGATAAATTTTGCCTTACTGTGTACTGTGTATTTCGTTTATCGCCATTTAAACGCTCCAGCTTTCTTCGTTAGCACGTTATACTTTTCTGTTACTTATATGTGCATAGTTTTGTTTTTCTTCTGTCAAGAAAAATGTATACTTCAGTAACTGATCAGCCATTGGCCACTGGAATTGCACCATATGCCTCCGCGATGTTTTCAGATCGCAAGAAGGTACAGAGGGTAGTGAATAAGGAAGCAAGGGATATTATAAAATCATGTGATTAAGAATCAAGGCAGAAAAGTAAAGCAAGGTTATCTTCTCGCTGCCTAATAAGCTAGCGTATCTGTACGATCTGTCACAAAAATTTAGAAAGGGATAATCTCCACAGGTGTGATCCCTTTGTGCATCTGGTAAAATGCGTCCAAGATCTGAAGTATAGACGTTTCACTGTGATTACTCTGATATGGATGTAATAATGTAATACGACACACTGTTCTACATGCATGTGAACAAAATATTTCCACTGCAAGCTAGAAACAGTCGAAAAGCAGTCACAAATAACAATGTTTTAATTGGTTCGCCGTGATGAGAAAAAGCATTTCAATTGTTGCATGGACATTATCAGCATTAATAAACTAATTATACAACAACAGGCTACACAAATGAAGAAAATGGTCGGTATTATTACGAAAGTAGGAATATCCTAAAAGAGTGTTATGATTAGATATATTTAATTTGTTGAAATGTGCTGCTGACAAAGGCAGATCTACTTTCATGACAATGTTTTTCGAACTCCATCTCACACGGCACACATGGCTAGCTTGTGCATTCCTGTCGCGCGCATTATCCTTCGCTGCTGACAATACACTCACCATTGTGTTGTGCGACAGATCTATTGTTTACTTTTCTCAATAACAACTATTTTATTCACGACCACGCATTGTCAGTTTGGCAAGCCCTAGGTGAGTAAACAGAATCTGGCATGTGCCTATCATTCCGCCTGAAGGAACGCTCATTATTTTAATACTGCTCAGATCAAGAGAAGGAATAAAATCCTTTGGTAAGTTTCCATTCCAGTCGCTCAGTGTTAAAAATACGATGGGTTACGGGGATTCCACCAGAATTCCAACAGAATTGCCAATCTGTTTTTGTGTGAGTTGTTAACCTTTTCTCATTCGAAGAAGCATCACCGTTCATGAGTAAAGGCCACATTTCTCTTGGTGACTGGTTTAATTGTACTTCCTTTGTCACAATGTAATTTGCCAAACTCATCTCACATCAGCTATTCAGACAGAATTCCGAAACGGAGGGCCTCATTAAACAAGTAATTGGCAATCACAGAGCTCAATAGCTTACGAAAAACCTCGTAGTAATTTCATGTTTATTTTCATACTAGGAAGCTCTTGTTTCGCTAGCTGTCGATAACTCTTAAAAAATTACAGTCACTGGAGTGAAATAAATAAAAAAGAAGTATAAGTAGTGATATATCGCCATAGATAAGAAAGTTTCGTGTGTTTAATAATTGGCAAAACACTCTCCTCCTTGTGTGCTATCATTCGCCAAACTTTCGTTTCGATGTCTCGAGCGGTTTAGGAGATACGAGAGATGTTGCGAGTATTTCATTCTCGCGGGCGTGAGATCGGAAGTGAGCGCGCTACATGGGATCCATTTTCTCGAGATCTGAGGCAGATAGAGATCTCCTCCCAAGTCTAAACAAAAATTCAACATGTTAGCTGAATTTCATACGCAGCAACATATGGTGTAACATGCACAAAACGCAAAATCATAGCGACCCCTAATTTTCGTTGCAAACTTTTTGAGTTTTGCGTAGTGTCTCACTAAAGTGTGTACATCACAATAAGAATGGTCATTAGCGAGGTGATGGGCACTTCGTCACAAAGCTCACATATAACGCTACAAGTAAGGCAAAAATCATATATTTTCAGATAATAGTTTCTGTAAAATCGTTTGAGAAAGGTAAGAGGTTGCGCTGCCTAAGGCTAGGCACAAATTGAGACGCGTACAGCACGTGTGACGTGACACTAGACTACAGCGCGACACGCACGTGCCGCACGGGTCGCGCGGGTCCAGCGCATATTGCGACGCGTACACCATACTTCGTACGCGCCGACTGGCGACGCTCTGCGCTGACTGAACCGAAGCGCGCGCGCGCAACCTCTTATCTTTCTCAAACATTTCTCATATCTCCTAAACCGCTCGAGACATCGAAACGAAAGTTTGGCGAATGATAGCACACAAGGAGGGGAGTATTTTGCCAATTATTAAACACACGGAACTTTCTCTTCTGTGGCGATATATCACTACTTATACTTTTTTTATTTATTTCACTCCAGTGACTGTAATTTTTTAAGAGTTATCGACAGCTAGCGGAACAAGAGCTTCCTAGTATGAAAATAAACATGAAATTTCTTCTTTTATGTTACTGCAAACCGATACTACGAGGTTTTTCGTAAGCTATTGGGCTCTGTGATTGCCAATTACTTGATTAATGAGGCCCTCCGTTTCGGAATTCTGTCTCAATAGCTGATATGAGATGAGTTTGGCAAATTACATTGTGACAAAGTAAGTAGCACATTTCAACAAATTAAATATATCTAATCGTGACACTCTTTTAGGATATTCCTACTTTCGTAATAATACCGACCATTTTCTTCATTTGTGTAGCCTGTTGTTGTATACTTAGTTTATTAATGCTGATAATGTCCATGCAACAATTGAAATGCTTTTTCTCATCACGGCGAACCAATTAAAACATTGTTATTTGTGACTGCTTTTCGACTGTTTCTAGCTTGCAGTGGAAATATTTTGTTCACATGCATGTAGAACAGTGTGTCGTATTACATTATTACATCCATATCAGAGTAATCACAGTGAAACGTCTATACTTCAGATCTTGTACGCATTTTACCAGATGCACAAAGGGATCACACCTGTGGAGATTAGAAAGGGATAAATTTTTGTAACAGATCGTACAGATACGCTAGCTTATTAGGCAGCGAGAAGATAACCTTGCTTTACTTTCCTGCCTTGATTCTTAATCACATGATTTTATAATATTCCTTGCTTCCTTATTCACTACCCTCTGTACCTTCTTGCGATCTGAAAACATCGCGGAGGCAATATGGTGCAATTCCAGTGGCCAATGGCTCATCAGTTACTGAAGTATACATTTTTCTTGACAGAAGAAAAACAAAACTATGCACATATAAGTAACAGAAAAGTATAACGTGCTAACGAAGAAAGCTGGAGCGTTTAAATGGCGATAAACGAAATACACAGTACACAGTAAGGCAAAATTTATCGTATGGGCAATATTACCATTGAGCGATGCTGATGATGACACCGCTGAACGAACTGTCAGCCTGCGAGAAGCAAAACAACTTAGAAGAGGAGAACGCGACCTCTCTACAGATGGAAGACACGAACTCGGGAACACGACAGGAGGAGAGTTCCAACTGCCTCCCAGAAAGAAGCAAGCTAGGCTGCAACCACTCATCGTCGCAAGGGAGCTATACGTTTCCTACCGATTCCAAGCCCTGCAAGGGACGGGGGTCACCCTGAATGATGCAACACGTACACCACGCCAGCGGTCCGCCCACCAACTCTGAAGACATTGATAAAGGGCATTCCGTCCTCGCTCGCGCACTCTGAAGTAATGCAAGAGCTACAAGATCTTGGATTCGTGGCGACGCCCAGCGATCATCACAGAATGCTGGGCACGAACCAACTGACGGGGCACAGGGTCGTCATCTTATCTGACACGCCGGAACATCGCAATATCTTTCAACTGATAAGAATCTATGACCTGTCTATTAAAGTAAAAAGGCTCAGAAGATCACGCGGCCACATCCAATGTTTTCGATGTCAGGGTTTCAATCACGTGCCCAGATATTGTACAACGTCTCCAGTTTGCGTGAAATGCGGCGGCGAACACGACAGCCGCGAATGTAAGCGGCCGAAAGAAGAAGCTCCGACCTGTGGCACATGTGGCGGTGCGCATCCAGCAAACTACCGCACCTGCCCCAAACACAAAGACAACTGAAGCCATCCACCTACTGGCAACGCCCACCGCCGCCTCCTGCACCGGCAATGGACCAGCGCAGCTTGCCCACGCCGATGCAGCACCGCGCAATCCGGGACGCCCTGAAGCAGGGCCCTCACAGCCCACCGCACCACCGCCTGGCACTCCACAGCGCCAGGCTGCACCTGCAACTCATCGGCCGCCGCCGCCGCCGCCGCCGCCGCCGCCGCCACCACCACCACCACCACCACCACCCAGGACAGACCAGCAAGGTATCTATTTTCTGCTCACACAGATCGCGTCATCGCTCGCGGAAGTGAGCAGAACACTTGCTCAGCTTCCTACTACCATCGCCGCTACCATTTAAGCGACGATCTGCAGGACCTTACCGGCAACCAGAGAAGCATCTGCACCTCAACATCATGCCTAGAGCACCAAGACTGGATGAACTAAGAATAATGACGTACAACGCAGAGAACCTCACCCACGACGTACCGGAACTGCAGTAATTTCTTACTGACAAAAACATCGATATCTGCTTTGTCAACGAGACGTTCTTGAAGCCTGGGATAAGACCAAACATTCCCAACTGCCGATGCTACAGGACCGACAGACTGACGCACGGAGGAGGCACCGCCATCTTCATTCGCCGCTCCATCATACATCATGAAGTACAACCACCTATCACTCATCACATCTAAACCACCGCCGTTCTCGTGGAGACGCAGACGGGTCCAATCACTTTCATTGCTGTATACAGAAGTCCACGACAGCTACTGGACCTGGATGATGCCCGAGCATTACTGTGTACGCCGGGAAAACTCTTCATAGCAGGAGACCTGAATTCAAAACACGCTGCATGGAACACACTGGTGACGAACATGAGCGGCCGACTTCTTCTGCAAGCCACTGAGGAGACCAACGCCTTTGTGTGCAGACCAGAAGAGCCTACATGTTACCCATCTCGAGGTCGACCGGATATCATCGACGTCTCCATCACCAAAGGCATCCGTCACTTCATGACTGCCGAAGTCATACACGCGCTGAACTCAAATCACCCTCCTGTCATCTTTCATCTGCACATCGCACCGGAACATCATACTGGCCGCCTAAACCTCCGACGCACTAACTGGAACACCTTCCGCGAGCGTGTCACATTCTCTGACGACGTGCTGCAAGCAGAAAACGACATCACTGAAGACTCCATCACTGAACACACTGACTGCATCACAGAAGCGCTCACCTACGCCACACCGCCACCCAAGACACCACCCTTACCGACACCTGGACTGCCGCTGGAAATCTTAGCATCCATGCACCATCGAAACCGACTTAGCCGTGAATGGCGCATTGCGCCCGACCAGCACCTCAAACAACGGATAAATCAACTGAGAAGAGAGATCAAAGCAGCCATCGTTGCCCATAAGAACCAGCAGTGGGCAGCAAAATTCCGAGCTTTTACACCAGACCCGATGCACTGGCACTCAGTCAGTTTCTTCACCACCGACGCACGACGATTCCACCGCTGCAGACTCAAGACAAGACTGCATACCGACCAGAAGATAAAGCTAACATGATGGCCGATGCTTTTGAAGTTAATTTTCAAACGTTAAACGACAGAGTAGACCCGCAATGAATTGACGCCATTGAACGAGAGGCGAACGCGCTACTGCAGGAACCGGACGAAGAAGACGACCCTATTCCACCGATTACCGCCGAAGATGTGCAGGGAGGCATCCGGGCACTACCACCAAACAAAGCTCCCGGCTCAGGGTAGTGTCCTGAAACAGTTACCATGGACAGCGATAGTTCGACTCGCCGCAATTTTCAACTGGATCTCCCTCAGGGGGCTTAGCATTCATTTGCTGTGTACGGGCTTTGCGAACCCGGGGTCCTCGAGCTGCGGACTGGTGTGCGCCGCCCGTCTGCTGATACCGTAAGCTCTGGGCATGCTTCAGCGACCACCGTGTGGCGCAACAGTGGAACGTTGTGTGTCGTAGGGACTGGGGATCTTTGCTTGATTGCCTGGATCGCGAGGACGGTACATACCTCTACAAAAAACCCTTCAATATTAAGTTGTGCTGCGCGCCGATAAGATGCATGGCTGTTGAGGTGGAACAGTCGCTAGTGGACAACCTCTGGGGAACCTGCCGCATCTCAGTTGTACAAGGATTATCCAGTGATGCGGGGCTCTGTCTGGATGGACATAAGTTTCCCTAGCTGCTCGTAGGACGATCATGGACACCACGAATTCTTCCTCTTTTTCTCCTTCTAATTTTTCACCGGCCAGTGGGACGTGTGGACTGCTGGTAGGCACTGCCATCCAATCAAACAAGAGGGCTAGGTTAGCCAGTCCTCCTGACTCGGGCGTCAGCAAACGTACAACAGTTCAGAGTAACAGAGCACATACTTATAACAAGAGTGTGTTTTTAATAATAAAAAGGAAACAGGGTTTCTTTGAAAAGGTTTCGCCATTCTATATCCAAAAGGGTCTAGAAGGAATAGCTGGAACTTTAAAATCAGTGAAGCGTTTACGGAATGGGACACTGCTTGTTGAAACATCAACTTCTCAGCAAGCAGTTAACCTTCAAACAGCTAAAAGCTTGGGTGAATGCACAATCGATTCAGAGCTTCACAGCACACTGAACTTTAGTAAGGGTGTTGTGACCTGTAGGGATCTCGTTGACATTCCTGTAGAAGAATTAAAGAGTGAGTGGGCTCAGGAGGGAATTGTTGACGTTCAGAACATCATGAAAAGGGTGGATGGGAACCTGGTGAAATCTGATTCCTTCATTCTTACTTTCAATACCCCCAAACTCCCAGAACACGGCAAGGCAGGATTTCTTCGACTAAACGTATGGTCGTATGTCCCAAACCCAATGCGCTGTTTTAAGTGCCAATGTTTTTGGCATACAACTCTAGGGTTTTTTTTGTTTCTGGTTTTAGAGCGCACAACTTCAATGGTCATTAGCGCCCTGACTACGTTAAGAATGCACCGCGAGGCACAAGTTTAAAACAACAACTGAAAGGGAAAACACGATAAAAGACAGACTGACAGGCATAGGATTAAAAAACAGCATCATCAAATGTCCTTAGAGAGGTTCGTCAAATTGATAAAACGAAGAACACGAGCAGCTGCTCGTGGGTCATCCGCTAAAATGGCAGCTAAAGTACGTGGCAGGTTAAGATCTAGACGCAGTGTGTGAAAATCCGGACAGGACATTAAAATGTGTCGGACCGTCAGCAATTGCCCACATGGGCAGAACGGCGCCGGCGCAGCCGTCAGCAGATGGCGATGGCTGAACCGGCAGTGTCCAATGCGTAACCGGGCCAAAACGACCTCCTCCCGCCGAGAAGAGCGGGAGGACGACGTCCAAGCCGCGGGAAGAGGTTTCAAGGCCCGAAGCGAAAAAATGCGCCGACAAATAACCCTGCTACAATCTGATGAAGGGACACAACAAGAAGCTGTCCGAGGCTGGAGGACCGCAGTCTTGGCCGCGGCATCTGCAGCTTCGTTCCCAGGGATACCGACATGGCCAGGGACCCTCATAAAGCTAACCGGAGAACCGACGTCCACCAGCTGCTGAAGAGAGCGTTGGATCCGGTGCACGAAAGGGTGAACCGGATACGGATCACTGAGGCTCTGGATGGCGCTCAGGAAATCGGAGCAGATGACATAAGCAGAATGTCGGTGGCGGCAGATGTAAAGAACAGCCTGGTAGAGGGCAAAGAGCTCAGCTGTGAAGACCGAACAATGGCCATGGAGCCGGTATTTGAAACTTTGTGCCCCGACAATAAAAGAACACCCGACCCCGTCATTGGTCTTGGAGCCATCTGTATAAATGAAGGTCATATTGATGAACTTCGAAGTTCAACAAAACGGGAGTGGTAGACCGAACCGGGGGTAACCTCTTTTGGGAGCGAGCTGAGGTCAAGGTGAACGCGGACCTGAGCCTGGAGCCAAGGTGGCGTGTGGCTCTCGCCCACTCGAAAGGTTGCAGGGAGTGAAAAATTAAGGTGCTGAAGGAGGCGACGAAAGCGAACTCCAGGGGGTAGCAGGGCAGAGACATACAACCCGTATTGACGGTCTAGAGAGTCGTCAAAAAAGGAACGATAAGACGGGTGGTCGGGCATTGACAGTAGCCGACAGACATACCGACAAAGCAGTATATCGCGCCGGTAGGTGAGTGGCAATTCGCCAGCATCAGCATGAAGACTCTCTACGGGACTAGTATAAAACGCTCCGATCGCAAGTCGTAAACCCCAATGTTGTATGGAGTTGAGGCAGCGTAAGATGGATGGCCGTGCAGAGGAGTATACGAAGCTCCCATAATCCAGCTTGGAGCGGACGATCGACCGATATAGACGAAGCAGGACGGTTCGATCCGCTCCCCACGACATACCACTGAGAACACGGAGGACATTTAAGGAACGGGTACAACGGGCAGCCAAATATGACACATGTGGAGACCAGCTAAGTTTCCTGTCAAATGTAAGACCTAAAAATTTTGTTGTCTCCACGATTGGGAGAGCAACGGGACCGAGTCGTAAGGATGGTGGGAGAAACTCTTTGTAGCGCCAGAAGTTAATACAGACCGTCTTCTCGGCAGAAAAACGGAAGCCATTGGCGACACTCCAGGAGTAAAGACGGTCAAGAGAACGCTGAAGACAGCGCTCCAGGACACGTGTACACTGCGCGCTGCAACAGATGGTAAAATCGTCTACGAAAAGGGAGCCTGATACATCAGCTGGGAGGCAATCCATTATTGGATTGATCGCGATGGCGAAGAGAGTGACGCTCAAAACTGAGCCCTGTGGCACCCCATTCTCCTGGCGAAAGGTGTCTGACAGGACAGAACCCACACGTACCCTGAACTGTCGATCCATTAAAAAGGAACGAATAAAAAGAGGGAGGCGACCGCGAAGGCCCCATGTATGCATGGTGCGGAGAATGCCCGCCCTCCAACAGGTGTCGTAAGCCTTCTCCAAATCAAAGAACACAGCCGCGGTCGGGCGCTTCCGCAAGAAGTTATTCATAATGAAGGTCGACAAGGTAACCAGATGGTCAACAGCAGAGCGGCGCCTACAAAATCCACATTGTACATTGGTAAGTAGGCGTCGAGACTCGAGCAGCCAAACCAATCGAGCGTTAACCATTCGCTCCATCACTTTACAGACACAGCTGGTAAGCGAGATGGGTCGATAACTGGAAGGCAAGTGCTTGTCCTTCCTCGGCTTAGGAATCGGGACAACAATAGACTCACGCATGCATGCGGGAACATGTCCCTCAATCCAGATGCGATTTTAAGTACGAAGAAGAAAACCTTTACCCGCAGGAGAAAGGTTCTTCAGCATCTGAATATGAATAGAATTAGGCCCTGGAGCGGAGGACCGTGATCGGCCAAGTGCGTTTTCGAGTTCCTGCATGGTGAATGGGGCATTATAACTTTCACGATTCGAGGAGCGGAAGTTAGGTGGCCTAGCCTCCTCTGCCTGTTTGCGGGGGAGGAAGGCAGGGTGGTAATGAGCGGAGCTCGAAACCTCAACGAAAAAGCGGCCGAAGGCATTGGAGACATCCTCAGGGGCCACAAGGACGTCATTCGCGACCGTCAAGGCAGAAACTGGTGAGTGGACCTTAGTGCCAGATAGCCGGCGCAGGCTACCCCAGACAACAGAAGGAGTAAAACTGTTGAAGGTGCTTGTGAAAGCAGCCCAGCTGGCTTTCTTGCTTTCTTTAATAATACGACGACACTGAGCACGTAATCGTTTATAATTGATACAATTCGCCACTGTAGGGTGGCGTTTAAAGGTACATAAAGCACGTCGACGAGCACGTAAAGCGTCTCTACATGCTGCGGTCCACCAGGGGACCGGTACGCGACGTGGAGAAGAAGTAAAGTGAGGGATGGAATATTCAGCAGCAGCGAGAATGACTTCCGTGAGGTGTGCGACCTGACGATCGCAGCTTGTAAAGGTTTGATCCTGAAAGGTCGCCCTGGAGGAGAAGAGCCCCCAGCCTGCCTTGGAGATGGTCCAACTAGAGGAGCATGGAGAGGGGGTATGCTGCAGGAGATGGAGAATACACGGGAAGTGGTCGCTCGAATATGTATCAGAAAGTGCATACCACTCAAACCGGCGTGCAAGTTGGGGAGTACATATAGAGAGGTCTAAATTGGAATAGGTGTGAGATGTGTCCGAAAGAAAAGTAGGGGCGCCAGTATTGAGGCAGACAAGATTGAGCTGGTTGAAAAGGTCTGCTAACAGGGAGCCCCTCGGGCAGGACGCTGGAGAGCCCCAAAGGGGATGGTGGGCATTGAAGTCTCCAGTTAACAAAAATGGTGCAGGTAGCTGAGCAACAAGTTGCATCATGTCTGCCCTGGTGGTGGTGGTTGTTGGGATGTTTAAGGGGGACTAAACAGCTAAGGTCATCAGTCCCCCATTCCAAAAACAAGCGAGACAAAGTCGCAGAGCAGATAAAACCCCAAGGGGAAGGAGACTGCCCCCCCCCCAGGTGCTAAAGAACACAAATTAGGCAACAAACACTACAGAAAAGAAGAGTACAGACGAACACCAGACAGAAAGAAATAGAAGAAAAGAAGATGGCTGGAGACTGGTTGACTGACCACGACAACAAAAAAGGGAAAGAGTCAACCATCCGATGAGACACCAAAACAGCAACAAATATATGGAGAGACGCGAGGACAAAAGACACAGAAACGGAAAAGTGCAGGACCCCCTAAATGGATCCATAAAAAGGACTAGCACGGATAAAATGTAAAACATTGTCAGCCATGGAGGCATCGTCGCATAAAATCAAAGGCAAAGTGCCCGGGAGATTAAAAGACTGCCGAAGGGTGCGCAGTTGGGGACACTCCAATAAAATGTGGGCGACCGTCAGCCGGGACCCACACCGACACAGGGGGGGATCCTCCTGACGCAAAAGATGGCCGTGCGTCAGGTATGTATGGCCGATGCGGAGTCGACACAGGATAACAGAGTCCCTGCGAGAAGACCGCAGGGAGGAGCGCCACACATCGGTCGTCTCCTTGACAGCCCGCAGTTTATTAGGCATTGTCAAGCCTCGCCACTCAGCAGACCACATCCCAAGCACCTTACGGCGCAACACCAGCTGCTGATCGGGAGCCGTGAGGCCGATCTCCAAAGCTAGGGCGTCGAGCGCCCCTTTGGCCAGCCTGTCAACACGTTCGTTCCCCGGGATGCCAACATGACCTGGCGTCCAAACCAAGACCACCGAACGTCCAGAACGGGCAATGGCGGAAACAGACTCCTGAATAGAGGACACCAGAGGAGAAGAGGGATAGCAGCGGTCGATGGCCTGAAGGCTGCTCAGGGAGTCACTGCAGATGACGATGGACCTACCTGAGCAGAAACGCATATGCTCAAGAGTGCGCAAGATGGCCACCAGCTCTGCAGTAAAAATACTGCAGCCAGCCGGCAAGGAGCGTTGCTCAACATGGGCAGCGTGAGCAAAAGAGTAGGCAGTGCGACCATCAACCAGGGAACCATCAGTGTAGACAGGCTCACAGCCCGGAAATGATTCGAGGAGCGCAAGAAAACGGCGACGGAGGGCCACAGGCGGAACCGAGTCCTTAGGTCCCTGTGCCAAATCCAGACGGACGGACGGACGGCCGGGACAAACACCAGGGAGGCGTAGGTGTACAGACCCGGAAGGGAGGCAGAAGATGGAATGACCCCAGTTCTGACAGCAGGGACTGGACACGGACAGCGACGGAAAGCCCAGACCTAGGTCGCCGTTCGGGCAGATGGAGGACCATGGCAGGGAAAAGCAGGCGACGATTGGGATGGTCTGGCGAGCAATGCACGTGGACAGCATAGTCGGCGAGCAGTCGATGGCGGCGAATCCGCAGCGGGGGAACCCCGGCCTCCACCAGTAGACTATCTACGGGGCTGGTACAAAAAGCGCCAGTTGCAAGCCGAACCCCACAGTGGTGTATGGGGTCTAACAACTTCAACACTGAGGGTGATGCAGACCCCATAGGCCAGGCACCCATAATCAAGCCGGGACGGCACAAGGGCTCTGTACAATCGCAGCAGCGTGCAGCGATCTGCACCCCAAGACGTGTGGCTAAGGCAGTGGAGGGCGTTGAGGTGCCGCCAGCATTTTTGCTTCAGCTGAGTAACATGAGGAACCCATGTGAGCTGGGCATCAAACACGAGTCCCAAGAAGCGGCAAGTGTCCACCACTTCAAGCAGGTGGCCGTCGAGGTAAAGTTCAGGATGAGGGTGGACCTTCCGACGCCTGCAGAAGTGCATAACTCGAGTCTTGGCTGCAGATAACTGAAAACCATGAGTCAGAGCCCATGATGCTGCCTTGCGAACGGCGACTTGCAGCCTGCGGTCGGCGACTCCCGTAGTCGTGGAGCTAAATGAGATGCAGAAGTCGTCGGCATACAAAGAAGGAGACACCAACGACCCCACTGCTGCAGCCAGACCATTAATGGCCACTAGAAATAAGGAGACGCTCAACACTGAGCCCTGCGGGACCCCATTTTCCTGTATATAAGATGAACTAGAGGTGGCACCGACTTGCACCCGGAAAGAGCGGCGCAATAAAAAGGTTTGAAGAAAAGCCGGGAGCCGACCACGAAGACCCCACTCGTGCAACGTGGCGAGGATGTGATGCCTCCATGTGGTGTCATACGCCTTCCGCAGATCGAAAAATACAGAAACAAGATGCTGACGTCGGGCAAAAGCCGTACGGACAGCAGATTCCAGCCGCACCAAATTGTCCACTGCAGACCGGCCCCGACGGAAGCCACCCTGGGATGGAGCGAGGAGACCGCGCGACTCAAGGACCCAACACAAACGCCGCCCCACCATACGTTCGAGCAATTTGCACAAAACGTTGGTGGGGGTAATGGGACGATAGCTGTCCACCGCCAGTAGGTCCGCACCGGGCTTCAAGATGGGGACAATAACACCCTCTCGCCATTGCGACGGGAACACGCCTTCGCTCCAAATGCGATTAAATATCGCGAGAACGTGTCTCTGGCAGTCCCTGGAGAGACGCTTCAGCATCTGCGCGTGGATGCAGTCTGGGCCTGGTGCTGTATCAGGGCAATCGGCGAGGGCAGCGAGGAATTCCCTCTCGCTGAAAGGAACGTTGTATTGTTCAGAATGACGCGTGTGGAATGAGAACGGCGTCCGCTCGGCTCGCTCCTTTAGAGAGCGAAAGGCGGGGGGGGATAGGATGCAGTCGCAGAGCTCTGAGCAAAGTGCGCGGCAAGTCGTTCAGCAATGGCGGCAGCGTCCGTGCAGACAGCGCCGTCCAAGGAGAGCCCAGGGACACCCATAGGGGTCTGGTATCCGTAAATCCGCCGGATCCGGGACCACACGAGCGAGGGGGAGACATGGGAGCCCAAGGATGAGACATACCTCTCCCAGCACTCCTGCTTACGCCGTGCAATAAGACGACGGGCGAAGGCACGGAGGTTCTTAAAGGTGATGTGGGTCTCAGGAGACGGGTGCCGCCTATGACGCTGGAGAGCCCGCCGACGGTCGCGAATAGCCTCAGCAACCTCCGGCGACCACCAGGGTACAGCCCTCCTCCGAGGGTGGCCAGAAGAACGGGGGATGGCAGCCTCGGCCGCTGAAATGATGGATGTGGTTAAAACACGCACCACCTCGTCAATGTCACCCTGTGGGGGAGACTCAATGGTTGCAGCGGAAGTAAAAGCTGGCCAGTCAGCCCTGTGGAGAGCCCAGCGGGGCAAGCGCCCAGAAGAATGACACTGGGGCAGTGACAAAAAGATGGACGATTTTGCGATCTACTACAGCTCTCAACGGACCCGCCTTCTTGAAAGACGTCTTCAAGGATGTCTCGATCGCCTCCACTCGTGGAGCATCGAAACCGGCTTTCGTTTCTCACCCAGTAAGACCGTTTGTGTCAATTTTTGGCGACGTAAGGAGTTTCTTCCGCCCTCCTTACATCTAGGTCCTGTCACCCTTCCGTTTTCAGACGTCGCTAAATTCTTGGGTCTTATGTTTGACAGAAAAATGTGCTGGTCCTCCCACGTTCCCTATCTTTCGGCTCGCTGTCTGCGATCCCTTAACACCCTCCGTGTCCTGAATGGTACCTCCTGGGGAGCGGACCGAGTGGTCCTTCTCCGCCTCTATCGTGCCTTAGTGCGCTCGAAATTGGATTATGGAAGCATAGTCTACTCCTCTGCTCGGCCGTCTATTCTTCGGCGTCTCGACTCTATCCACCACCGTGGATTACGTTTAGTGTCTGGAGCTTTTTACACCAGCCCTGTGGAAAGCCTTTATGCTGAGACTGCTGAACCTCCGCTGTCCAATCGGCGTGCAGTCCTTCTGAGTCGTTATGCTAGCCATCTGTCTTCCATGCCTGCTAATCCAGCCCATGACCTTTTTTTCGACGCCTCCTTTGATGTAGGGTATGCAGGCCGCTCCTCCTCCCTACTACCCCCGGGAGTCCGCTTCCGTCAGCTGCTCCATTCTCTTTCCTTCTGCTTTCCTAAAACCTTCTTGACAACTTGGGGTACAGCACCGCCTTGGCTCCGTCCCCGGATCTGCTTGCTCCGTGACCTTTGTCAATTTCTGAAGGATGGTACCCCTACACTTGTTTATCGTCGGGAATTTGCTGCTCTATGTGCACAAATGACGGACGCCACATTTATTTACACAGACGGCTCGAAAACATCGTTAGGTGTAGGGAGTGCCTATATTGTTGGCGACACCCCAAATCACTTTCGGCTTCCCGACCAGTGTTCGGTTTATACTGCGGAGCTTTACGCTGTTCTCCAGGCTGTCCACTACATCCGCCGCCATCAGCGGATACAGTACGTAATCTGCTCAGATTCTCTCAGCTCTCTCCTCAGTCTCCAAGCTCTTTACCCTGTGCACCCTCTGGTCCACCGGATTCAGGACTGTCTGCGCTTGCTCCACCTGGGGGGCGTCTCGGTGGCGTTCCTCTGGCTCCCGGGACACGCTGGTATCTGTGGGAATGAGGCGGCCGATATAGCGGCCAAGGCTGCAGTCTCTCTTCCTCGGCCAGCTATTCAGTCGCTTCCCTTCATCGATCTACGGAGCGGTTTATGTCGCAAAGTTGCTCATTTATGGCATGCGCATTGGTCAACACTTCCCCACAATAAATTGCGGGAAGTGAAAGCCCTTCCTTGCGCTTGGACCTCTTCCTCCCGAACGCGTCGTCGGGAGGAGGTAATTTTAGCTAGACTCCGGATAGGGCACTGTCTTTTTAGCCATCGACATCTTTTAAGCGGCGATCCTCCCCCACTCTGTCCCCACTGCTCTCAGCTGTGGACGGTAAGACACCTTTTAATTGAATGCCCCTATTTTAATCCGTTACGCTCCCGTCTACAGCTATCGCCTGATCTATCGTTGATTTTAGCAGATGAAACGCGCTCAGCCGACCGCGTTCTCCAGTTTATTCGTGACAGTGAAATGACGTCAGTCATTTGAAGCTTTTTTTGGGGACAACCAACCCCTTTCTGTAGTAGATTTTTAAGCATTCCTTCTGTTTTTAGTTTCTCCAATTTTATGACTTTGTTCCCATTGCTGCTGGTTTTCAATTTCGGTTTTTTACTGTTTCCTAAGTCACGGGCTGGGCGCTAATGACCATAGAAGTTTTGCGCCCTAAAACCACAAACGAAAAAAAAAAAAAACAAAAAAATCCCTGTGCGCCGCCTCCAATCTGTGTGAACTGTGGTGCGCACCATCCGCCTTGCTCGCCAGACTGTCCGATTCTGCAGAAGGAGCGGAAGATCATGGAAATCAAGACTCTCGACCGCCTGACGTACACTGAGGCGAAGCGGAAATATGATCGGCTTCATCCAGTGCGCATGACAGCTTCTTATGCCGCAACTGTCACCCCTACAATTCCATCCACTCCAGTCAGCTCTCAGTCGAAGTCCCACACCTGCCCCCTTGATGGTGGGGGGCACTAAACCTCCTGTTGCTCCTGCTCCATCTACTTCAGGAGCAACACCCCCCCAACCATTGGGGACATCAGTCCCCCCATCCCAGCCGGAGAAGCGTAAGACTTCTTCGGCTACTCTCGTAAGGAAGGGGTCCCTTGGGGACCTCCCTTCGCACGTTCCGACCGGTTCCAAAGCCGACAGCCACAAGTGGCTGAAACAACCGCCAGTCCCCGGTCGTCGGGACACACGGTCATCGTCTGTCCCTGAGACTGACCCAGTGACGCCCTCCCAGCCTGAACCACCCAAGGCGCAGTGCGAGAAGCAGAAGAAGAAGAAACTCCCCAAGGCTACCGACATTGCGGTGGCACCCATTCCACCGCTTCCTACTAGCTCTGCGTCTGAGGATGAGGTGGAGATTCTGGCGTCCACTGAGGACATGGATCTCGCCAGTCCCTCGGATGCAATAGATAGCTGTTGTCCAGGTGGTGACTCAGTAGCAGCAGGGGCCCCGGAGGCGTAATCTGCCTCCCCAATCCCTTCACGCCTTTCCCATCCGTGGCTAATACCATCCTCCAGTGGAACTGCAGCGGTTTCTTCCATCATCTAGCTGAGCTCCGCCAACTTATCAGCCATCATCCTTTCCTTTGCATTGCTCTGCAGGAAACTTGGTTTCCAGCAATGCGAACCCCCGCCCTCCGTGGCTATCGGGGTTATTTTAAGAACCGGGCAGCTTATGAAAGGGTGTCTGGTGGCGTCTGCATATATGTCCTTAACTCTCTTCACAGCGAGTTTGTACCTCTACAAACAGCTTTAGAGGCTGTCTCTGTTCGGGTGTGGACGCCACAGGCTATTACCGTCTGCAGTACATACCTTCCACCTGATGGTGCTGTCGCACAGCATGTCCTGGCTGCTCTGATAGCCCAACTGCCGCCACCTTTTTTGCTGCTGGGCGATTTCAATGCCCACAACCCTCTATGGGGTGGGACTGTCTCCGATGACCGCGGTCGGGCCGTGGAGCATGTGTTGGCTCAGCTCGACCTTAGCTTCTTGAACACCGGTGCTCCCACGGATTTCAGTGTGGCCCATGGCTCGTTCTCGGCCATCGATCTCTCTATTTGCAGCCCTGGACTTGTCCCATCCCTCCACTGGAGAGTGCATCCTGACTTGCATGACGACCTGTGTGGTAGTGACCACTTTCCGATCTTTTTGTCACTACCACAGCGCCACTCTTCTGGGCGCCCTAGCAGATGGGCTATGAATAAGGCTGACTGGGACTTGTTCTCCTCCACTGCCGCTTTTGAGCCTCTCTCTACCGATGACATTGATGCGGTGGTTCAATCGGTCACCACCGGCATCGTTACTGCCGCCGAATCTGCCATTCCCCATTCCTGTGGGTCCCCTCGGCGGAAGGCTGTGCCTTGGTGGTCGCCTGAGATCGCTGAAGCGATTAAAGATCGCCGGCGGGCGCTCCAGCGTCACAAGCGACACCCCTCCCTCGACCACCTTATCGCCTTCAAACGGCTGCGTGCGCGGGGCCGCCTCCTTATCCGCCAAGGCAAGAAGGAGTGCAGGGAGCGGTATGTGTCCACAATTGGCCTCCATGTCACTCCATCGCAGGTCTGGGCCAAGATTCGACGCGTCTACGGCTATCGGCCACCTGTCAGCGTCCCTGCGCTCTCACTGAATGGAGCAGTTTGTACTGACTCCGACGTCATTGCAAATCGCTTAGCAGAGCATTTTGCTATGAGTTCCGCTTCTGCGAATTACCCCCAGGCCTTTCGCTCCATTAAAGAGCGGATGGAACGTCGGAGCCTTTCGTTTCGCACCAACCACCCAGAATCTTACAATGCTCCATTTAGTGAGTGGGAATTTCGCAGTGCCCTCGCTGCTTGCCCTGATACCGCTCCTGGGCCAGATGGCATCCACTGTCAGATGCTGAAACACCTTTCAGTGGACTGCCAGCGGCTCCTTCTCGATCTTTACAACCGTCTTTGGGTCGAGGGGGAGTTTCCGTCGCAATGGCGGGAAGGCATTGTCATCCCCGTTTTGAAACCTGGAAAGAACCCTCTGGAGGTGGACAGCTACCGTCCCATTAGCCTCACCAACGTTCTTTGCGAGTTGCTTGAACGGATGGTGAGCCGGCGCTTGCGTTGGGTACTGGAGTCTCGGGGCCTTCTGGCTCCATCTCAGGGTGGGTTCCGTAAAGGCCGCTCCGCCGCCGACAATCTGGTGAGCCTGGAGTCGGCCATCCGTACTGCCTTTTCCCGCCGTCAGCACCTGGTCGCTGTCTTTTTCGACATGCGGAAGGCGTACGATACGACGTGGCGTCATCACATTCTTTCTACGCTCCATGGATGGGGTCTTCGGGGTCCTCTGCCGATTTTTATCCGCAATTCTCTGTCGTGTCGTACCTTCCGCGTGCAAGTCGCGGCCTCGTATAGTTCCTCCCACGTCCAGGAGAACGGTGTGCCACAGGGTTCCGTTTTAAGTGTCTGTCTGTTTTTAATAGCCATTAACGGTCTTGCTGCGGCCGTGGGAAACTCTGTCTCCGCTTCCCTGTATGCTGATGACTTCTGCCTTTATTACAGCTCTACTGGCATTGCAGCTGTTGAACGTCAGCTACAGGGCGCTATCCGTAAGGCGCAGTCTTGGGCTGTAGCGCATGGGTTTCAGTTTTCGGCAGCCAAGACCTGCGTTATGCATTTCTGCCGGCGACGTACTGTCCACCCAGAGCCGCAGCTTTCTCTTAACGGCGAACTTCTTTCGGTGGTGGAATCACACAGGTTTTTGGGGGTGGTTTTCGATGCCCGGTTGACTCGGCTGCCTCATATCCGGCAGCTCAAACAGACGTGTTGGCAGCATCTCAATGCACTGCGATGTTTGAGCCACACCCGCTGGGGAGCCGACCGCTCTACCCTGTTACGGCTCTACCAGGCGTTAATCCAGTCCCGTCTGGATTATGGGTGCCTGGCATATGGCTCAGCATCCCCGTCTGCGTTGCGGGTGCTGGACCCAATTCTCCACAGCGGGATACGCCTTGCCACTGGTGCTTTCCGCACCAGCCCTGTGGACAGCTTACTCGTGGAGGCAGGTGTCCCTCCACTGCGGTTCCGACGCCAACGTTTGCTGGCCGCTTATGCTGCCCATGTTCTAAGCTCGCCCGGGCATCCTAACTATCGTCTCCTGTTCCCGCCGTCAGTCGTCCATCTGCCGGAACGTCGGCCCCGGTCGGGTTGTCCGATCGCCATACGCGTCAAGGAGCTTCTCTGCGGGCTTGGGTTTTTCCCTGTTCCGCATCCTTTCCAGGCGCCTCTGCGTACACCCCCGTGGTGTGTTCCTCGCCCTTGCCTTCGGCTCGACTTGGCACAAGGCTCGAAGGACTCGGTCCCTCCAGAGGCCTTCCGCCGCCGCTTTTATTCCATCCTGGCCACGTATCAGGGCTCTGGCATTGTTTACACCGTCGGCTCGATGGTTGCTGGTCGAGTCGGTTATGCGCTCACTCTAGGGGACCATTCCGAACAACGTTCCTTGCCGGATGGCTGCAGCGTTTACACTGCTGAGCTGGTCGCCATCTTTCGAGCCCTAGAGTATATCCGCTCCTGCTCAGGTGAGTCCTTCGTTATCTGTAGCGATTCCCTGAGCAGTTTACGAGCACTCGACCAGTGTTTTCCTCGTTCCCGTCTGGTGTTGGCTATCCATGAGTCCCTGCATACTCTTGCGCATTGCGGCCGCTCTGCGGTCTTCGTGTGGACCCGAGGCCATGTTGGGATCCCCGGCAACGAGAATGTTGACCGGCTGGTGAAAGAGGCGACTAGTGCACCATCTCTGGACGTTGGCCTCCCGGAGACAGATTTGCGAGCGTTCCTACGCCGCAAAATTCTGGACCTTTGGGACACTGAATGGCGCGCCCTGCCTTCACGCAACAAACTTCGGGCCATCAAGTGGGCTACCGGTGTGTGGCGCTCCTCCTTGCGGGTCTCTCGCAAGGAGTCTGTTGTCCTCTGCCGGCTGCGCATTGGGCACACTCGGCTTACGCACGGCCACTTATTGCGCCGTGAGGACGCGCCTCTATGTCGCTGTGGCTCCGTTTTATCCGTGGTTCATGTTTTATTGGAGTGTCCGTTTTTAGCTGCGCTCAGGCAGTCGTTCGCACTGCCTGACTCGCTCCCTGCCCTTTTAACAGATGACTCGGCTATGGCTGACTTAGTTTTACGTTTTATTCGGGCAGGGGGTTTTTATTCTTTAATCTGAGTGTCTCTATTTTTATCTTATTGTTTTGTGTTGATTCTGGCCTTTGGCCTCCGGTTTTAAACTGATTTCTTAATGTGTTTCAAGTGGTTGGCTTTTCCTTTTTATTTCTCTGGTCGGCCAACCACCGTCACACTCTGTGTGCTTTTAGTTCGTTTTGTCTGGTCTTTGTCTCAGTTTCTCTTGTTCAGTGTCGTCTGTGCTCTATTCTGTTACTCGTTTTTTATTCTCTGTGGGTGTTTTTTAGTACTTGGACAAAGGGACCGATGACCGTAGCAGTCTGGTCCCTTTAATCCCCCAAACCAACCAACCTTCTCGATCCTCCGCCCCAGGACCGGATGGTATCCATGTCCAAATGTTGCTGCATTTATCAACCCATAGTCTGCGTTACCTCCTTCGCCTTTATAATCGAATTTGGACCGACAGTACCTTCCCCAGACGATGGCGGGAAGCTATTGTCGTTCCCGTTCCGAAACATGGAAAGGACAAACATCTCCCCTCTAGCTATCGCCCCATTTCTCTCACGAGTAGTGTCTGTAAGGTTTTGGAGCGTATGGTGAATTTAGCTTGGTGGCTGGAATCCCGCAGTCTTTTAACACCAGCCCAATGCGGATTCCGAAAGCATCGTTCTGCAGTTGTCCATCTTGTTGCTCTCTCCACTTATATCATGAACAATTTTCTCCGGAAACGCCAAACGGTAGCAATATTTTTTGATCTGGAGAGAGCATACAATACCTGTTGGAGGACAGGCATCCTCCGCACACTGTTCTCTTGGGGCTTTCGAGGCCGGCTGCCCCTTTTTCTTCGCGAATTTATGGCAGAGCGCACATTTAGGGTGCGGGTGAACACTACTCTCTCCCGTACTTTCTCCCAAGAAAACGGGGTACCCCAGAGCTCCGTGCTGAGTGTTGTACTGTTTGCCATCGCCAATTGGACAGACGGTAAGAGGCTATGGCTACAGATTGAAAGGTCAATGGCGGAGTAGGTGCCATGCGCCACACTGAAGTGTGTGAAGGCACCATCATTTAACAGCGAGAGATCGAGCTGCGACAATAAATGCTCAACGATGGCGCCTCGACCTGTTGCCACTGACCCACCCCACAGAGGGTTATGGGCGTTGAAGTCGCCCAATAGCAAGAAAGGTGGCGGCAATTGGGCGACCAGTGCAGCCAGGACATGCTGCGAGACATCACCATCCGGTGGAATGTAAAGACTGCAGACGGTAACAGCCTGTGGCGTCCACACGCGTACAGCGACAGCCTCTAAAGGCGTCTGGAGAGGGACAGACTCGCTGTGCAGACTGTGAAGGACATATATGCAGACGCCACCAGACACCCTTTCATAAGCTGCTCGGTTCTTATAATAACCCCGATAGCCACGGAGGGCGGGGGTTCGCACTGCTAGAAACAAAGTTTCCTGGAGAGCAATGCAGAAGAAAGGGTGAAGGCTGATAAGTTGACGGAGCTCGGCTAGATGGTGGAAGAAACCGCTGCAGTTCCACTGGAGGATGGTGTTGTCCATGGCTGGGAAAGGCGTGACGGGACTGGGAAGGCAGATTACGCCACTGGGTCACCTGCTGCCTCCGATGGAGCATCTGTACAAATGCCATCCATTGCGTCCGAGGGACCGGCAAGAGCGAGGTCCTCAGCAGACGCCAGAATCTCCACCTCGTCCTCAGAGGCAGAGCTTGTAGGAAGCGGTGGGATCGGTGCCACCGCAATACCGTTGGTCTTGGGGACTTTCTTCTTTTTCTGCTTGTCACGCTGTGCCTTCGGCGGTTCAGGCTGCATGGGCTTCACTGGGTCAGTCTCAGGGACAGACGACGACCGCGAGGCCCGACGACCAGGGACTGGCGGTTGTTTCAACCACTTGTGGGCGTCCGCTTTTCCACTGGTCGGAACTTGCGAAGGGAGGTCCCCAAGGGACCCCTTCCTGGCGAGAGCAGCCGAAGAAGTCTTACGCTTCGCCGGCTGGGAAGGGGGAGCTGATGTCCCCGATGGTTGGGAGGGTGTTGCTCCTGGAGAAGATGGAGCAGGAGCAACAGGGTGTTTTTTTTTTTTGTGGTTTTAGGGCGCACAACTTCAATGGTCATTAGCGCCCTGACTACTCTAAGAATGCACCGCGAGGCACAAGTGGACCACAACAACTAAAAGGGAAAACACGATAAAAGACAGACTGACAGTCATAGTATTAAAAAACAGCATCATCAAATGTCCTTAGCGAGGTTTGTCAAATTGATAAAACGAAGAACACGAGCAGCTGCTCGTGGGTCATCCGCTAAAATGGCATCGAAAGTATTTGGCAGGTTAAGATCGAGGCGCAGTGTGTTAAGATCTGGACAGGACATTAAAATGTGTCTAACCGTCAGCAAGTGCCCACATGGGCAGAACGGCGCCTGCGCAGCCGTCAGCAGATGGCGATGGCTGAACCGGCAGTGTCCAATTCTTAACCGGGCTAAAACGACCTCCTCCCGCGGAGAAGGGCGTGAGGAGGACGTCCAAGCCACGGGAAGAGGTTTTAAGGCCCGAAGCTTGTGCAACAGGGTGTGAAGCGCCCCCCACAAGCAAGGGGGCCGGTGGAGGCTGACCGATCTTAGAGCTGTTTCGTGATGACGGGAGAACCGTCGTTGCAGCAGCGGCGTAGGTTGACGTCATTGCCACAGGATGGAGCCTCTCATATTTCCGTCTAGCCTCGGGGTAGGTCAGCTGGTCCAAGGTCTTATATTCCATTATCTTCCGTTTTTTCTGCAATATCCTGCAGTCCGGCGAGCAAGGGGAATGGTGTTCTCCGCAGTTAACACAGATAGGAGGCGGGGCACATGGAGTATCGGGATGCGAAGGACGGCCGCAATCCCGACACGTGATGCTGGAAGTACAGCGAGATGACATGTGCCCGAACTTCCAGCATTTAAAAACACCGCATCGGAGGAGGGATATATGGTTTCACATCACAACGGTAAACCATCACCTTGACCTATTCGGGTAAGACATCACCCTCAAAGGCCAAGATGAAGGCACCGGTGGCGACCTGATTATCCCTCGGACCCCGATGGACGCGCCGGACGAAGTGAACACCTTGTCGTTCGAGGTTGGCGCGTAATTCATCGTCGGACTGCAGAAGAAGATCCCGGTGGAATATAATACCCTGGACCATGTTCAGACTCTTATGCGGCGTGATGCTAACGGAAACATCCCCCAACTTGTCACAATTGAGCAACCTCCGTGACTGGGCAGAGGATGCCGTTTTTATCAACACCGATCCAGACCGCATCTTGGACAAGCCCTCCACCTCACCGAACTTGTCCTCTAAATGCTCTACAAAGAACTGAGGCTTCACGGATAGAAAAGATTCCCCATTAGCTCTGGTACAGACAAGATATCTGGGCGAATACGTCTCACTGTCACGCAATGCCTGTCGTTCCTCCCATGGTGTGGCGAGGGAGGGGAACGATTTGGGGTCATAAACGTTACCTTTAAAATAGGCTCTCGAACGCTTAGAGACTGCTGACGGCTGGCCGCCAGCGAGAGGATCGAGAAGAAGAGAGGGCATGTTGGAGTTCCCGCATGGAGAAAACAGTATTGTAGCTTTCGTGATTTTGAGAGGAGAAAGCAAGATGTCGCACTTCCGCTGCACGCTTCTTCGGGAGAAACGCTGGCGGGTAATTTGAAGAGCTCGAAATCTCAGCAAAGTGCTGACCCAATGAGTTAGAAATTGCGACGGGGTCCACTAAGGTATCATGCACGACAGTGAGCCCAGAGACCGGGGAGAAACTAGGCGCGCCTGAGAACCGTCGAAGCCGACTCCAAACTTCCGAGGAGGGAGTGAAGGTGTTAAATGAGCTAATAAAGAATTTCCAGCTTGCCTTCTTGCTATCGCGGATGACGCGACGGAATCGCGCACGGAGCTGCTTATATCGGATACAGTTGGCCAAAGTTGGATGGTGACGGAAAATGCGAAGAGCACGTCGCCGCTCACGTATTGCGTCACGGCATGCCTCGTTCCACCAAGGAACGGGGGGGCGCCGGGGCAATTCGGAGGTGCATGGTATTGAACGTTCCGCAGCTGTAAGAATAACGTTGGTAAAATGTGTGACCTCATCGTCGACGCTGGGAAAGCGACGGTCATCGAATGTCGCTAGAGACGAAAAAAGTGTCCAATCGGCTTGGGAAAACTTCCAGCGTCGCGAGCGCATATATGGCAGTTGAGGCTGCAGTCTAAGGACACATGGAAAGTGGTCACTCGAGTGTGTATCATCAAGAGCGAACCATTCGAAGCGTCGAGCTAGCGGAACAGTACCGACCGCAAGGTCCAAATGAGATAAATTGGTCGTGGAGGCAGACAAAAATGTGGGGACCCCAGTGTTGAGGCAAACTAGATCCGCTTGGTGGAAGACGTCTAGCAATACTGAGCCACGTGGTCGAGGATGTGGGGATCCCCAAAGCGGGTAGTGGGCATTGAAGTCTCCAACCAGCAAATAGGGGGGTGGAAGCTGACCAAGAAGATGAAGGAGATCAGCTCGTGCCATTGGTGTGGACAATGGAATGTATACAGTACGAAGAGAGAACGTGTATCCGGAAAGGGAAAGACGGACGGCGACAGCTTGGAAGGAAGTGTTTAAATCGATTGTGTGATAATTGAGAGTATCATGGAGAAGAATCATGAGTCCTCCATGTGCTGGAGTGCCTTCAACAGAGGGGAGATCATATCGAATGGACTGAAAATGAGGGAGAACAAAGCGGTCATGGGGACGCAGCTTTGTTTCCTGAAGACAGAAGAGGACTGGCGAGTAGGATCGTAAGAGGATCGACAATTCATGCCGATTGGCTCGAATGCCACGGATATTCCAGTGGATAATGGACATAGGGTGAACAGAAAATGGAGGAATGTGACCATGGTCGCTGTCAACTCAACGACTGCTCAGAGCTTGCGACCGACAGCATGGAATGGCATTCAGTCGAAGGCAGAAGATCCTGATCCATAGGTTGGTCAGGAACAGCTCCTGCCACCAGCGATCGGCCGGTTGACCGGCCACCAGCAGTGCGCCTCGGCGACACAGAAGACGGCCGAGGGCGATTTCCGCCAGGTGGTGCTGTAGATGGGACACACCTTGGCGGAGAAGGAGATGAACTGGGTTTCTTATTAGCCTTCTTGGAAATATGATGTTTAGATGAAGGAGGAACCGATGGTTGTCAAGTTGCGGTACGTAAAAACTCTTCACGAGTATGCTCTTTTTTCGAAGACTTGACGTCTGACTTTTGGGCTCGAGATTTAGCAGAACCCGACGAAGGGTGAGCCATAGAGTGGGCAGGCGAAAGTGGTGAGGTTGAACGGGCGATCTTTGCGCTGGCCGATCGGACGACCGTGGCACTAAAGGTGAGGTCGCAAGTCTGCGTGGCCGCCTCCTTCGTTGGCCAAGGAGAAGCAAGGACAGTGCTGTATGTTCCTTTCTGAGGCACGGTGGCCTGTCGACTGGCGAATAATTTTCGAGCAGCAAAGGTCGACACCTCTTCCTCGACTCTAATTTCCTGGATGAGCTTTTCGTCCTTAAAAACGGGACAATCTCGAGAGGAAGCAGCGTGGTCACCCATACAGTTGATGCAGCGAGGGGATGGAGGTGGACAAGCACCCTCATGGGCATCCTTGCCACACGTAACACATTTGGCCGGATTGGAACAGGACTGGCTGGTGTGATTGAACCGCTGACATCGATAGCACCGCGTAGGGTTTGGGACGTAAGGGCGAACGGAAATTATAGCCTGCTTTGATTTTAGATGGGGGTTGAACTTTGTCAAATGTCAAGAAGACAGTGCAGGTTGGAATGATGTTCGTGTCAACCCTTTTCGTAACCCTATGAACAGCCGTTACGCCCTGGTCAGACAGGTAGTGCCGAATTTCTTCGTCAGACAATCCATCGAGGGAGCGTGTATAAACGACTCCACGCGAGGAATTTAAGGTATGGTGCGGTTCCACCCGGACAGGGAAGGTGTGGAGCAGAGAAGTATGCAGCAATTTTTGTGCCTGGAGGGCACTGACTGTTTCTAACAACAGGGTGCCATTCCGTAATCTGGAACAAGACTTTACAGGACCTGCAATTGCTTCGACACCTTTCTGAATAATGAAAGGGTTGACCGTGGAGAAGTCGTGACCTTCGTCAGACCGAGAAACAACAAGGAACTGTGGCAACGATGGAAGAACTGACTGTGGCTGAGACTCAGTGAACTTACGTTTGTGAGCAGACATAGTGGAAGGTGAGGAAACCATTGCGGAAGAATCCCCCATGATTACCGGCGTCTCCGATGGCGCGCTCCTCCCTTGTGGGGGCCCTCACTGAGGGCACACCCGCCTTAGGTGATTGTTCACACCTCAGGTCACACCTCCCGACAAATGGACGGAGGGACCAATCGGCACTTTCGGAAGGTATCAGCTCGGGTAATCACCCCTCCCTGGGCCTGGCCGTTACCAGGGCGTACGTATGTGTCCTACCTGTCTACCCGGGGTGGGGAATTACGCGTTACCCCCGTCACCGGCTACGCATGGAAGTGCGTGGGTCGGCCTTCAGACACGCACAGGGAGGAAAAAAGAGAAAGGGAAAGGAAAGAGGAGAGGTCTCAAACGCCGCAGCGGAGAAAAGGTAAAGAGAAGAGGGAAGGAAAAGAGAAGGACAGAGGAAGGACGAGGACTTGCAAGTGTAGAAAGTAAGGAATTTGTAACAGTTTCGAGCGTCCGTCTCCGGACGTAGGCACAAACCATACTCCCAGAGGGGGAGAAAGGGAAGGAAAGAGCCAGAGGTGAGGGGGGGGCGAAGATGGGGGACGCGGAAGGATGCGGAAAGGGAAGGGAAGGTATGCAGCCCAGAAAGGAAGGAGGGCCACATTAGCTCGGGGTCCCGTGCTCGCTACGCACGTGTCCACAAAAGAGTCGCACAGGGATGATCAGGATGGAAAGGTCGACCGCAATCGCGACAGACGAGGTCGGAAGCACAGCGTGAAGACATGTGGCCGAACTTCCAACACTTGAAGCACCGCATCGGGGGAGGGATATACGGCTTGACATCACAACGGTACACCATCACCTTGACCTTCTCAGATAACGTGTCACCCTCGAAGGCCAAGATGAAGGCACCGGTGGCAACTTGACGATCCCTCGGACCCCGGTGGACGCGCCGGACGAAATGGACACCTCGGCGCTCCAAGTTGGCGCGCAGCTCGTCATCGGACTGTAAAAGGAGATCGCGGTGAAAAATAATTCCCTGGACCATATTTAAGCTGTCATGTGGGGTGATAGCAACAGACACATCCCCCAACTTCGTACAAGCCAGCAAGGCTCGTGACTGGGTAGAGGATGCCGTTTTTATCAACACCAATCCAGACCGCATCTTGGACAAGCCCTCCACCTCCCCGAACTTGTCCTCTAAATGTTCGACAAAGAACTGAGGCTTCACAGACACAAACGAGTCCCCGTCAGCTCTGGTACAGACGACATACCGGGGCGAGTATCTTTCGCTCTCATTCACAGCCTTTCGTTCCTCCCATGGTGTGGCCAGGGAGGGGAACGATTTGGGGTCATACACATTAGCCTTAAAGTGAGCTTTGGAACGCTTAGAGACTGCTGACGGCTGGCAGCCAGCGAGAGATGATGTACCACGCTTCATTGCAGGTCATCCGCCCTGATGCCACCTACTCCGACCAAGGGCCCTCCCCACGGGCGCCACCCAGCCACAGCAAAGGCCACCTGGCAGGATGGCCATTGCCGGGAGTCCCGATGCCTCAGGGCGATGGGCATCTACTCCTTGGCATACGTGGGGAGTTAACGGCGCAGGCATCAGTAGAGCGATCCCTGTGTTGTCAGGGGGCTACAACCAAGAGGGTACATGGCGACCCCACCACAACGGACTGGCTACCGTGCTGGATCTTAGGTGCAAAAATGGCCAAGGTCGTCGTCGCAGTTAAAAGAAACACTGCAGAGTGCAGCGTGGTAATCGCCCAAGAGATCGAAAACGAGCAGGACACCATTACAATGACGAGAAAGACGGCTAAAGGTCTAATTGCACGACGGATACAATGCACCATGTAACGCGCCCTTCCCCAAGTGGCTCGCTCGTCGGAATAATTCAGAAAGATGGAGGTCACACCCGAGAGGGGACCATCACATAAGGCCGAAACATGTGAGACTCCTTTTAGTCGCCTCTTACGACAGGCAGGAATACCACGGGCCTATTCTAACCCCCGAACCCGCAGGGGCGTGTCTGCCCTGGTAACGGCAGATGACGATGGAGTGTAAACGGTACAAATGGAAAATGTAATAGTGGGGAGAGTAATGCGGATGGCAACTGCCTGCAGGCCGGTGTGCAACGTGATGGGACCGTAGTAAATATCATCCCGGACCAGCAACATAACCCCTCCATGAGCCGGGATACCTACCACAGGAGGTAGGTCAAAACGCACAGAGGTGTAGTGTACCAAGGCAATTTGATCACATGGGCGTAGCTTCGTTTCCTGGAGGGCTACGACGAGCGGACGGTGCAAGCGGAGCAGCAACGTCAAGTCCTCTCGGTTGGAGCGAATGCCGCGAATATTCCAGTGAATAAGTGCCGTCGTAAGAAGAAAAGGAAGATGAAAGAAGGGGTCACCTCGAAGGCCGCTGAGGGCCTGGCTTCGAGCGAGCACTGCCGCCGCTATCAGTAGGCGGACAGTCATCGTCCATTGGGTCTATAGGTTCATCGGCCATCTTGGGAAGATGGCCGGGAGGGAGAGCTTCCTCCGCCGATGAACGGCCAGATGTTCGGCTACCAGCGGTGCGACCAGGCGAAACGGATGACGGCCTGGGGCGGCAACTGCTGGGTGGCGCAGGAGAAGAAATGCGCCGTTGCGGAGAAGGAGAACTGTGCTTCCTATGAGCCTTCTTGGAAGGACGTTTGGTGGAAGTACCGGTCGAAGGCTGGGAGGTCGAGGTACGTAGGAAGTCTGCACGGGACGGTTCCGTCTTGAAGGCACATGCATCTGACTTCTGGGTCTTCGTCTTAGCAGAAGCTGATGAAGGGGCTGGTGTCTGTCGGGTGATGGGAGGAAGAGGAGACGTCGACCGCGCGATCTTAGCACTGGCCGAACGGACGACCGTGGTGCTGAAGGTCAGATCTCATGTCTGGGTTGCCACCTCCCTGGTAGTCCGAGGAGAGGCGAGGACAGTACTGTATTTCCCCGCTCGGAGCAGCGTGGGCTTCCTACTAGCCAATAGCTTGCGAGCAGCCGAGGTGGACACTTTCTCTTTGACCCGAATTTCTTGGATACAGCGTTCTTCCTTATAGACAGGACAGTCGCGGGAGGATGCGGCATGGTCACCCTGACAGTTCACACAACGAGGAGACGGAGGTGGACAGTCACCCTCATGGGCATCCTTGCCACAAGTGACACATTTAGCCGCATTGTAGTAGTAGTAGTAGAGGGGTTTTGGGGGCGCACGACAGCAAGGTCTTCAGCGCCCGTGCAGTATCATAGTGAGACGGGTGTCAAGAAAAAAAAAACCTCAGAACATTGACATAAAATGGAACATAAAACACGGGGAACAATCATTGAAAAAATGTGCTCACCCACACCGAAGCGTGGGATGAAGCAGGGCGTCAGCAGTAAAACATGGACAACACAGGAAGAAAATGGTAGAGGGAGCTAAAACAATGTAGCAGATGGAAGTGGCTGGCTGACCGCAAGGAAAAAAGGGGAGGAGTCAGCCACTCTGCAACACACTAAAACCTCCAGCCTAAAAGTTTAGGCCAGAGTCCAGACACATCACAGAACTTAAAAACCCTAGACACACACGTCTCATCGTCAGCTAAAACACAAGGCAGATCCCCATCAACTTGTGCTTCTGCCCTTGCATCACGGTATAAAATGCAGTCAGTTAAAATGTGCCGGACAGAGATGTGCACACCACAAGCGTCACAAAACGGAGGATCCTCCCGCCGTAATAAATAGCTATGCGTCACAGGACAGTGCCCAATCCGCAGACGTGTGAGGGCCACCTCTTCCCGCCTGAGCAACCGGCAGGAGGAACGCCACGGCCGAGTGGTTGACTTTACCGACCGCAGTTTATTGGCCGACACCGCCAACCATTCGTCCTCCCACAACTCCATGCACTTCCTGTGGAGTGCAGCGATGACTGACTGCAAGGGGATAGGACACTGGACCACATCATGCTCTCTGCAGGCCTCCTTGGCAGCCCGATCAGCCTGTTCATTGCCCCATATGCCGACATGACCAGGCACCCAGCAGAAGGGTACCTCTTTACCCCGCTGTTGGAGCAAGTACAGTTGGCTATGTATCAGCTGGACCATCTCTTCAGTCGGGTACAGGTTCTGCAGCGATTGTAAGGCACTAAGAGAATCGGAGCAGAGAAGAAATCGATCGCCCCGAACACGATGCATCTGCTCCAGTGCCGTCAGGATCGCGTGAAGCTCCGCTGCAAAAACGGTATATTCAGCAGGGAGGCGAATCCGGGTAACATGGTCAGGGAACACCACAGAACAGCCAAGGAAATTCTCCTGTTTGGAGCCATCAGTGTAAACCACAGTGAAACCGTGATGCACATCTAAAATGTTAAAAAAAAGTGACTGGAATGTAAAATCTGGCGTGCCATCCTTCTTAAAACGAGTCAAATCTAAAATAAGTTTGGGTCTCCGGAGGAGCCAAGGTGGAGATCTGCTCCAACCGCGACGTAAAACACGAAGACCAGCCATAGACATTGCAGCGAGGCAATCCTGTGCGCGAATCCCATAGGGCTGCGTCGCACGTTGCCGGTTATGAAATAACCGTGCCAGAGGAGGCTGAGCAACGGTATGGTATGCAGGTGTGTAGGGTGTGGACAAAGTTTTATACGCCTGGCGTACCGTAAGTAGCCGTCGCCGCATATGAAGTGGCGGTTCACCAGCCTCTGCACAGAGGCTTGGTATGGGGCTAGTTCGAAATGCCCCAGTGGCCAACCGCAGCCCTTCATGGTGGACAACGCCCAAAATCTTTAAGTACGAAGGCCTCGCAGACCCATACACCGTGCACCCATAATCGAGCCGAGATCGCACAAACGCCCTGTAAAACTGGAGCAGACAAGTCCTGTCAGCTCCCCATGTACTGTGGCTAAGACATTTTAAAATGCTTAAAGCCTGAAGCGACCGCCGTTTCAGGTCTTTAAGATGAGGTAACCACGTGAGCCGCGAGTCAAAAATGAGCCCCAGAAATCTCACCGTGTCTTTAAAAGTAAGAATAGTGTCCCTCAAGCGCAACTCAGGAAAGGTGAAAATCGAACGAGAACGGTTAAAAAGAACACATACAGACTTCTCGGTGGAAAACTTAAATCCACTCTTCAGCGCCCAGTCATCCAAACGCCTGATCGTAAGTTGCAACTGACGAGTGGTCGTTGCAAGGCTTGAAGAAGAGCAGAACAAAGAGAAATCATCCACAAACAAAGAACACTGGACAGGACTTTTCACCATGGACGTAATGCGATTAATAGCGATGGCAAACAGAGTCACACTTAAAACGCTACCCTGAGGGACACCATTCTCCTGCTCAAAGCGATCAGACAGGACGTCACCAATTCGGTATCTAAAATATCGTGGCGAGAGGAAAGACTGAATAAAAAGAGGAAGACAACCACGAAAACCCCATTCGTGAAGCTGCTCCAGGATGAGACGCCGCCAAGTGGTATCGTAGGCCTTCTCGATGTCGAAAAATACACCTATAAGGTGATGACGGCGTAGGAAAGCCTGTTGGATAGCCGCCTCCAGGAGGGCAAGGTTATCGAAGGTGGAACGAAACCTCCTGAACCCACACTGATAGCGACTAAGTAGTTGCCGGGATTCTAACATCCAGACAAGGCGGCGGTTGACCATCCGCTCCAAGGTCTTCCCTACGCAACTAGTGAGGGCAATACTACGGTAGCTACTTGGGCTCGAGCGGTCTTTTCCAGGTTTTAAAAAAGGGATTAAAACTGCCTCACGCCACGCGTCAGGAAAGTGACCCGACGCCCAAATGGCATTAAAAAGTGCGAGGATGATTTCTTTGTTGCGCATTGTGAGGTGCCATAGCATACTGTAATGGATCCTGTCGTGACCAGGGGAAGTGTCACGAGCTCCAGACAATGCAGAATCCAGCTCCCACATAGAAAAAGGGCAGTTGTAAACTTCATGAGAGGTGGGCTGGAAGTTCAGACTACACCTCTCAGCAACCGCTCTATGGCGCTGGAAACCTGGATCCTGACTGGTTGTGGCAGTAACTGTCGCAAAATAGGCTGCCATAGTCTGGGCAATGTCTCGCGGAGCTGTGTGGAGAGTGCCGTTATTCATTACAGCAGCTATGGGGCACCTCCCTCCTCTGCCAGAAATTCTCCTAATGGTCTCCCACACAATGGAACTTTTGGTGGAACGATTAATGGTGTTCAAGAACTTTTGCCACGACCTCTTCTTGCTCTCACGAATAATGCGGCGACATCTCGCCCTCGCCACCCGAAAGGCTGCAAGATTCTCAGCAGTCGGCCGACACTTGAACCGCCGCAGAGCCGCACGCCTGGTCCTGATTGCAGAGCGGCATTCGTCACTCCACCAAGGCACAGGTGGCCTTTTCCGGTGGCCTGTGGACTGTGGAATGGATGCCGCAGCGGCATGGTGGACCGTTTTGGTAATATGATCCACCCACACCTCAACATTTGCACAGTGTTCGAATTGGGCCAACTGGCTATAAAGTGTCCAGTCAGCTCCACTGAGTACCCATCGTGATGGTCTCCTTTCGGGACCCACGCCATCTGGCAGGTGAATCCAGATTGGGAAATGATCACTGCCGTGCAAGTCAGCGACCACTTCCCAGTGAGCACTGGCGGCAAGAGCTGGAGAGCAAAGCGAGAGATCAATGGCAGAGAACGACCCAGTCGCCGTGCAGAAATGAGTACTCTGTCCTCCATTGAGGAAGTAGGCACAGGATGACAGGAGAAGCCTCTCAATTGCTCTACCCCTGGGACAGGTAATTGCAGAGCCCCAAAGCACATTGTGGGCATTAAAATCACCACAAATAATGAATGGCTGGGGGAGCTGTGTAAGAAGGTCGGTGAGGGCCGCTTCATCAAGAGCATCATGTGGGGGCAAGTAAAGTGAACATACAGTCAATGGATGACGCACGTGCACGGACACAGCGACGGCCTGTGGAGTCGTCGTAAGTGAGAGAGGCGAGGAATGGTAGTCCGTCCTGACGAAAATACCTACGCCTCCTCTAGCTCTCTCTCCACACAGGTCGTCCTTTTTGTGGAGTGCATAGCCTCGTATCTCAGGGGAGTACGATGGATGGAAATACGTCTCCTGGAGACAGAGACACAATGGTCGACCCTGAGAAAGTAGACGAAGTTCCTCCACATGCGTCCTGAACCCTTGCAAGTTCCACTGGAGTATGGGAGCCATCTATGTTGGGGGTAGCACCTTCATCCTGTCTCTCCGACGGGGTGGGGAGACCGCAGCAGGTGGAGGGGCAGGCGTGGGACGAGATGATTGCCCCACACATACATCGTACTCCATCAACTCTGGGGAAGAGTCAGATGAAGCCTCACGTAAAACAACATCCGCATGGTCAGATGGTTTACCACGGGATTTGACCCGCTGTTGCTGCTGCACAGTAGCTTTCTGTGGCTTGGTGGACTTTGGGGGAGCGGATGTGGGAGTGGTAATTGGCGCACTGGGCTTGGGGACAACCTCAGCTGTTGGAGGCGCGAGGGGCTGGACCAAGTCCGCCACTGTACTTTTGTCTGCCGTTCGAGTAGGGGCTACTGGCTCTGGAACACTGGCTGCGTTGCAAGTGCACTGACAGCTACAGGTGTTAGTGCCAACACTCACCACCTCAGTCTGCGTTGAGGCATCGACTTTTGGAGTAGGCTTCTGTACCAGGGATGCAAAAGATGTAGCAAATGTGGGAGGTTGCATCGACTTATAAATCTTCTTGGCCTCACCATAGGGGATACGCTTGGTTGTTTTTATTTCCTGGACCTTGCGTTCCTCTAAAAATATGCGGCAGTCCCTACTCCAAACAGGGTGGTTCCCAGAGCAATTAATACATTTAGCCGGAGACGAGCAACCAACTCCTTCATGAGCACCCTGACCACAGTTTCCACAAGTCGCTTCGCCTTTACAGCCTAAGGTGGTATGCCCAAAACGCTGGCATTTGAAACAGCGCATTGGGGCCGGGAAATAAGGCCGCACACCAAGGCGAAGGAAGCCAGCTTTAACATGTTCAGGAAGTGTTGTGCTACTGAAGGTCAGAATAAAGGAGTCGGATTTGACAAGAGTGCCATCAACCCTCTTCATGATGTGTTGGACATCAACGATACCTTCCGGAGCCCACTCACGTTGCAGTTCTTCCTTGGGAATATCAGCTAGATCCCGGCATGTCACAACACCTTTGCTGTAGTTCAAGGTGCTGTGCAGTTCAGTGTCAATGGCATACTCTCCAAGGCATTTAGCAGATTGGAGGTTAGTTGCTTGCTGGGAAGTGGAAGTTTCCACTAGCATGGTCCCATTACGTAAGCGCTTCACCGATTTTAAGGAGCCACAGATTCCCTCCAATCCCTTTTGTATATAGAAGGGCGAAACCTTCTCGAAACTACCCTCCTTCCGTTTCACAATGAGAAACACATTCGGATTACCAGAATGCATTCTGTTACCTAAGACTGGACTTTTCAAAGAAGCGCCGGAGTCAGGGGGACTGACTGCACGGGCCCTCTTAAGAGACTGGGTGTTAGAACCTTCCAGCGGCCCACCCTTTCCGCTGGGAGGAAGAAAAGAGAATTTCAAAGGATTCATCTTGGTCCCACGAGCAGCTAGGGAACTAGAAGTCCACCTAGACAGAGCCCCGCGTGCCTAGGTAAGCCTTATACAACTGAGGTGCGGCAGGTTCCCCAGAGGTTGCCCGCTATCGACTGTTCCACCTCAACAGCCATGCATCTCATCAGCGCGCAGCACACCTTGAGATTGAGGGTTTTATTATAGAGGTTGATTCCATCCTCGCGATCCGGGCGGTCAAGCCAAGATCCCCATTCCCTGAGACACACAACATTCCACCGCCGCGCCGCACGGTGGTCGTTGAAGTATGCTTAGAGGTTACGGTGACAGGGGACTGGCGGCGCTTTCCAGTCCACAGCTCAGGAACCCCGGGGTCGCCAAGCCCGTACCCAGCAAACGAATAGGCCGCATTGGAACAAGACTGTCGAGTGTGATTGAAACGCTGACACTGGTAGCAGCACGTAGGTGTCAGGACATAGGGGCGAACAGAAATAACCTCGTAGCCCGCCTTGCTGCGCGATGGAAGCTTAACACTATCGAAGGTCAAGAAAAGTGTCCGGGTCGGTACAAGGTCATTGTTGACCTTTTTCATGATCCTATGGACAGCCGTCACGCCCTGCTCAGCGAGGAAAGATTGAATCTCCTCGTCAGTCAATCCGTCGAGGGAGCTAGTATAGACTACACCACGAGACGAATTCAAAGTTCGGTGAACCTCCACCCAGACAGGGAACGTGTACAGGAGTGTGGCCCGAAGCAGTTTTTGTGCCTGAAAGGCGCTCTCAGTTTCTAGTAATAAGGTACCGTTACGCAACCTGGTACAAGATTTGACAGATCCGCTATGGCATCTACGCCCTTCTGGATAACGAAAGGGTTGACAGAGGAAAAATCCTTTCCGTCCTCAGATCGAGAAACGACGAGGAACTGTGGGGCAGGCGGTAGTACTTTTGTCACTGGTGGCTGGTCATGTTTCCGTTTTTGGGCAGAAGTCGAGAGAGATGGAGTGAAATCCATTGCGGAGGAATCCCCCATGATTGCCGGCGTCTCCGATGGCGCGCTCCTTCCTTGTGGGGACCCTCTCAGAGGGCACTCCCGCCTTAGGTGAATGTTTACACCTCAGGTCACACCTCCCGAGAACCAGACGGAGGGACCAATCGGCATGGTCAGAAGGTATCAGCTCAGGCAATCACTCCTCCCCGGGCCTGGCCTTTACCAGGGGGTACGCGCGTGCCTTACATGTCTACCCAGGGCGGGGAATTACGCGTTACCCCGTCACCGGCTACGCGTGCGAACGCGTGGGTCGGCCTTCAGGCGCGCACAGGGAGGAAGGAAGAAGAGGAAAAAGGAGAGAGAGAGAGAGAGAGAGAGAGAGAGAGAGAGACTGTCTCAAACGCTGGGGCGGAGACCAGAGAAGGCAAGGAGAAGAAGGCAAGGAGAAGAAGGCAAGGAGAAGAAGGCAAGGAGAAGAAGGCAAGGAGAAGAAGGCAAGGAGAAGAAGGCAAGGAGATTTTGCAGGGGAAAGAGTAAGGAAGACAGTGAGGTGGAGAAGAGCAAAGAAAGGAACCAACCAAAGGTAGGAAGAAACGAGAAGTGAAAAAGCAAAATGACCGCAAATAGAGGTCGTGGAACCGTCCGTCTCCGGACACAGGCGCTAACTACCCCCGTGAGGGGGAAGGACTCCTTTTAGTCGCCTCTTACGACAGGCAGGAATACCGCGGGCCTATTCTAATCCCCGGACCCGCAGGGGGGAACTCTAGGGTGTAAAGGAGAAGCGATGTGTGGCAACTGTAGTAAGGCTGCCCATGACTGAGTTGACTGTTCGTCTCCTGTCAGATGTATAAACTGATCTGAAAGCCACCCTGTCTGAAGTAGGGACTGTAGAATCTTCCTAGAGGAACGTAAAATACAAGAACTTAAAACAACTAAGTGTATCCCCTACAGTGAAGCCAAAAAGATCTTTAAGGCCATGCAGCCGCAGCCCCCCCCCCCCCCCCACATTCGTTACATCTTTAGCCTCCCTTGTTCAGAAGCTGCCTCCAAAAGTCGATGCATCTACACAGACGGAGGTTGTTAGTGTTGGCACGAACACCTGCACATGTCAGTGCACTTGCAAGGCACCAAGTGTATCAGAGCCTGTAGCCCCTCCTCGAACAGCAGAGAAAGGTACAGTAGCTAACATTCAAGAGCCCCAGGCATCTCCGATGGCTGAGGCTGTTCCAAAGCCCAGCATGGTCAGAAACACCCCAGTTCCAGAAAAGCCCCCTAAACAAAGGAAAGCTCACATCAAGCAGCACCAACAGATTAAATCGGCTGGTAAACCCTCGGATCATGTTAATGTGGTCCAACCAGACGTTTCATCAGACTCTTCCCCAGAGCTGATGGAGTCTGAGAATATGAGGCAATCATCTCGCCCCAAGACTGAGCCTCCACCTGCTGCAGTCTCCCCACCCCGGCGGAAAGAGAGGAAGAAAATACAACCACCGTGATGGCTCCCATATTACACTGGAACCTGCAAGGGTTCAGGACACATGTGCAGGAACTACGTCTACTGATTCAGGATGGAACTATGTGTGTATGTCTGCAAGAGACAAATTTCAGTGAAACATACACCCCTCAGCTACGTGGTTATGTCCTCCACAAAAAGGACGACCTGAGTGGACAGAGAGCTTGAGGAGGAGTAGGTATCTTCGTCAACACCGACCACCACTCCTCGCCTCTCTCCCTCACGACCAATTTACAGGAAGTTGCAATATTAGTACATGTACGTCATATGCTAACAGTATGTTCGCTTTACCTGCCCCCACATGATGTGCTTGACAAAGAGGCTCTCAGTGATCTTCTTACACAGCTCCCCCACCCCTTCATCTTCTGTGGTGATTTTAATGCACACAATATGCTTTGGGGCTCTGTGAGTACTTGCCCCAGGGGTAGAGCAATCGAGAGGCTTCTTCTGTCTTCCAGTGCCTATTTGATAAATACAGGTAAAAGCACACATTTTTGAAATTGCAACTGGGTCGTTTCTGCCATTGATCTATCGCTTTGCTCTCCAGCCATCGCCCACACTGCTGAATGGGAAGTGGTTGATGACTTACACGGCAGCGATCACTTCCCCATCTGGATTCACCTGCCACATGCAGTGGAACCCACCTCGATGGGTGCTCGGTAGAGCCAACTGGGCACTGTATAGTCAGACAGCCCAGTTTGAACATCGGGTCAGTGTCCAGGAATGGGTGGATCATATTGCTGAAGTGATCCACCGCGCCAGTGAAGCGTCCATCCCACAGTCCATGGGACAACTGAAGCGGCAGCCTGTCCCTTGGTGGAGCGACGAATGCCACTCTGCAATCAGGGCTTGGCGGGCAGCTCTGCGTAGGTTCAAATGCTGGCCAACGATAGGGGACCTTGCAGCCTTTCGGGTCGCGACGGCAAACTGTCGTCGGATTATACGAGAGAGCAAGAAGAGATCGTGGCAGCAGTTCCTGAACACCATTAATCGTTCTACACGAAGTTCCATTGTATGGGAGACCATCAGAAGGATTTCTGGGGGAGGTGGGAGGTGCCCTATGGCTGCTATAATGTGGAATGGTACTCTCCAAACGACCCCAAAAGATATTGCCCAGTCTATGGCGGCTCATTTTGCAACTATTACTGCAACCGCCAGTCAGAATCCAGCTTTCCAGCCCCACAGAGTGGCTGCTGAGAGGAGCAGTTTTGACTTCCGCTCACCCAATACAGAAGTGTACAACTGCCCATTTTCCATGTGGGAACTGGATTCTGCATTGTGTGAGGCTCGTGATGCATCCCCTGGTCAGGATAGATGATGATGATGATGATGATGATGATGATGATTAGTAGTGTTTTAGGGCGCACAACAGCGAGGTTATCAGCCGCCGTCAGGATAGAATCCACTATAACATGCTGCGGCACCTCACAGTGACAAAGAAATCCTCCTCCGGCTTTTTAATCTTGTTTGGATGTCCGGTCACTTCCCCGACTCGTGGCGTGAAGCAATTTTAATTCCTCTTTTAAAACCTGGGAAAGACCGCACGTGCCCGGGTAGTTACCGTAGTGTTGCCCTCACTAGCTGCGTGGGAAAGATCTTGGAGCAGATGGTTAACCGCCGCCTTGTCTGGATGTTAGAATCCAGACAACTCCTTAGTCGCTTTCAGTGTAGGTTCAGGAGGTATCACTCTACCTTTGATAACCTGGCCCTCCTGGAGGCGGCTATACAACAGGCTTTCCTGCGCCAGCATCACCTGTTGGGAATATTTTTTGACAATGAAAAGGCATACGATACTACTTGGAGGCATCTTATCATCAGACAGCTCCACAAATGGGGTTTTTTGATGTCTTCCCAATTTTATTAGGTCCTTCCTGTCGCCACGTTATTCTCGGTACCGAGTCGGAGACGTACTGTCTGGTCACTTTGAACAAGAGAACGGTGTCCCTCAAGGTAGTGTTTTAAGTGTGACGGTCTTTGCTATTGCTATTAATAGTATTACGTCTGTTATGAAAAGTCCTGTGCAGTGTTCCTTGTTTGTGGACGATTTCTCTGTATTTTGCTCTTCTTCAAGCCTTTTAGATTTGGCAAATATTACGAAAGACAGTACATCAGATTTTACTTTCAAATCTTTGTTTTTTAACATTTTAGATAGGTATCATGATTTTACAGTAGTATACACTGATGGATCCCAACAGGGAGATTTTCTTGGCTGCTCAGTAGTGTTCCCCGAGCGTGTCATCAGGATTCGCCTTCCCCAGGAATACACTGTTTTTTCCGCAGAACTTCACGCGATCCTGAAGGCATTGGAGCAGATACGGTGTACTCAGGGCAAACACTTTCTAATTTGCTCTGACTCACTGAGTGCATTACAGTCACTGCAGAACCTGTACCCAGCGGAGAAGTTGGAACAGCTGATTTACGACCAACTGTACATCCTCCAACGACAGAGCAAGCAAGTGTCCTTTTGCTGGGTGCCAGGGCATGTGGGCATACGAGGAAATGAACAAGCTGATCGAGCTGCCAAGGACGCCTGCAGATTACCGGAGGTGACAATGTTCTATTCCTTTGCAAGGTGTCGTTTCTCTGCTGCGGCGGAAGTCTATGAAATTGTGGGAGGAGGAATGGCTGGCGGTGAGGGAAAATAAGCTGCGGTTGGTGAAACCCACCATCCAGCCGTTGTGTTCCTCCTGCCGGTCACCTAGGCGGGACGAAGTGACCCTTACACGTCTTCGCATAGGGCACTGTCCTCTCACGCATGCCTTCTTACTACGGCGAGAGGAACCCCCGCTGTTTGATGCCTGTAGCGTACGAATCAATGTATGCCACATTTTAGTTGAGTGTGATTTATATCGTTCTGTCAGGACGGAAGTTAATGGGGATCTGCCCTCGATTTTAGCCGATGACGAGGAAAGTGTCAAGGAAGTTCTAAGATACTGTGATGTTTCTGGACTTAAGCCTAAAATTTTAGGTTGGAATTTTTAGTGTGTTGCCGAGTGGCTGACCACTCCTTTTTATTCTTGTAATAGGCCATTTCCAAACATGTGCTGTGTGTTTCATTTTAACCCCTTCCCCTACGTTCTCTTGCAGTTCTATTTACATGCTGCTTTCCACTTTGCTACTGTTGACTTGCACACTGCCTATGTAGACTGTCACCTTTAAATTTAGTCTTATTTTTGCACTTGCTGCATTTTAGTGACACTCGTCCGCTATTGTTTCCATTCGGGCGCTAAAGACTACACTGTTGAGCGCCCATAACACCATACCCATCATCCATCATCAACTGGATCCTCACAACAGCCGTTTATCCCGCTCAGTGGAAGCACTCAATAGTGGTTGCAGTACCAAAACCAGGGAAGAACCGACGCCACCCCCAGAGCTACCGACCTCTCAGTCTTCTACCTCACGTCAGCAAACTCTTCGAACGACTCCTACTGCCACGACTACAAAACTTCATCAACCAACACGAAATTCTACCACAAGAACAGTTTGGCTTACGCAGCGGTCACAGCACGACTCAGCAGATCCTCAGAGCAGTTGAATACATCATTGAAGCTTTCTGTGGTGTCACCGCCAGACACCACACTTCCTAGGTGGTAGCCTTTAAATCGGCCGCGGTCCGTTAGTATACCTCGGACCCGCGTGTCGCCACTATCAGTGATTGCAGACCGAGCGCCGCCACACGGCAGGTCTAGTCTAGAGAGACTCCCTAGCACTCGCCCCAGTTGTACAGCCGACTTTGCTAGCGATGGTTCACTGTCTACATACGCTCTCATTTGCAGAAACGACAGTTTAGTATTGCCTTCAGCTACGTCATTTGCTACGACCTAGCAAGGCGCCATATTCAGTTACTATTCTGAACAGATAATATTGTGAATCATGTACCGTCAAGAGCGACGTTCATCATTAATGGATTAAAGTTAAGTATCAAACTAATTACGTCCGCTTTCTGAATTCTCATTCCTTGTCACGTTCAAGACCTCACGTCAGTATAGTTCTTCCCTCCTCACGCCAGCCTGCAAGAGCTAAAACGCGTGCATTTCGGCCTCCCCCTCGTAACACGGTGTTGGCTCTTATGCTAACACAAAACTTTCAACAAGAAAGAATTTTGCGGCGCAGTCCTGCTCGACGTGACGAAAGCTTTTGACAGCGTCTGGCATCATGGACTCATACGGAAACTCAACAGACTCCACTTTCCGAAAACCTACATCCGCCTCATCGCATCATACCTCCAGAATCGCACTTTCGCTGTCCGAATAGAAGACGCACTATCAACTGCACGTCATATCAACGCCGGAGTGCCTCAAGGATATGTCCTTGGGCGGGTCCTCTACTCAATTTTCACGTCGGACATTCCTTCGCAGCCACGAGTGGAGAAGGCTATATACGCCGACGATACAATGATATATACGCGAAGCCGATGAAGAGAGGTCCTCGTGCCTCGCCTGCAGAGCGCGCTCATCGCCCTTGAGCAGTGGGCAGCCAAATGGCGCATCAGTTTCCACCCACCGAAGACGCAAGCAGTCATTTTCACTCGACGGAAGACCATGCCTGCCCGACAAATACGACTTTACAACACCGAGCTTCCGTGGGAAGCCTCTGCGTGATATCTAGGAGTCATACTGGACAAAAGACTAACTTGGAAGATGCACAAAGAAGACGTCCGTGCCAAAGTCAATCAGCGGATTGGGGCCCTGTACCCCCTCATCAATGAAAACTCGGACCTTCCCGTCGCGAACGGACTTCTGATCTTTCGTATGTATGTTCGGCCGCTAATGGATTATGCCTGTGAAGTATGGGGCTGTGCGGCTCGAACTCACAACTACTGCAGTCATTACAGAACAAGATTCTACGCCGTGTATTTCACGCGCATTCTCAGTTTCCACATCGCTACCTCCAAGACGAAGCAGGAGAACAAGAAGTAATACAACGACATCAAGAGATCGCAAGACGCTTTTACAGGAACACTCAAGACGCAGAAAATTCCCTCATCAGAGCACTTGGAGCGCCACATAACGCAAGAGACCGCTACAGAAGACCTATTGCCTTACTTGACCGCGTATAAGACGACGTAACAGGAAGACAATTCGCCCCAGAAGACAAAAATAGTTCCGCAACTAAGCAAAGAAGTTCATCCCCCGTCACACACACACACACACACACACACACACACACACACACACACACACACACACACAAGATACACAGAAAATAAAGATGACCATACCTACACGCAAAAACCCAGAAGAAGCAGGCAATGCTAAACAGTAAATCCTGCACAAAATAGCTGTAAGATAGCCATAAGAAGGTGGACGGAGCGCCGCGCTTGCAGTCGCGGACACGATGCCGCATGATTCGGGTGTTAGCGGAGCTGCGCTGTCGGCGCAGCCGCGGAGAATGAGCTCGCTCGCACTGCGCATGCGCCGGCCGGCCGCGGCGCGGCGGGGCTTGCTCCGGAGCAGTACTTTGACACCGAGATGGATTATTATTCGGATAAAGACGCGGACAGCACTCTCGCCTCGCGTACTGAGACCCGACGACGTGAGGAGCGGGAGAGAAGAGGAACCCGCAACCGATAGCCATCACGCCGACCTCTGCTCGACGAAGCGCCAGAAGATGGGTATCGCCACCCGCCCAAGAAAAAGCAAGCGCTGCCGCAGCGGCTATTAGTTGCCAGGGAACTTCCGGTTTCCAACCTCTACAAGGGCTTGGACAGACAATACAAGAAGCTACATCATCGTTAGCGGCGCAACAACGTGCAAGAATGGATCAGCAACGAGACTCAGATGCTACACACGACCACAGAGGCGAAGGTGGAGATGGTATGGAAGAAGATCTATCGCCACCAACACCAGTACACCGAAAAGTACTTCCGATAGTTCTTCAATACAAAGAAGACTACAAGGAGTTGCAGAATTGGCTCAAGACCAACTGCAAAATGCCGTTCCTGGTGAAGCAAACAGGTAAAGACACGCTGAAGCTGAACCTTTCATCAACGGACGATTACGTATTGGTTATGGATAAGCTATGACGAGAAGGAATACCTAATTATACATTGTCCGCAGTACGTACTCCAGGCTCTCTTTAAGAAGATTCCTAAAACGCTCTCCAACTGAGACGTCAAAGAAGAGCTTAAAGGTATGGGATTTGTTGCATCACATGTAGATTTTCACCGCATGCCAAGCACAAATCACCCCACTGGACATCGGGTTGTCATCCTGGAAGATACGCCAGCTCACAGGGAAGTCTTCAAAGTAACCAGGTTCTACAACCTATACATTACAGTCGAAAAACTACGCAAATCACGAGGACCAGCACAGTGTTATCGCTGCCAAGGTTTTGGGAACGTCTCTCGTCTCTGCACCATGCCCCTGATGTGCATTAGATGCGGCGGAGGACACAGCAGCAAAGAATGCACGCGGAAACGGGAAGAACCACCCACCAGTAGACTGTGTGGCAGATCGCATCAGGCAAATTTCCGGTCATGCATCAAACACAAGCAGGAGAGCAGGCGGCAACGAGGCCTCCCTCCCCTTCACAAGAACACCGCTACAAGTGATCGACGTCACCACCGACAGCCACGAGCCCCACCGACCTCCGAAGAAAAAGCATGGTCGACACCGATGGACCGACGAGCAGCCAGAATTCGATGATGATGATGATGATGATGATTAGTGTTTTAGGGCGCACAACAGCGAGGTTATCAGCGCCCGTTCCCAAAAGTTCAATTCAGAGCCGAATTGTGAGAATGGGTATTGTTCAAATTGCAAGATTGGACACAGCACATCAAAACAGGGAGATAAATCTAAAAATAAAATAGCAGTACAAACAGGTAAAAATAATTAACGGTGGCTGAGTGACCACTTACAAAGAATGGGTGACCAAACCACTGGACAGCACATTAAGACTTCAATCCCAATATTTTGGGAAGAAGGCCAGACATCACACAAAAACGTAAAACTCTAGCGACACTCGCCTCATTATTAGTTAAAAGAGAGGGTAGGTCTGGTGGGAAACTGAAATCTTCCCTCAAACCCGCATATAAAACACACTCAGTTAAAATATGTCGTATCGACAGCTGTGTCCCTCATGTCTGACATGTTGGTGGCTCCTCACGACGTAACAGAAAACCATGTGTCAAAGGACAATGTCCTATTCTAAGCCGTGTAAGGGCTACTTCCTCAGCGCGTCGTTGTCGGAAGGAGGTGAGCCACGGTCGGACAGAATCCTTCACCGCTCGCAACTTATTATCCCTCACGTCCAGCCACTGAGCCTCCCACCAACGCATGACCTTCCGAGTCACGAAAGACGTAATGGCCTGCAGGGGGACGGAACAGCGAGCAGGAGGTGGGATGGAGCAAGCCTCCTTGGCAGCCGCATCTGCAAGTTCATTTCCAGGAATCCCTATGTGCCCTGGAACCCAGCAGAAAATTACATCCTTACCCTGCTGTTGCAAGAGCAGGAGTACGTCCTGCACCTCTTGCACCATCCGATCTGCTGGGTACATATGTTCAAGAGCGTGTAGAGCACTTTGGGAATCGGAGCAGATGATGAATTTCGTGCCACGATGTCGGCGCATATGCTCTAATGCTTGCAGAATGGCGAACAGTTCTGCACAGTAAACTGAGAACTGCTCTGGGAGCCCTATCCAATGGACAGTATCGGGAAACACAGCAGAGCAGCCCATAAAATCCCCCTGTTTAGACCCATCCGTGTAAACAGTAATAAAATCGGAATGACGTTCTAAAATCTCAGTAAGTTTAATTTTAAAAAGGTGGTCCGGGGTACAATACTTCCTGTAAGCAGCCAGATCAAGAAGTAATCTTGGCCTTTGTAGTGGCCAGGGAGATCCCCTACTCCATCCCTGGTGGAGTATTTTAATGCCCTCCAGGTGTACTGACTCGAGACTCTCCTTTGCACGGACGCCAAACGGCTTTGTTGCCGCCGGACGGTGGCGGAAGAGACGTGCCAGTGCCAGCTGGGAAAAAGTGTTGGACGCCAATGAAAGAGGAGTGGACTTGGCCCTGTACACGTGCCGTACCACGAGGAGAAGACGCCGAATGGACAGCGGAGGCTCTCCCGCCTCGACACACAGACTAGCAACTGGACTCGTGCGATAAGCGCCTGTTGAAAGCCAAATACCCTCATGGTGAATCACATCCAACATTTTGAGGTAGGAAGGTCTTGCAGAGCCATAAGCTTGACATCCGTATTCCAGTCGAGGCCGCACAAAGGCCTTATAAAGTTGGAGCAGACGTGCCCTGTCAGCGCCCCAGGATCTATGACTGACGCATTTAAGGACGTTTAAAGCCTTGAAACAGCGGACTTTTAGATCCTTTAAGTGTGGCAACCATGTGAGCTTCTCATCAAAAATAAGCCCGAGATATTTCACTTTTTCCATAAAGGGGAGAACAGTGTCTGCTAGTTTTAAAACAGGGAGATTAAAAAGAGAACGGGAACGGTTAAAATCTACACAAACGGTCTTCTCCAAAGAGAATTTAAAGCCCGTGGTCTTAGACCATTCCTCCAATCGCACGAGTGTCAGCTGTAATTGGCGTGTAGCAGCTGTGAGGGAGGAAGACGCACAGAAAATGGAGAAATCGTCCACAAACAAAGAGCACTGCACGGGCCGTCGTACTGTGGACGCAATAATATTGATGGCAATTGCGAAAGCTGTCACACTGAGGACACTTCCTTGAGGGACACCGTTCTCCTGCTTAAAACGGTCAGACAGGACATTCCCAACCTTATACTTAAAATACCTGTCCGACAGAAAGGATCTGATGAGTGTGGGTAAACGCCCACGGAAACCCCACTCATAAAGCTGCCGCAAAATGGTATGCCTCCAGGTAGTATCGTACGCCTTCTCCAGGTCGAAGAAAACCCCGATAAGGTGTTGCTTACGTAGGAAAGCATCTTGTATCGCTGTTTCGAGTAGGATCAGGTTATCTAGGGTGGAATGATACCTCCTGAACCCACACTGGCAGCGGGTAAGTAAGGATCTGGATTCGAGAACCCACACCAGGCGCCTATTGACCATACGCTCAAATGTCTTTCCAACGCAGCTCGTGAGACTAATGCTACGGTAGCTACTGGGTTCGGTCCGATCCTTCCCTGGTTTTAAAAGCGGAATTAAAATCGATTCTTTCCACGAACTAGGAAAGTCGCCTGTCTTCCAAATTTCATTAAAAAGTTGAAGGAGGACTTCCTTTGACCGCAGATCCAACTGCTGCAGCATGCTATACGATATCAGGTCTGGACCAGGTGCGGTATCCCGAGATATGGACAGTGCAGAGTCCAACTCCCACAAAGAGAAAGGCTGGTTGTATTCCTCAGCGTTCTTTGAACGGAAATCAAAATCAGCCCTCTCCTGTGCACCCCGATAGCGCAGAAATTCTGGGTCCTGGCTAGAATCGGCCGTAATAGTTTGAAAAGATTCTGCCAACGCCCGGGCGATGTCTCTTGGAGATGTTAGGAGACACCCCCGCTCACGTACAGCTGCTAGTGGCGGTCGAGAGTATCGCCTTGAGATCCTCCTAATGGCTTCCCATACTTTGCTTGAAGATGTGGACCTATTGATGGAGTTCAGGAACTCACGCCAAGACCTCCGTTTACTCTCCCTTACGATTTTTCTCGCCCGCGCCCGTGCTATTCAGAAAGTTGTCAGATGCGCAGCAGTGGGGCACCGACGGAATCTTCTCAAAGCCGCCCGCCTGTAGGGTTAGGTATATAAGGCCGAACCCTAAGTCAGAGGAAGCCAGCCAGAACGTATTCAGGTAAGACAGGCGAATTGAAAGTCACAATGAAGGTGGCAGATTTCTCAATAACTCCATTATTCCTACATGTCCTTTGTTCCACGTCTACAATCCCCTGTGTTGCCCATTCTTGCTTCAGCTCGTCGACATCGATATCCATTTAATCACGGCAGGTGACAACGCCTTTACTGGAGTTGAGGGAATTGTGCAACTCGACAGTAATATCATACTCGCCTAACTTGGTTGACTTTCGAAGCAGCTCCACTTGCTTTGCCCTAGTAGTCTCAACTAACAGGGTACCATTCCTCAGGCGTTTAATAGATTTCAGTGTACCTGCGAGTCCTTCTAAACCTTTATGTATGTAGAAAGGAGACACTTTTTCAAATGAGCCCTCCTTCCTCTTAATCACGATGAAAACATTCTCATTTATGACTCCATGAGCCCTGTTACTCTTTTCTATCTGCATATCTGGAGGACTAGCCTCCCTCATGCGCTTGACTGATTGCGAAGTTGGTGAAGGGAAATACGTGGTTGCCATGTGCGTCCCACGAGCAGCTGGGGAACTAAAGGTCCGCTCAGACAGAGGCCCGCATGCCTGAGTAAGCCGTATACAACTGGGGTGCGGCAGGTGCCCCAGAGGTCGCCCGCCTGCGACCGCTCCACCCCAACAGCCATGCATCTCATAGGCGCAGAGCACACCAGAAGATTGAGGGGTATTTATAGAGGTTTACCTTCCTCGCAATTCAGGCAGTCAAGCCAAGATTACCATTCCCCGCAGCACACAACATTCCACCGCCGCGCCACACGGTGGTCGCTGAAGCATGTCCGGGGGTTACGGTGACAGGAGACTGGCGGCGCTGACCAGTCCCCAGCTCAGGACCTCGGGGTCGCCAAGCCCGTACTCAGCAAATGAATGCTGAGCCCCTGGGGGGCCAGAATTCGAGCAGAACTCAGTGTCGCTGACGCAGTGAGACAAGGATCTCAGCCTACTACTCCACCACCTGCAGTGAGTCAGCGAGCCTTACCACCGGAACCACAACAACAGACGACTCCAGCTGCTCAACACGCACCACCGCTGGACTTCTCAGCCATCGTACAACTTCTGACGCAAGTTACATCATCCTTGGCGGAAGTCACAAGACAACTCTCACAACTTCCAACAATCCTAGCCACCACCGTCGAATTGGTGGTCAGCAGAGCCGTCCAGGCAGTAAGAGAAGTTTCAGCAGTACCCCATCATGGCTAGAATTCCACATCTGGAAGAACTCTGCATTGTAGCTTACAATGCCAACAATGTCACGCACAATCTACGTGAGCTGCAGCAGTTTCTCATCGACCGAAATATAGATATTTGCATGGTCAATGAAACTTTTCTGAAGCCCGTCATCCGCAGTAACATTCCCAATTACTGCTGCTATAGGACGTACAGGCCAACGCACGGAAGGGGAACAGCCGTATTCATCCGAAACTCCACCCGTCACTTCGAAGCTCAACCGCCGATCACACGCTACATAGAAGCAACTGCAGTTCTAGTAAAACCCAGACTGGACCTATTACCTTTGTCGCAGTGTACCGCAGCCCACGGAGAGTGTTGGAACTGGATGATGCCCGCACGCTGCAACAACATCCCGGAAAACTGTTTGTATCTGGACATATAAGCTCCAAGCATGTTATGTGGAATTCTCTCGTCACCAATGAGAGCAGACGACTTCTACAGGCTATGGAAGAAGTTCATGCCTTTGCTTGTGGATCTGTGGAACTCTCATGTTATCCATCCAATGGCCAACCGGACATCAGAGACATCGCCGTCACCAAGGGTATCCCACAATTCATGGATGCAGAAGTGCTACATGAACTAAACTCTGATCACCTTCCGGTCCTCTTTTGGCTTTACGGACGCCGGACCTTCCGCCACACATTCTCGCCGCTATCCATACCTGCAACGGGCTCTGCCGTGAATGGAGATCCACCAGGGACACTGCCCTAAAGCGGAAAATCAACCAGCTGCGACGCAACATACGGGCACATGTCACTGAACAGAAGAACCGTCTATGGGCCGATAAATTACGATCCTTCGCCCCGGACCCACGTGGATGGCAATCGGTCCGCTTCCTCACTAATAGAAGATAGCGAATTCCACCACTCACCTCTGAAGACCACATAGCCTACAGCCCATTGGAGAAAGCTAACATGTTGGCTAACACCTTCGCTGCAAAACTTCCAGCCACTCCAAGACCGCATAGACCAGCAGAGGGTAGAAACCATTGAGAGGGATGTCGCCAACCTTCTACAGACTGCAGACGAAGAGGTTGACTCAATTCCACCCATTTGTTTTTTTTTTTGTTTTTTGTGGTTTTCGGGCGCACAACTTCAATGGTCATTAGCGCCCTGACTACTCTAAAAATGCACTGCGAGGCACAAATTGACAACAACAACTAAAAGGGAAAACACAATAAAAGACAGACTGACAGGCATAGGATTAAAAAACATCATCAAATGTCCTTAGCGAGGTGTGTCAAATTGATAAAACAAAGAACACGAGCAGCTGCTCGTGGGTCATCCGCTAAAATGGCATCGAAAGTATTAGGCAGGTTAAGATCGAGGCGCAGTGTGTTAAGATCAGGACAGGACATTAAAATGTGTCTAACCGTCAGCAAGTGCCCACATGGGCAGAACGGCGCCGGCGCAGCCGTCAGCAGATGGCGATGGCTGAACCGGCAGTGTCCAATTCTTAACCTTGCTAAAACGACCTCCTCCCGCCGAGAAGGGCGTGAGGAGGACGTCCAAGCCACGGGAAGAGGTTTTAAGGCCCGAAGCTTGTTGTCGGTAAGTGCAGCCCAATCGGCATGCCACAGCGACACAACGCGCCGACAAATGACCCTGCTAAAATCGGACGAAGGGACACAACAAGAAGCTGTCCGAGGCTGGAGGACCGCAGCCTTGGCCGCGGCATCTGCAGCTTCGTTCCCAGGGATACCGACATGGCCAGGAACCCACATAAAGCTAACCGGCGTACCGACGTCCACCAGCTGCTGAAGAGAGCGTTGGATCCGGTGTACGAAAGGGTGAACCGGGTACGGATCACTGAGGCTCTGGATGGCGCTCAGGGAATCTGAGCAGATGACATAGGCAGAATGTCGGTGGCGGCAGATGTAAAGAACAGCCTGGTAGAGGGCAAAGAGCTCAGCTGTGAAGACCGAACAATGGCCATGGAGCCGGTATTGGAAACTTTGTGCCCCGACAATAAAGGAACACCCGACCCCTTCATTGGTCTTAGAGCCATCTGTATAAATGAAAGTCATGTTGTTGCACTTCGAACGAAGTTCCAAAAAACGGGAGTGGTAGACCGAACCGGGGGTGACCTCTTTTGGGAGCGAGCTGAGGTCGAGGTGAACGCGGACCTGAGCCTGGAGCCAAGGTGGCGTGCGGCTCTCGCCCACTCGAAAGGTTGCAGGGAGTGAAAAATGAAGGTGTTGAAGGAGGCGACGAAAGCGAACTCCAGGGGGTAGCAAGGCAGAGACATACAACCCGTATTGAAGGTCAAGAGAGTCGTCAAAAAAGGAACGATATGACGGATGGTCGGGCATTGACAGTAGCCGACAGGCATACCGACAAAGCAGTATATCGCGCCGGTAGGTGAGTGGCAATTCGCCAGCGTCAGCATGAAGACTCTCTACGGGACTGGTATAAAATGCTCCGATCGCAAGTCGTAAACCCCGATGTTGTATGGAGTTGAGGCGGCGTAAGATGGATGGCCGTGCAGAGGAGTATACGAAGCTCCCATAATCCAGCTTGGAGCGGACGATCGACCGATATAGACGAAGTAGGACGGTTCGATCCGCTCCCCACGACATACCACTGAGAACACGGAGGACATTTAAAGAACGGGTACAACGGGCGGCCAAATATGACACATGTGGAGACCAGCTAAGTTTCCTGTCAAAGGTAAGGCCTAAAAATTTGATTGTCTCCACGAGTGGGAGAGCGACGGGACCGAGTCGTAAGGACGGTGGGAGAAACTCTTTGTAGCGCCAGAAGTTAATACAGACCGTCTTCTCCGCAGAAAAACGGAAGCCATTGGCGACACTCCAGGAGTAAAGACGGTCAAGAGAACGCTGAAGACAGCGCTCCAGGACACGTGCACACTGCGCGCTGCAATAGATGGTAAAATCGTCCACGAAAAGGGAGCCTGATACATCAGCTGGGAGGCAATCCATTATTGGATTGATCGCGATGGCGAAGAGAGCGACGCTCAAAACTGAGCCCTGTGGCACCCCATTCTCCTGGCGAAAGGTGTCGGACAGGACAGAACCCACACGTACCCGAAACTGTCGATCCATTAAAAAGGAATGAATAAAAAGAGGGAGGCGACCGCGAAAGCCCCATGTATGCATGGTGCGGAGAATGCCCGCCCTCCAACAGGTGTCGTAAGCCTTCTCCAAATCAAAGAACACAGCCGCGGTCGGGCGCTTCCGCAAGAAGTTATTCATAATGAAGGTCGACAGGGTAACCAGATGGTCAACAGCAGAGCGGCGCCTTCGAAATCCACATTGTACATTGGTAAGTAGGCGTCGAGACTCGAGCAGCCAAACCAATCGAGAGTTAACCATTCGCTCCATCACTTTACAGACACAGCTGGTAAGCGAGATAGGTCGATAACTGGAAGGCAAGTGCTTGTCCTTCCCCGGCTTAGGAATCGGGACAACAATAGACTCGCGCCAGCATGCGGGAACATGTCCCTCAATCCAGATGCGATTGTATGTACGAAGAAGAAAACCTTTACCCGCAGGAGAAAGGTTCTTCAGCATCTAAATATGAATAGAATCAGGCCCTGGAGCGGAGGACCGTGATCGGCCAAGTGCGGTTTCGAGTTCCCGCATGGTGAATGGGGCATTATAACTTTCACAATTCGAGGAGCGGAAGTCAGGTGGCCTAGCCTCCTCTGCCTGTTTGCGGGGGAGGAAGGCAGGGTGGTAATGAGCGGAGCTCGAAACCTCGGCGAAAAAGCGGCCGAAGGCATTGGAGACAGCCTCAGGGGCCACAAGGACTTCATTCGCGACCTTCAAGCCAGAAACTGGGGAGTGGACCTTAGTGCCAGATAGCCGGCGCAGGCTACCCCAGACAACAGAAGAAGGAGTAGAACTGTTGAAGGTGCTTGTGAAAGCAGCCCAGCTGGCTTTCTTGCTTTCTTTAATAATACGACGACACTGAGCACGTAATCGTTTATAATTAATACAATTCGCCACTGTAGGGTGGCGCTTAAAGGTGCGTAAAGCACGTCGACGAGCACGTAAAGCGTCTCTACATGCTGCGGTCCACCAGGGGACCGGTACGCAACGTGGAGAAGAAGTAGGGTGAGGGATGGAATATTCAGCAGCAGCGAGAATGACTTCCGTGAGGTGTGCGACCTGACGATCGCAGCTTGTAAAGGTTTGATCCTGAAAGGTCGCCCTGGAAGAGAAGAGCCCCCAGTCTGCCTTGGAGATGGTCCAATTAGAGAAGCACGGAGATGGGGTATGCTGCAGGAGATGGATAACACACGGGAAGTGGTCGCTCGAATATGTATCAGAAAGTGCATACCACTCAAACCGGCGTGCAAGTTGGGGAGTACATATAGAGAGGTCTAAATGGGAATAGGTGTGAGATGTGTCCGAAAGAAAAGTAGGGGCGCCAGTATTGAGGCAGACAAGATCGAGCTGGTTGAAAAGGTCTGCTAACAAGGAGCCCCTCGGGCAGGATGCTGGAGAGCCCCAAAGGGGATGGTGGGCATTGAAGTCTCCAGTTAACAAAAATGGTGCAGGTAGCTGAGCAATAAGTTGCATCACGTCTGCCCTGGTAACGGCAGATGACGATGGAGTGTAAACGGTACAAAAGGAAAACGTAAAAGTGGGGAGAGTAATGCGGATGGCAACTGCCTGCAGGCCGGTGTGCAACGTGATGGGATCGTAGTAAATATCATCCCGGACCAGCAACATAACCCCTCCATGAGCTGGGATACCTACCACAGGGGGTAGGTCAAAACGCACAGAGGTGTAGTGTGCCAAGGCAATTTGATCGCATGGGCGTAGCTTCGTTTCCTGGAGGGCTACGACAAGCGGACGGTGCAAGCGGAGCAGCAACTTCAAGTCCTCTCGGTTGGAGCGAATGCCGCGAATATTCCAGTGAATAAGTGCCATCGTAAGAAAAGAAAGATGAGAGAAGTGGTCACCTCGAAGGCCGCTTAGGGCCTGGCTTCGAGCGAGCACTGCCGCCGCTATCAGTAGGCGGACAGTCATCGTCCATTGGGTCTATAGGGTCATCGGCCATCTCGGGAGGATGGCCGAGAGGGGGAGCTTCCTCCGCCAGTGAACGGCCAGATGTACGGCGACCAGCGGTGCGGCCAGGCGAAACGGATGACGGCCTGGGGCGGCAGCCGCTGGGTGGCGCAAGAGAAGAAATGCGCCGTGGCGGGGAAGGAGAACTGTGCTTCCTATGCGCCTTTTTGGAAGGACGTGTAGTGGAAGTACCGGTCGAAGGCTGTGAGGTCGAGGTACGGAGGAAGTCTGCACGGGATGGTTCCTTCTTGAAGGCCCGTGCATCTGACTTCGGTGTCTTCGTTTTAGCAGAAGCTGAAGAAGGTGCTCGTGTCTGTGGGGTGATGGGAGGAAGAGGAGAAGTCGACCGCGCGATCTTAGCACTGGCCGAACGGACGACCGTGGTGCTGAAGGTCAGATCGCATGTCTGGGTTGCTACCTCCCGGGTAGTCCGAGGAGAGGCGAGGACAGTACTGTATTTCCCCGCTGGGAGCAGCGTGGGCTTCCTACTAGCCAATAGCTTGCGAGCAGCCGAGGTGGACACTTTCTCTTTGACCCGAATTTCCTGGATACAGCGTTCTTCCTTATAGACAGGACAGTCGCGGGAGGATGCTGCATGGTCACCCTGACAGTTCACACAACGAGGAGACGGAGGTGGACAGTCACCCTCATGGGCATCCCTGCCACAGGTGACACATTTAGCCGCATTGGAACAAGACTGTCGAGTGTGATTGAAACGCTGACACTGGTAGCAGCGCGTAGGTGTCGGGATATATGGGCGAACAGAAATAACCTCGTAGCCCGCCTTGATGCGCGATGGCAGCTTAACACTATCGAAGGTCAAGAAAATTGTCCGGGTCGGTACAAGGTCATTGTTGACCTTTTTCATGACCCTATGGACAGCCGTCACGCCCTGCTCAGCGAGGAATGATTGAAGCTCCTCGTCAGTCAATCCGTCGAGGGAGCCAGTATAGACCACACCACGAGACGAGTTCAAAGTTCGGTGGGCCTCCACCCGGACAGGGAAAGTGTACAGGAGAGTGGCCCGAAGCAGTTATTGTGCCTGAAAGGCATTCTCAGTTTCCAGTAATAAGGTGCCGTTACGCAACCTGGTACAGGATTTGACAGATCCGGCGATGGCATCTACGCCCTTCTGAATAACGAAAGGGTTGACAGAGGAAAAATCCTTTCCGTCCTCAGTTCGAGAAACTACGAGGAACTGTGGGGCAGGCGGTAGTACTTTTGTCACTGTTGGCTGGTCACGTTTCCGTTTTTGGGTCGAAGTCGAAAGAGATGGAGTAGAATCCATTGCGGAGGAATCCCCCATGATTGCCAGCGTCTCCGATGGCGCGCTCCTTCCTTGTGGGGACCCTCTCAGAGGGCACTCCCGCCTTAGGTGAATGTTTACACCTCAGGTCACACCTCCCGAGAAACAGACGGAGGGACCAATCGGCATGGTCAGAAGGTATCAGCTCAGGCAATCACCCCTCCCCGGGCCTGGCCTTTACCAGGGGGTACGCGCGTGCCTTACATGTCTACCCAGGGCGGGGACTTACGCGTTACCCCGTCACCGGCTACGCGTGCGAACGCGTGGGTCGGCCTTCAGGCACGCACAGGGAGGAAGGAAGAAGAGGAAAAAGAAGAGAGAGAGGGAGAAAGAGGACAGACTGTCTCAAACGCCGAGGCGGAGACCAGAGAAGGCAAGGAGAAGAAGGCAATGAGAAAGCAAGGGGAAGAAGGCAATGAGAAGGCAAGGAGAAGAAGGCAATGAGAAGGCAAGGAGAAAAAGGCAATGAGAAGGCAAGGAGAAAAAGGCAAGGAGAAGGCAAGGGAAAGAGTAAGGAAGACAGTGAGGTGGAGAAGAGCAAAGAAAGGAACCAACAAAAGGAAGGAAGAAACGAGAAGTGAAAAACCAAAAAGACCACGATGATAGGTCGTGGAACAGTCCGTCTCCGGACGCAGGCGCTAACTACCCCCGTGAGGGGGATGGACTCCTTTTAGTCGCCTCTTACGACAGGCAGGAATACCGCGGGCCTATTCTAATCCCCGGACCCGCAGGGGGGAATTCCACCCATTACACCAGAAGAAGTGCAAGAAGAAATTAAGCAGTTACTAGCAAACAACGCCCCTGGAGTGGATGCTATCCCTGGACGCATCATAAAGCAACTACCATAGTCAGCCATCGTTCACCTGAATGCCATCTTTAACTGGATACTTCGAACAGCTACATTCCCACGAGCTTGGAAGCACTCAATTGCAGTTGCAGTACCCAAACCCGGGAAAAATCGCAAGCAACCTCCAGCTATCGTCCAATTAGCCTGCTACTGCACATTAGTAAGCTCTTTGATTGACTACTTCTCAGCCAGCTGCAACGAATCATCGCACAAGAGGAGATTCTGCCTCCGGCCGGCAGTTTGGTTTTAGAAGTGGACACTCAACAACCCAGTAGATACTCAGGGCAGTGGAGTACATCACCATTGCAGTCAATCGTCGAGAATACTGTGGAGCTGTGCTGCTCGATGTTACTAAAGCTTTTGACAGTGTCTGGCACTCAGGCCTCATCTGGAAGCTTCGCCGATTCGGCTTCCCAACCAAGTACGTGAAGCTAACAAATCAAGGCCGGCGTACCACAGGGATCTGTCCTTGGACCTGTGTCATATACCATCTATACCTCCGACCTGCCTGCAATTCCACGAGTCGAACATGCCATTTATGCAGACGACACGATGATCTTTACCCCTAGCCACTGGAAAGAAGTACTTGTCCACGCCTACGAAGTGCCTGCAATGCACTACAAGACTGGGCAGCAAAGTGGCGCATCAGCTTTAACACGGCAAAAACACAAGCCATAATCTTCACATGGAAACGTACGATGCCTCAACGCCGACTCCGCATCTACGACATGGAACTCCAGTGGCAAGAGACTGCACACTACTTAGGAGTCCTGATGGACAGGAAACTCACCTGGAGACAACACATCGAAGAAGTCTGGCAGAAGATAAATCAGTGCATGGGGGCACTCTACCCCATTATGAATGAACACTCTGCCCTATCTGTCGAAAACGGCCTGCTAATATACCGACTGTACCACTGTTTGACTACACCTGTGAAGTGTGGGGTGGTGCAGCGAGAACGTACATACAGCGACTCCAGACGCTGGAGAACAAAATATTATGACGAGTCTATCACGTACCCCCGCGGTTCCCACACCGCTATCTGCACGAAGCAGCAGAAGAGAAAGGAGGACTTCAGCGACACTAACAAATCACCAAACGATTTTATCAAAAAGCGGCAACATCCACAAACCCCCTTATAAGGGAGCTGGGGGAGCCACTTTAACAGCAAGGACCACACAGACGTCCTATCGCACTCCTGGATAGGTAAATATAGACATCACAAAATAAGTATAACCAGCTTCCCCATTGATGTTTAAAAACACGTCCCATAAGCACCCAAGCCAAACACTAAAATAAAGATGAACACAAACACCCATACCCATCCCAGAGTAAAGCCTTTATTACTTGAAGAAGAAGCCAGAAGACTGTGATTGGAGCGCTTGCTACCCCAGTCGAGTTAGTGATGTCGAGCTGTACGGACACGCTACTCTGCGATCACGCGACCGCCGCTTCGGCGACAGCAGCGCACGCGCCGGTCGGCCGCGGTCTGGTGGGGCTTGCCTCGCCTGCCACCCCGCTATCAGCCGGTGCGCCTATGACAGACCAACCTGCACCGAGGGGCAGTATTATTACCCAAGGTGCAGAGCAGTACACGGACGCCGATATGGAATATTCTTCGGTTTCCGACGCAAGCAGCTTCGTAGATGCGCGTGAGCGCCAACACCAGCGAGAAGATGGGGCGAGAGGGGCCATCCATGATCGCTCCCCAGCACGCCGTTCCCCGGGTGGGGGGGGGGGGGGGGGCAGAGGGGTCGCACAGGAGGATGGGTTTCAACAACCACCGAAGAAGCGCCAGGAGCGGCGGCAACGCCTTATCGTCGCTAGGGAGCTTCCTGTCTACAGTGCTTTCGAGCCACTGCAGGGCACTGGGGCAATATTGGACGGAGCAGCCGCTTCCTTAACGGACCGACAACGGCAGCGTGATGGACGAAGAAGCGAGTCTGAAGAGGCGCGACAGCAACGAGCTGTCCACGACGCCGAAATGAATGACGCCGATCAACAGCCGCCACCAGTTCAGCAGAAGGTGCCGCCCATAGTGCTGCACTTTACGGGTGATTATAAGCAGTTTCGTGACTGGCTCAGGCAGCATTGTAAGCACGTCAGGCAAACCGGCGAGGACAAGCTGGAACTCAATCTATCAGCGACTGACGACTACGTCAGTGTCATGGAGAAGTTGGTACGTGATGGCATCCCTAACTACACGTTTCCAGCTGTCCGGCCACTGACTATCAAGGCTCTGATCAAGAAAATCCCGAAGTATAGTAAATGCCTACAGGTAACTGCTACGTTACCCACAACGAATAGAGAGTTACGAGGATGCGGACCGCCCGCGCGCTTGCTACCATTCTGCTACCAGAATGTCGAAGCGAACGGACGCACCTAGCAGCGCTCCGGAAGGGACTGGCCACCGTGCGGGCCCGTCAGTCACTCCACTGACGAAGACCTGGCAAAGGAGGAAGGGGAACGATTTGTTGATGGCCACGGCTAGGAACCTGGATTAAGATATGGACTACTCCACGGATGCGTCGATGGAAGACGACGCTGTTCGGCAACCTACTGCGTCTGCAACACAGTACAGACAGATACAAAACGGGTTTGGCTCTCCAGTACAGAGACGTTTCTATAACTGACACGTTGGTACAAAAACGTAGCATCGGCGAGCCCGAGCAGGAAGCAATCGCGACCTGTGAGCGACCTCTCAGTGCGAGCGAGACGTTTCTTACCGATCGCAGTGGTGCCGAATCATCCGAGGACCTCTCTGTCAACGCTTTATACATGAAAAGATTATATGCTTACAAGACCGAGACCTCTCAGCACAAAAAGCTGCCATCAGAAGCAGACTACTGCAGACTCTCCCATCAAATAGCGACATCTCAGAAGATGACTCACGCATCCAGAGTAAATCCCGGGACCTGGAACCTACAGATGCCATGGACATTCAAGACGACTCGCAAGAACCGGAACTGCCCTTCCAAATCGTCAAGGGGGGAAAGAAGAACAAAAGACGACGTTCACTTTACCTACCAGTGGCCAGCAAGAAATCGACACGTTACCACCCATAATAAATATTCAGCCCTTGCTATGGACAAAACCGACTCTCTGGAACCACAATCAGGACCTTCCAGTGTCACCACTTCTCAACCTCCAAAGTCCACGGTCCCACCGATCACCATTAATTATGCGGGAAAATATCTCGCACTGAATGCCACTCTTAAAGGACACATCAAATGTCCTGCGAAGACCCTATATCGTAACAATCAGATAAAATACCATTTTCAGTCAATTTAAGATCACTGACTTTTCTTAAATTCTTTCAACAAATCAAAATGCCGCTGTTTACCCACCAACCTGCAGAGGAAAGGGAACTACAAGTTGTAATCAAGGCAATCCCTGAAGAAATCTCAGAAGGAGGTCAAGGCCGAACTAACTCACCTCAACTTCAAAATTTCATTAGTGCACCAATTCAAGAAGCGGGATATCCACAGGAGAAGACTCATCCCCAACCAGCATCACGTTCCCAAAGGGAACCAATCATGAAGCTATTTGCGACATTAAATTATGTTCAAACAAAGGTCATGGTAGAGGGTTATCACGCCCAAGAAGACCCTGCCCAATGTAAAAAATTACAAAAATTTTACCATTCAGGCAATTATTCTTCCCTGCCAGTACGCAGTGTGCAATGTGGTGGTCACCACCTCTCCAAAAATTGTATCCATCCACGATCGAAACCACCAAAATGTGCAAACTGTGGACAAACAGACCGCTCTGCCTCCTGGAGGGTGTGTGAGGAGTTCCAGAAAGCCATTATGGCCTACAGACTGTCGTTGAAGCAGACAGGAACCCAGCACGGTCGGACTGAGACACCCACCTTCAACTTCGCAGAAGCCTTCTTTCCCTCACTGAAGACACTGGCAACAGCTCACCACCCAACCATCTCCTAACAGAAACCACAACAGAAAAACCAAAATCCTCGTACTAACTGAGGATGTAATGGGTATTTTCTCTGACGAATAATGGAACAGAGACAACAAATGCAGAACCCCACAATTTGTGTCTATAATGCAAATGGAGTAAGCAAAAAGAAACCAGAACTAACAGACCTTATAGAAAGACATAAAACTGATGTACTGTTCCTATCAGAAACGCACCTGAGACCGACACATACCTTTAAGATAAAAAATATGACTACATATCAAATGGATCAACCGAACAGAAGAGGTGGAGGAACGGCTATGTTGTTTCGTTCAGCTCTTACTTATAAGCATGAAGACCTCCCACGTCTCTCCACAATTGAAGCAACGGCGGTGACAACTGAAACCTCTCGTGGAAAATTGACACTGGTGGCAGCATACTTCGCCAACGGCCTTGCCACAGTGGTAACACCGGTTCCCGTCAGATACCGAAGTTATGCGCTGTCAGGCTGGGCTAGGACTTGGATGGGTGACCACCTGGTCTGACGTGTGCTGCTGGCAAGCGGGGTACACTCAGCCCTTGTGAGGCAAACTGAGGAACTACTTGATTGAGAAGTAGCGGCTCCAGTTTCAGAAACTGACATACAGCTGAGAGAGCGGTATACTCACCACATGCCCCTCCATATCAACATCCAGTGACGCCTATGGTTTAGGATGACACGGTGGCCGGTCGGTACCGTTGGGACTTCATGGCCTGTTCTGGAGGAGCGTTTTTTTCAGGCAGCGTACCTCAGCCCTGCGGATTCTTTCCATGAACAATATTTCATCCAACTTTTTGACTTATACGACAAAGTGCTCCTAGGTGGCGATCTAAATGCTAAACATCTCTCGTGGAATTCGAGACGGGGCAATGCAAGAGGAAACAGTCTACGGGTACAAGCCCTAACGATGAGCCCTGAAGACCCTACATTTATACCAACAGCTAGTAACCATAGAACAGACGTCCTCGACATCGTCATGGTAAAAAATATAAATCCTAACCTACGCCTCAAGACCATAAACGACCTCACGTCACGCCACCATCCCGTTCTTGGACGCTTGATAAACGCCATTCCATCCCCAGCACCATTCTCCAAATATGTTATATACTGGGACCACTTTCAACGACAGCTTAACAATAACGTCTCCCCCACGGAAGACGTTTCAATAATCGAAGCTATCGATCACACGATAGCCACACTCTCGTCCAAGATTCGACGAGCGGCCAAACAGGCATCCACTACTGTAACGTTTGCAAATTCATTTTACGAGGCATTTCCACCCGCGCTTCCGGACTTAAAAACCGAACCAGGAAGAAGTGGCAGAAGACAAGAAATCCTGTCTACCACAGGGAAATGAAAGAATTGTCACGAGAACTTACAAGACATGATCAAGAGTGGCGATCAGAACTTTGGGGAGACAAAATGTCAACTATCCACCTCCAGTCCTGCCATGAGTGACAACTCACAAGAAATGTACGGCAGCCAAGAACGCCAAAAACAGCACTACAACACGCAGGGCAATTGATATTCGAACCACTTTAACGTGCAGAGTGATTCGCTACGACGTATGAAGACCAAAATACCTTACATTTTCCTGATTATGAAAATGATGACCACGAAGACGCACAGACAAGAATGACTGCTCACCGAATTAGACAAACTGTCAGCAGAGCAACGCCCGGAGAGCTCCGACGAATCATTAAGAATGTCGGTTCCCACTCTGCACCAGGACAAGATAAAAATCACAAACCTACGCATCAAGCACCTCCAGAAGAAACCTCTTGTCCTCTTGACTAGACTCTACAACAGCTGCTCGTTGAAATGAATATTTTCCTACACAGTGGAAAATAGCACGAATCCCTGCAAGACCCAGCGAACCACAGACCTATCAGCCTTCTCTCAACTTTTGGGAAACTCCTAGACTACTGCTCCTAAGGATTCGTCCCACTCTGCTGGAAAACGTTATTATTCCACCACAACAGTTTGCGTATCAGCACAAACTGTCAGCCGAGAGTCAACTACTACGGATTTATGAGTTTCTCTTCTACAACATGAATCTGTCAAATTATACAGCTGCTATATTTCTAGACGTCCAAAAGGCTTACGATAAAGTGTGGCGGGATAAGCTACCTACCTGAATGCTACTTGAAAACAATTGACAGCTTCCTTCAGTACAGACGTTTTTTTGTGCAAAATCGAAGGCTACAGGTCTGAAATAAAGACACAACGAGATGGTATTCCGCAGCGATCGGTGATCTTGCGAGTCCTCTTCACTGTATATGTCAATGATTTACCCAAATTACCACATACGCTATTAGCGCAATTTGCAGTTGGTACGTCATCAACAGACTGCAACATCAAATGGACATCTTGCAACTGTGGGCCACCGATAACAAGATCAAGATAAACCCTAATAAAATGAAAGCTATCTTATTTACTAGAAAACGTCCGATCTTTAATAGAACACTCACGATCCAAAACCAAAACGTTGTTTCGACCACCAGTACTCGCTACCTTGGCGTAACAATTGACAATAATTAAACATATACCTTACACATACGACTGAAGCGTGAGAAGGTTATCCGCACTACCCATGGCCTTTATGCATTTTTAGAGTAAAGATATGTCACTTCGCACAAAACTTAGATTATAACAGGCCACGATCGTCCCCATGATGCCATATGGTTGTGGCTTGTGGGGTACAACTTGCAAATCTAACATACAGAAACTGCAGACTCTCCAAAACCGCTACCTTCGTATCATATTTCGCGCCCCTCAGTGGCCTCGAATTCACTTACTTCATCAAGAAACAGGATTACCAACTATAGCAGATCTAGTCATTACCAAAACAAGAGCACTTCTCGATGAAATCGATACCCTGCGTCCAATTACAAGGCAATTAGAAAATGTAGGCTTAGTAGATCCAGAACCATGGCACAGAATAGAGGTACCGCGATCAATAATCTTCCAATAAAAGTAATAGAAGTATTTTTCATGTGTCAAGGACCATGAGCCCAAAGCCCTGCCAACGCCAATAAAAAGAACCTCTACCTGACTACCCAACACGAGGTCCAGCCATCAAAGATGGTAGCACTTCTGCAACACCAAACACACGATTAAAAAAACGAGAAAGGTAGGAGACAATTAGCAAAGATCAAACAACGAAAAAGTGGATCCAGTATCCTAGGGGCAACTATTCAGTCCTTGGCGACAGATGACGTCACTGCTCCAAAAGGCAGTAGTAGTACAAGGCTAATGCTTAACGCTCATCTGTCCGTTGGTTCAGTGACGTTTCTATAAAGGACAAGCTTGCTTCGTTGCTATTAAATTCTGGTACGAAAGCGGAGGACAAAATTAGCACGGTTCAAACAACGAAAAAACGGAACCAGTATCCTGTTACACAGTACAATTATAGCAAAAAATAAAATTGCGCATAATATACCTTATTTTATTTCACCTTTTTTTAGTATCTTTTGTATGCACATTTAGCTTATTTCGTTTTGGAGAGTTGGCAACGCTGGTAACATGTGTCATTCAGTAATGAAGCTGGTAGCGAACAAGATTTTTTTTTTTAGTGACTTTCATATGGGAGTGTAGGGTAAAAGGGAGTAATGGACACGAGAAACAATGTTCGGTAAGATAAGGTTCCTGGTTTGCAGGTAGCAAACTACACATAAATACCGTTTTGCGATTGACGTACTTTTGGGTGTATGCTTGTAACAGCACACACATTTGTTACTGATTGTCAACCTGTTGTTGATCGGAAAGAATACTATAGGGAAGTCTACATTGCAGCGTGTTTAGAGAAAAACTTGGGAAATTGATGAATCTCTATATGACAAGAAAAAATTTGGGAGGGGAATAGGTACTCGGCGCTCTTTAAAGAGCCACAGCATCTTTCTTTCATGATGAACGCTATGGTCTGCTGCCAGTGTCAGAACATCTTATCTATAAGATGAGTCGTGAATTCTGAACTGAACTGTCTTTTTTTCGTTCCGTTTGACGTCAATATGACGCTATGAGAATCGTGCTTTCTAATTCCTTGAACTATTTCTAAGTTGCAAAAGTTCGCTCCATATTTAAGACACTTTTCTTTAAATTAATGAAAATCCAGGATAAATGGAGAAATGCTTTACGTGTCAGAAATAACTTTCCTGATTATTTCGGTGCATAACACACACAACGCACATAAATTAGCTATTAGAAATACCAGACGTTCCAATACGTAACGTTTACCAATAATCGGCACGAGAAAATACTCAGTGTGTGTGGTTTGGGGATGTTATGAAGGATAGGCTGCTGGTTTGCAGTAGCAAACTACCATTTTATGACTGACGTCGTTTGATGTTTAAATTTAACAGCAATTAAATTTCTTACGAACCTGTCAATCTATGCGTAGTTGAGTGGAAGTTTGTACTTGTGTTTCGAGAAAAATGAAACATTTGATGGGAAAGACAATTTTGTAAATTGATGAATCCCCATTTGGAAAAAGAATAACTGGGAGAGGAAATAACGCAACAGGTCGATGGGTATTCGGCGCTTTTTAAAGAGGCACTGATAAATGGTTTTTTCGTGTCGTAAAGAAGTCCAAGGAGATACTTTTCGACATAATAAAATATATTAGGGCAATCATGGAATGGCAGCTTGCCCATACAACAACGATAAGTGACTTTATGCGATTGAGCCGTTAATCGAATGCATTAATTAGTCTTTGGTAGTCTATTGTTTGCTCCATACATATTCAAATGAAATAACGTTGACAATTTTTCACATGCAGTTACATCCAATAAAAAACTTATCGTTTTTCTCTCATGCTAAACCAATTTCCGGCACGTATGCAGTTTAGGGGGTACATGCGCTGATCACGAGAAAATTACCTATTTTTTAAGGAAACGCGTATTTCTGAAGATCTAAGAATATATGTTAAAATAGACGAGAGCTGCTTCGTCAGGAGAAAGTACCATCGAGGTCATACGGTGGGGGAGCAATGGGTCTTTGGTGGTTATGACGTTGAAACAAACCAAAGCTTTATGGTTGCTGTGCCACGTAATGCTACCCACTTGCTGCAAATTTTGCAACAGTATGTTTTGCCTGGAACCACAGTAGTTCCTGCTATGCTAAATAACTACCTGGCGGAATTTCTCTGGCGTCAACGTTTTGGGGAAAATCCATTCCACAATTTGAGCATGTTCGAAAAATCTATCCTAATGCTGCAAATTAACTTGAGGTAGCTGTTTTTATCTAATCTGTGTTTCGAGCTTTAATGTATGTATGTGCAAAATAAACAAATGATTTTTTTTTGAGAAAATTGTTATTAATTCCATCTTTTTTGCAAAAAAAAAATGTTTTTGAAATTCCGTGCGTACATGTGCAATACATAATTTTCGATAAAAAATGTTTGAGACAGTTAATTGATTTTTATTTTTTTTGCGCCGATATGAAAATTAGTACTTTTTTGGTGACAAGCGCATCAGATATGACTAACACACAATTTTTGAAATAAAAAATTTTTTGGTATTCCGTGCATATCTTCAGAGATACACGTTTCCTTCAAAAATAGGTACTTTTCTCGTGATCAGCTCATGTACCCCCTAAACTGCATAAGTGCCCAATTTCCTCTAGTGCACTCTGAAAATTAATCATTCGACGAACTCGGAACTGTCGATCTGAGACATCTCGTTCAACAGAAGACAGTGCCTACACTTCTTGTATGTCGCTATTACTAAAAATACACTAGCGTTCGTGGATACAAAAAAAGTAAATAAGCTCACGTAAGGCAGACGTTCAGTCGTCCCAACCTAGCCAGAACAACATGGCCGCTTCAACATAGCCAGAACAACATAGCCAGAAGCGGCCTCTACTAAAATTGAAACAGAATATCAACATTTTCCTCGACTTTTTTTCAAACTCCGTTCGATCCATTTTGAGGCTGGAAAACGCTGAAGATATTGAATCCGCCGTAACCTACCTCACCAAGAAAATCCAAAACGCGTGCAAGGAAGCCTCCACTACCACCAAACTCGCGTATCCATGTATCTCCATACGCTACTCGAAGCATTACTCTACCAAACAAATACATTTTGAAAACGATGGCAGTACTACAGCAATTCACCTGATAAAACAAAACGGCACAACAAATTCGCAAGGCTAAAGTGAAATGAAGAACAATAGGAACATAAAATTAATAACTGCTTTTTACACACTCAATACCAATTACACCTCTGATCCAAGCAACCGAAACTGGTGCTGCTACTAGCGGAACACATTGGCACTAGAAGGAAGATATTCCATTGTCTTACAGCGCTGCCAGTATTTCCGCGTTTGTCATCTCTGCTTTCGTACAAGCACAAAACATACAACACGCTAATGTTGCCAACACTGCGAGAAGTCGGTGCTGCCTTCATATCATCGCAGTTCACGAGGTCGGAGATTATCGTACGATTACTATGGGGGCATACCATAATTTGTACGATGTACGATGGTACATTTTACGATATCGGCTAAATATATGATAATTTTCCTTTCTTGCTTGTCATAGAGAAATGAAACGAATGTAAACAAATTATTCTGACAGCACTCTGGCCTAGATTAACATTTAGATCGTGCACTGCAACAACAGAGGCAAGCAAACCTAAGGCACTAATAATTATTGTTAGTTGCTGTCGCGTGACGCCTTACGATTAGTGAGTGTGGACGGACTAACGAGAGTTCCTGTACGGGTATTACTGTTTAAAATTAGGAATGAAGTACTGTTTACCAAAAGTGTGACTCCGGATGCGAGAGTAATGAGGAAATAGCCAAGAGAATAAGCTGTGGAACTCTGGGGAAAGAAATTTTGAGGGGCGATTGCTCAATGAAACCGCTACACAGAAAACTGGAGTACCGTAAGCGATGGAAACAAAATCCAGAAGTCCGTGTTTGCAGCGGTCCCCTTAAAGACGATGTTTTCCGTGCGCATTGTGTATTGCACAAATCTGTTTATACAGCAGAGTTACCGGTACTGAAAACTCATGCACAGGCAGCTAAGCAAAAAACTTAAATGGTCCTGGCTTTGGACAGACTCGAGAACTTTAAGCACAGCGCTTCAAGTAGTAACAGCAGGAAAACTGTGTCCCAAAAAAAAGTAAGAAGGGCTGAAATGCAGTCTCGCCGAATATAATGTTGCTGTAAGCTAAGACTTCCACCTAAACTAGTTGCCCTCTGCGAGGCTAATTATAGTGGCTGATATAGCTATGTCATTTAAATTATTTCGCACCAAAGGCATAAAGATTGTAAAAAATATGATTAGTAAGTGTGGCAGTGGAGAATTGACAGACATTTTGAACAAAGTGAAGTATAGCGTCGTAATTGACTCCACTGACATCAGCACCGTGAGAAGCTTCTACATATGTATGAGGTACCACAATGACAAAAACAAAAATGTGCGACACTTTTTGAAGTTGGCACAGGTGTATCATCTTGATTAAACTGAAATGTCTCATCCAGATGCTACTGCAGAACGGTTGTACAATAGAGTAATTCCTGTATTCAAAGATGCAGACTTCGATATTAAGAATATAATATGTTTTGCAAAAGACAGATGCAACAATATGTTCGACAGAAACTCCTGTATGGCCCAGAGGATGCGGAATGAATTACTAGGCATCACTTCGGTAAAGCGCACTTGCCATTCCCTGCACATATCCGCAAGTGAGGCAAGCAAAATGTTGCCTGGAATCCTCAAGGATTCTTGCAAAAACGTATACTTTGTGTTCAAAAATAGTGCAAAACAGCAAGCACTGTTCAGGGACTTTCAAGAGTTATGTAATACAGACTCTCATACAAATCTCAATCCGTCTCAGATTAGGTGTTATCTTTGTCATAAGTAGTTGATAAGATCATAGAATAGTGAGTACCCCTAAGATTTGACTTCACAGGAAGTGCTTTCGAAAAACGTCTGGTGTTTGCAGAAGCTACCACAACAGCAATTCCTTCTGTTTTATTCATTGGATTCTAATAAGAATGAACTTTTCAAGGAGAAGCAATAAGCGAGTTTAGTAGGATAGATCTTCAAAATAAGGTTCTGACGAAAGATGTGTGCACTCGCTGTCGTGATTTTTCGTATCACAGGTTGTTAGTTAAAGGGTCGTTTCGATTTTGGTGACGACTCCACATTTGCATTTACAGCCCGTCTGACTCTCTATACAACCACCGCTTGTTCTTCCAAAGCTGCTTTCCTTTTTCCTATCATTATCAGTGGGCCTAGAGTTGTTAATCCCAATGAACTTAGTAATGTCCAAAATTAGATGATGACTGAAGAAAATCCACAATAAAGTAACATTCCCTGCGAAATAAAGAACGTACCTGAACCCGATAGCTTCTGGAGTGCTGTGAAAGACAAAAGCGATATTGAAGGAAATAATGATTTTAAGAACTAGCGAAGTGCTCACTGGCAGCGATGTCATTACTCCACACTAACTCTTCTTATGAAAGAGTTTTCCTAAAATGGGTTAAATAAAAACCAATGTTAGAAATAGGCTGGCATTAGATACTGTAAATAGGCTCATTCTGCCATCTGAACTTGCGAAACAATGTGGTGGGCCCGACCATTTCCAAGCTACTAACAAGATGCTACATTCAATGACAACAAATTTGTATGGTAGTGTACCAACTGAATGAGATGGTGGATTTTTCTGGCGAATACAGCGAGAAACATGTCTGCTAACTCTGCCTGTGGTCACCAATATTGTAAGTACCTAAAACATGAACTATTCACTATTGTAAGCATTATATTACCACCACTGCGAGTACTACTACTACTGTTGCTACTCGAACATTATTATTACACAAATCTATATGCCATGAGTATTGAGTGATAACCCTTGCTATTCCCGATAGCCACCGCACGAAGGGTCGACTTACTGCGGCCGCCCTGCGGGTCCTTGGGTTAGAATAGGCCCGAGGTATTCCTGCCTGTAGTAAGAGACGACTAACATGAGTCTCACACGTGTCTGCCTTTATGGGATGGTCCCCTGTAGTGTTTGACCTCTATTTTTCAGAATTTTCCCAAAGAGCGAGCCATTTGGGGAAGGGCACCTTACATGGTGCATCATGTCCATTGTACATTGAGATCTTTAGCCCTCTTTCTCGTCATGGCATTGCAGTCCTATTCATTCTCCATCTCTTGGGAGTGGACACCTGCCTGGGTGGATCTTCCTCTATCCACTATGCTGTGTCGTTTTCTGCGCCAGCGATGACCATGGACTTCTTTGCACCTCAAATCCAGCACAGTAGCCAGTCTGTTTTGGTGGGGCCACCATGTACCCTGTTGGTTGTAGTCCCTAACTACACAGGGATCACTCTGCAGATGCCTGCGCCATTAACTCCCCACTTATGCCAAGGAGTAGATGCCCACCTCCCTGGGGAATCAGGACTCCTGGCAATGGCCATCCTACCAGGTGGCCTTTGCTGAGGGTGGGTGTCGCCCGTGGGGAGGGCCCCTGGTTGAAGTGGGTGGCATCAGGGCGGCTGACACGCTGTGATGCATAGTACTTCATCTCTTGCTGGTGATCCACCACCAGCAGTCTCTAAGAGGTCAAAGTCTAATTTCAGTGCTAAGAAATACAACCCCTGGCCACACCATAGGAGGAGCACCAGGCTAAGGATGGCAGCGAAGCTTATTCCTCTCAGTTCCTCATATGTACAAGAGTTGATGGGGAATCTTTCATGTCAATGGGGCCTCAGTTTCTTCTGTGGAGCATTTAGAGGACACGTTTGGGGAGGTGGAGGGCTTGTCCAAAATGCAGTCAGAGTCAGTCTTGATCAAAACAGCATCCTCTACCCCATCATGGGCATTACTCTCTTGTGAGAAGTTGGGGTACGTATCTGTCACCATCACACCCCATAAAAGCTTAAACATGGTCCAGCGTATTATATTCCACAGGGACCTTCTCTTGCAGTCTGACAACGAGCTATGCGCCAATTTAGAGTGGCGAGATGTCTGGCACGTCCATGGGGGACTGAGGGTAATCAGGTTCCCACCAGTGCCTTCATCTTGGCCTTTGAGGGTAACACATTACCCTAGAAGGTCAAGAAGATGGTCTACCACAGTGATGTCAAGCCATATATCCCTCCCCCAATGTAGTGCTTTAAGTGCTGGAAGTTCAGCCATACGTCTTCCTGCTGTACTTCCACCATCACATGTCGAGATTGTGGATGTCCATCACATCCCAATACTCTGTGTGCCCCTGCCTCCCATCTGTGGCAACTGTGGAGAGCATCATTCATCTTGCTCGCCAGATTTCTGGATCTTACAGAAAGAGAGGAAAATCATGGAATACAAGACCCTGGACTGACTGACCTCCACTGAGGCTAAGCGAAAATATGAGGGACTACATCCTGTGCATATGACATCCACTAACATCGTCGCTATGACAACGGTTCTAGCACCTTCCATTCTGCTGCATACAGTTGCCTCTGAGAGCCATCATACTCCACCTGCCCATTTGATGGTGAAGGCATTTCCCTCCCTGTTGCTTCTGCACCACTTACTTTGGGAGTAACACCCCCCTCCCCCAACCATCGGGGACATCAGTCCCCACTTCTCAGCTTGAGAAGCATACATCTTCTTCGGCTCCTCTTGCTAGGAAGGGGTTGCTTGGGTCACTCCCTACCCACGTTCCTACCAGTGGCAAAGCGGACAACTGCCAGTGGCTGAAGCAACCACTGGTAACTGGTCAGAGGGCTTCACAGTCTTCCTCAATCCCTGAGACAGTGAACCCCTCCCAGCCAGAATACCCAAAGGTGCTGCGAGATGAAACCAAAAAGAAGAAGACCCCCAAAAACCCAGACATTGCGGTAGCACCCATACCACCACTACGTCTGAGGGTGAAGTGGAGATTCTGGCATCTGCTGAGGAACTAGATGTCTCTGGGCCCTCAGACACAAAGGATGTTGATCGCACAGGTACTCATCCAGTGGCAGCAGTGACCCTGAGGCGTAGACAGCCTCATTGAGTGTTTCATGCCTCCCAATCTCATTGTGGCGGTTTTTAAGCACATGGCTGAGCTATGGCAACTCTTAAGCTTTACACCTGTTTTCTGCATTGCCCTCCAGGAAATCTAGTTCCTGGAAATGCAGACCCCAGCCCTCCATGGCTATAGAGGGTATTACAAGAACTGTAGCGAATATAATGAGCGTCAGGTGGAGTTTGTGTCTATGCCCTGAACTGAGAATGCAGTGAACCTCTGCCCCTTCACACCCCTCTTGTAGCTGTGGCTGTCAGGATAAGGACGATGCAGGAAATAACTGTCCACAATGTATATCTTCCTCCAGATGGTGCAGTATCCCTGAACATATAGGCTGCATTGATTGATCAACTCCCTACACCTTTCCTACTTTTGGGAGATTTTAATGTCATGATGTGGAGTGGCACCATGCTGACTGGCCGAGGCAGAGATGTCGAAACTTTACTGGATAAGTTCGATCTCTGCCTCTTAAATACGCCCCCCCCCCCCCACACACACATTTCAGTGTGGCTCATGGACCTTACTCGGCCATTGATTTATCCCTCTGCAGCCCAGGACTTCTCGCATCAGTCCACTGGAGAACACATGACAACCTGTGGGGTAGTGACCACTTCCCCATCTTCCTGTCACTCCCCTGGCGTCATGCGCATGGACGCCTACCCAGATGGGCTCTCAACAAGGCAGAGAGGGCAGCCTTCACCTTTGCTGTCACTTTTGCGTTTCCCCCACATGGTGCCATAGATTTTGTGGTTGAGCAGGTCATTACTACGATCGTTTGTGCGGCGGAAAACGCAGTCCCTCGTTCTTCATGGTGCTTCCAGCGGAAGTCAGTACCTTGGTGGTCGCTGGAAGTTGCTGAGGCAATTAAAGAGCGTCGGCGAGCTCTACAGCGACATAAGCGGTACCCTTCCCTAGAGCACCTTATTGCCTTTAAACAGATCCGTTGCCGCGTTCGCCAGCTTATAAAAAGACGAAAACAGGAGCGTCGGGATAGATACGTCTCGACCATTGGGTGCCATACGTCACCTTCACTAGTCTGGACGAAGATCAAATGTGTTCATGGATACCAGACCCCAGAAGTGACCCTGGCGTTAATATCAGTGGCGTGTTATCTATCGTCGTAAACGCGATTGCTGAGCACTATCCACAAACCTCTGCATCGAAGAATAACACCCTAGCCTTTCGCACCCACAAACGGCGGATGGAAAGGAAAGTCCTCTCGTTAATTACAAGCCACAGTGAACACAGTGAAGCCTATAACGCCCCATTTACAGAGTGGGAGCTCCTCAGTGCCCTTGCACATTGACCCAACACAGCTCCTGGGCCTAATCGGATCCACAGTCAGATGATTAAACATCTCTTGTCTGATTGCAAGCGACATCTCCACGTCATCTTCAACCAGATCTGGTGCGATGATGTCTTTCCATCGCAATGGAGGGACACCACCGCCATTCCGGTACTCAAACCCGATAAATACCTGCTGGACGTGGATAGCTATCAGCCTTACCAACGTTCTTTGTATTTGTAACCTGCTAGAATGTATGGTGTGGCGATGATTGGGTTGTGTCCTGGAGTCACGTGGCCTACTGGCTCCGAGCCAGGGCGGTTTCCACCAGGGTCACTCTACCATTCATAATTTTGTGTCCCTCGAGTCTGCCAGCCAACGCCAAAACCTTGTTGCCGTCTTTTTTATTTACTAAAAGTATATGACACCATCTGGCGACATCATATCCTTGCCACATTATACGAGTGGGGTCTCAGAGGCGCGCACTCCTGATTTTTATCCAAAGTTTCCTGTCGCTTCGTACTTTCCATGTCCAAGGTGGTGCCTTCCATAGTTCCCCCCCATATCGAGGAGAATGGGATCCCGCAGGGCTCTTTATTGAGTGTATCTCTATTTTTAATGGCCATTAACGGTCTAGCAGCAGTTTTAGGGCCATCCATCTCACTTTCTCTGTATGCAGATGACTTCTGCATTTCGTACTACTCCACCAATACTGGTGCTGCTGAGCGGCGCCTACAGGGACCCAGTTTTCGGCCACAAAGTCGTGTTTTATACACTTCTGTCGGCGTCATACCGTTCATCTGGAAGCAGAACTTCACCTTAATGTCTATCCACTCACTGCAGTGGAGACATAGCGATTCTTAGGACTGGTTTTCGACGCCGGATTGACTTGGCTTCCTCACTTTCGTCAGCTTAAGCGGAAGTGCTGACATCATCTTAATGCCCTCCGCTGCCTGAGCAACACCAACTGTGGTGCAGATCACCCTACGCTGCTGCAGCTCTACAGAGCTCTTGTTCAATCCCGCCTTGATTATGGGAGTGTGGTATATCATTCGTCGGCGCCCTCAGAGTTGCATTTACTCGACCCAGCGCACCACTGTGGCGTTCCATTAGTGATGGGAGTTTTTAGGACGAGTCCAGTGACCAGCGACCTGGTGGAGGCTGGAGTTCTTCCATTGAAGGTTAGGAATGACAGCTGCTCGCCAGTTATGTTGCACACGTTCGTAGTTCTCCTGAACATCCGAATTACTGTCTCCTTTTCCCACCCATGGGGTTCATCTCTCGCACCGGCAGCCTTGGTCAAGGCTTACAATTGCAGTTCGCGTCTGATCCCTTCTACCCAAACTGGAGTCCTTGCCTTTACCACCTATACTTGAGGTCCATTCACGTACACCTCCATGGTGTACACCTAGACTGCAGCTTCCCTGGACTTTACACATGGCCCTGAGTTAACCAAGCGGCTCTCCGCTGCCACTTCCACTCGATTCTTGACATGTACTGAGGCCACGAAGTGCTTTACACCAACGGATCGATGTCTGATGATCACATAGGCTTCGCGTATGTCCATAGAGTACATACTGAACAGCATTCATTCCCTGATGGCTGCAGTGCTTTCACTGCAGAGCTGGTGGCTATCTCGTGTTCAAGGATCACATCCGTTCATGTCCTGGGGAGTCGTTTCTTCTGTGTACTGATTCCTCGAGCAGCCTACAATCTATCGACCAGTGCTACCCTCGTTATCCTTTGGTATCGACCATCCAGGCGTCCATCTATGCCCTGAAATGGTCCAGTCGTTCACCAACGAACTTGCCGACAGGCTGGCCAAAGAGGCTACACAGAAACGGCTAATAGAGATCGGCATTCGAATAACTGACCTGCGTTCGTTTTACGCGCAAGGTTTTTCAGCTTCTGGGGATGGAATGGCATAGGCTCAGTACTCACAACAAACTTCATACCATTAAGGAGACTATGTGGAAGTCCTCCATGCGGGCCAGCCACAGGGACTCTGTGGTTCTCTGCCGGCTCTGCACTGGCCACAGTGGGGCGACTCATGGCTACATTCTGCGCCGTGAAGACCCGCCTCTGTGTCGGTGCGGCGCCCGGCTGACAGTGGCCCATATTCTGATGCACTGTCCCACTTTGACTGCCCTGCGACGAAATCTTAGGTTACTGGAATCGTTACCGCTAATTTTATCTGACAATGCCTCATCGGCTGACTTTGTTTTGCGTTTTATTCGTGAGGTTGGGTTTTATCAATTGATCTAAGTCTCAGCACATGTCCTTTGTCCCTCTGTGTCCTCCACCCTAGTGCTTTTAGGGTGGTAGTCTTAATGTGCTGCAGAGTGGCTGGCTACTTCTTTTTATTCTCATGGTCAGCCAGTCATGGTAATCTGCTTTTTCGATTTAATCTCTTCTACCTGTTTCCTGCGTTTCTGTGGTTTTCTTGTCCCCTTTTGCTCATTTAAGTGTTTGTTGCCCTTCCGTCGTTCTGATGGATTTTCCTTTCATTCTGTTTTGTGTAGTCAGTTTCGTTTGTTTTATTCTCACCCTTGTGGCTTTGTTTTATTCGGAACAAGGGACCAATGACCTAGCAGTCTGGTCCCTCGCCCCCCCCCCCCCCCCTCTTTTAAACCAACCAATTCATTGCGGCCAAACAGAAAGAGTTAGCCACACTAAAGCCCCTTCCAAACGCGCAATAAATTGGCAACAATATTCACGTATTCTGTTCAAGACAGTTCGCCCTATATTCCGACTAACCATCACAGATGATAACGCATCATATGTACGTACGTAACAAAGAAAATTCAAAACGACCGTAGCCATTCTTCCACGAGGACTACATTCTCAGCTTGGTGTACTACAGAACTCCGCCCACTACTTGACGAATTACTACAATCAATATACAGGTACACTATGGCAGCACTATCGGAATCCGCACGACAAACCAGAAATGTGCTTTTCAGTGACTAAAAAGAACAGCTTCTCCTACGTATGCAAAACTAAAGATACAATTACCACTCAAAATTTTCTCATGTTCGACACACTGAGAACTGCAGAAACCTTCGTAAATACATATGAACAACAAATTCTCTTCCTGACCTCCAATTATCGCCAGAGGAGGACGTTTATGAACGGACGGTACTCGAACGTGTCCAAAATTATCGGAACAGACAGCCAACGATCTGACACAGCTTACCACGACGTCCGAGGTACGCAACATTTTGAAATGCATAAAAGGAAAATCTGCTCCCGGACTTGATGGAAATTTGCAACATGCATATCAAGCATTCACCGGAAAATCCATCAATTTTGCAGGCAAGAATAATTTATGCATAACTACAATTAACCTAGTTCCCACAACAATGGAAAAAGTAAAACTAATAACGTCAAATATTTGAGCAACCACCGTCCGATCAGTCTGTTGAATTCTATGAGCAAAATTCTCCAAAAGCTACTTTTAAAACAAATACAAATTCCGCTTCTGAAGATACCATCCACATAGAACAGTTCAGTCTAAAAAAAAATTATAACCCGAAATACAGGAACTTGGTTAACTAAATGAATACCTTAAAATTTCAACTCGCTGTATACAATGGGGCACCCCTCCTCGCCTGGAAGAAAACATAAAACAAATGACAAAACTTATCATCACAAACCCGAAGGTTGTCGGGTACATCTGCCGTTTATTTTCTGACACAAAAAGAAGTCGGAACGGGCATATCTCAAGGTTCCGCACTTTCGCTAACTCTTTTCCCCAAAATTAAGGAATAAAACCAGCATAAAACGTGGATGGCACGGTTTTTTTATGCATCCGGCCGAAAAACATATCTCTAAACTACAATGCTAGCTCATATTAACTACACCACGGTGAATTAAAAAAGATGATATTAAAACAGATAAAACCACAGCTGTCTATTTTTCGAAAAAAAAACTACTGCAACTCAGACAAAATCTCCGTATACAATATAAAGTCATTCCTTGGTCCTCGTCATTCAACTAGCTGGGCATTGCCCTCGATCGCAGTTACATTTCAAGCACCTTAAAGAGAAACTACGAACTGCATGCAAAGGCCAAAGAATTAGCACCATTTTTGTTCTGTTCAGACCTTACCACGACGAGAATCGCACAGTGGGCTTGCCGATATAGGTATCCCTCCAAAAGTGCAGAAACAGAAGGAGTGGGCACGGGGGAGAGGGGGACAAACTATGACTAAAAACAAAACGAGAAAAAAGAACCGTTCAAGAATTTATTTGAGAGGTAAAGGAGTTCGCTTATTCCTCCACCTCGTGTTCCTAATGCCTACGCCGAGAAGCCTTTTCGTTGACCTGCGACTATGAACGCATGCAGTTGCCGCCATCACTTCGCCCAAGTAACTTCATAACGAAACGACTGCTTCCGAACAAACATCTATCGTTAACATGATTTATGTGACGACAGTGTGCTTGGTTCATACAACTCGCTCATGTTCAACTCTGCACCTCGCTACAGTATTGGGAGGAGGAAGAGGAGGAGAAGGAGGGGGAGATTAGTGTTTCACGTCCCGCCGACAACTTGGTCGTTAAAGACGGAGCAAAATCTCGGATGAGGGAAGGATGGAGAAGGAAAGCGGTCGTACTCTTTAGAAGAAACCATCCCGGCGTTTTCCTTAAGCGATTTATGGAAATCACGGAAAACCTAAATCTGGCCGCACGCGGGTTTGAGACGTCGTCCTCCCGCATGCGAGCCAGCGTGCCTACCACTGCGCCACCTCTCAGTACTGTAGAATCTCAAAGGTCAGCCTGTGGTTCTTGAATCAAATATGATACTTGCTTGATCGAAGGTTCCCGATTTCTGCCGACTGATGACTAGAGCGAGATGTCACGGTGAGGGAACCAAGAAAAGGTGGAGGGGATACGTAACTTGCTTGGCTCTCCGGCTACCCTTTTTGCTGATATTGGAGGCAACGCCACATCTAATTTAAATGATACATGTAATAAGGCATCTGGCGTAGGAATATAAGCAATCTATGATGATCCCAAAAAACGGTCGGCAAAGTTTGGATCGGAGACAGCTGATGTAAACTTCTTGATTGAGGTCCTCAAACGTTTTATTCGCGTAACTACAAATTTCCCCTGACAAATGACGAGAACTTCTTCCTCCAAAATGCTTGTTTAAAATTTTACCAAACAATGGTAAAGGGACCTTGACACATTCAACATTTATTGCGCGAAATGGCGCATTGCGCAACAATATTGACCGCCTGAGAGTGATATTGACGATTTGTGCAATATATTGAAGGAGACTACAGAGCTTTAAACATACTGACGTTCGCTCAATACAGTCCGCAGAATACTGTACCGTGTAACTAGTATTACGCGATAAACGGCAGTTTCTGTCGAGAGTTAGAGAAATTCAGTTCGTATCAAACGAATTTTTGCAAAAAAGCGAAAAGAGTACATGAGAAAAATCAGGAAGTGTGCTGGAGGATGAACAGTAAGCACCACTCTGTACTGAGAAATGAAGTTCTACATTCCTCAGGAAACGCCAGATACCTCATAGTCCACCTCACAGTGCACATTAACAGAGGAAATTGAAGACCATGGCCCGTACGAATAAAACTAAAGGACAAGCTTGTAAGATAAAGCTAGAAATCAGTAATTTACTAGCAAGCAAAAGGAAGAAGCGAAGCATTTGTTTCAAACTGTGTGAGCCGCTTCGTCTACACTGTCAACAACATTTATTGAGTAAGCACGAGCATGTAATTTCGCTGTTTTCTTGGCCGTAAGACTTCCTTTCGCTTTATTTTTTTAAGTGATTTCACGTGACTTGTCAACTAAAACTATCCTTATCCGATTCAGATGAACGCTTGGTATGTGCAGGAAGTACAACCACGACTTTAGAAACTTATCCTGAATTATTAGAGAAATCACATCTTCGGGATGCAAAAAGAAAGAGACGGAAAGCAACTCATCGTCTAGAGCAAGTTCACGTGACACGCTACCACCCATGAAGAAAGCAGAATGTCTGCCTGAAACTGGTGAGTCAGTGGAGCTCAGCGCCGCGGAATTACGCAGGCTGATGCTGCTGCAGCAAGGAAAAAGAAGCAATGACAATGAGCTTCCTTAATGCAAAATTTAACAGTGAAAACAATGCTCAAGTGGTAGAAAATGAAAATAGCTTTAATGTAGGGTCTATATACCGCTCTTTAGGACACGTTACCAACAGATTGTTGTCGATGATAAGCAATATTTTATTCATAAATTAAATAATTCAAAATCCTACATTTTGTATCAGAGCTACAATTTGTCGTCTTTCTTCGTGTCCTCTTCTAAGAACTTCCCTCTCAGTTACATTATCGCCATTATCAAGTAAATCCAGAGCAGTATGTTCAGAATCCTCACCCTGTAGACGTCTCGCAACATTTTCATTACAAAGCAGCAAGCTATAATTATTATAACATTTGATAAGGAAACTCTCCCCCCCCCCCCCCCTCCCATGAACCATGGACCTAGTCGTACCGTAGGTGCAACCACAACGGAGGGATAACTGTTGAGATGCTAGACAAACGTGTGGTTCATGAAGAAGGGCAGCAGCCCTTTCATTAGTTGCAGGGGCAGCAGTCAGGATGATTGACTGATCTGGCCTTGTAACATTAACTAAAACGGCCTTGCTGTGATGGTACTACGAACGACTGAAAGCAAGGGGAAACTGCAGCCGTAAGTTTTCCCGAGGGCATGCAGCTTTACTGTAGGGTTAAATAATGATGGCGCTCTCTTGGGTAAAATATTACGGAGGTAAAATAGTCCCCCATTCGGATCTCAAGGCGGGGACTACTCAGGAGGACGTCATTTTCAGGAGAAAGAAATATGGCGTTCTACGGATCGGAGGGTGGAATGTCAGATCCCTTAATCGGGCAGGTAGGTTAGAAAATTTAAAAAGGGAAATGGATAGGTTAAAGTTAGATATAGTGGGAATTAGTGAAGTCCGGTGGCAGGAGGAACAAGACCTCTGGTCAGGTGAATACAGGGTTATAAATACAAAATCAAATAGGGATAATGCAGATTTAATAATGAATAAAAAATAGGAATGCGGGTAAGCTACTACGAACGGCATAGTGAACGCATTATTGTAGCCAAGATAGACACGAAGACCACGCTTACCACAGTAGTACAAGTTTACATGACAAATAGCTCCGCAGATGACGAAGAGATTGAAGAAATGTATGGTGAGATAAAAGAAATTATTCAGATACTGAAGGGAGACAAAAATTTAATAGTCATGGGGGACTGAAATTTGATAGTAGGAAAAGGAAGAGAAGCAAAATTAGTGGGTGAATATGGAATGAGGCTAAGGAATGAAAGAGGAAGCCGCCTGGTAGAATTTTGCACAGAGCATAACTTAATCATAGCTAACACTTGGTTTAAGAATAATGAAAGAAGGTTATATACATGGAAGAGGCCTGGAGTCACTGGAAGGTTTCAGACAAATTACATAATGGTACGACAGAGATTTAGGAACCAGGTTTTAAATTGTAAGACATTTCCAGGGGCAGATGTGGACTCTGACCACAATCTATTGGTTATGAACTGTAGATTAAAACTGAAGAAACTGCAAAAAGGTGGGAATGTAAGGAGATGGGACCTGGATAAACTGAAAGAACCAGAGGTTGTAGAGAGTTTCAGAGAGAGCATTAGGGAACAATTGACAAATATCGGGAAAAGAAATACAGTAGAAGAAGAATGGGTAGCTTTGCAAGACGAAATACTGAAGGCAGTAGGTGAAAAGACGAGGACTAGTAGAAATCATTGGGTAACAGAAGAGATATTGAATTTAATTGATGAAAGTAGAAAATATAAACATGCAGTAAATAAAACAGGCAAAAAGGACTACAAACGTCTCAAAAATGAGATCAACAGGAAGTGCAAAATGGCTAAGTGGTGATGGCTAGAGGACAAATGTAAGGATGTAGAGGCATATATCACTAGCGGTAAGGTAGATACTGTCTACAGGAAAATTAAAGATACCTTTAGAGAAAAGAGAACCATCTGTGTGAATATCAAGAGCTCAGATGGAAAAACAGTTCTAAAAGAGAACGGAAAGCAGGAAGGTAGAAGGCATATATAGAGGGATAATACAAGGGCGATGTCGTTGAGCGCAATATTACGGAAATGGAGGAGGATGAGGATGAAATGGGAGATATGATATTTCGTGAAGAGTTTGATAGAGCACTGAAAGACCTAAGTCCAAACAAGGCCCCGGGAGTAGACAACTTCCGTTTCAGCAACTGAGAGCATTGGGAGAGCCAGCCCTGACAATACTCTTCCATCTGGTGAGCAAGATGTATGAGACAGACGAAATACCTTCAGACCTCAAGAAGAATATAATAATTCCAATCCCAAAGAAAGCAGGTGTTGACAGGTGTGAAAATAACCGAACTATCGGTTTAATAAGTCATGGCTGCAAAATACTTACACGAATTCCTTACAGACGAATGGAAAAACTGGCAGAATCTGACCTCGGGGAAAATCAGTTTGGATTCCGTAGAAATGTTGGAACACGTCAGGCAATATTGATCCTACGACTTATCTTAGAAGATAGATTAATGAAAAGCAGACCTACGTTTCGAGCATTTGAGAATTTTGACTGGAATACTCTCTTTCAAATTCTGAAGGTGGCAGGGGTGAAATACAGGGAGCGAAAGCTTATTTACAACTTTATAGAAACCAGATGGTAGTTATACGAGTCGAGGGGCATAAAAAAGAAACAGTGGTTGGGAAGGGAGTGAGACAGGCTTGTATCCTATCCCCGATATTATTCAATCTGTATATTTAGCAGGCAGTAAAAGAAACAAGTAAAATCCATGGAGAAGAAATAAAAACTTTGAGATTTGCCGTTGACATTGTAATTCTGTCAGAGACAGCAATGGACTTGGAAGAGCAGTTGAACAGAATGGACAGTGTCATGAAAGGAGGATATAAGATGAATATCAACAAAAGCAAAACGAGGATAATGGAATGTAGTCGAATTAAGTCGGGTGATCCTGTGGGAATTAGATTAGGAATTGAGACACTTAAAGTAGTAAAGGAGTTTTGCTATTCGGGGAGCAAAATAACTGATGATGGTTCGAAGTAGAGAGGATATAAAATGTAGACTGGCAATGGCAAGGAAAGCGTTTCTGAAGAAGAGAAATTTGTTTACATCGAGTGTAGATTTAAGTGTGAGAAAGTCATTTCTGAAAGTATTTGTATGGAGTGTAGCCCTGTATGGCAGTGAAACATGGATGGTAAATAGTTTAGACAAGAAGAGAATAGAAGCTTTCGAAATGTGGTGCTACAGAATAATGCTGAAGATTAGATGGGTAGGTCAAGTAACTAATGAGGAGGTACTGAACAGAATTAGGGGGAAGAGAAATTTGTGGCACAACTTGACAAGGATTGGTTGATAGGACTTGTTCTGAGGCATCAAGGGATCACCAATTTAGAATTGGAGGGCAGCGTAGAGGGTAAAAATCTTAGAGGGAGACCAAGAAATGAATACACTGAGCAGATTCAGAAGAATGTAGGTTGCAGTAGGTATGAAGAAACTTGCACAGTATACAGTAGCATGGAGAGCTGCATCAGACCAGTCTCTGTACTGAAGACCACCACCACAACAACAACAACAACAGCAACAACAACAACAACAACAGGAACAACAACAACAACAGTATATAAAGGTAAATAGTGTTATATGCAAAGTTAGATGAGCTTGGTAAATATCAATATGGACTGAAGACCACAACAACAACAACAACAAGAAAACTCTACACACACACACACACACACACACACACACACAGCGTAATACGAAACAGTCTCTTCAGCTGAACAAAAAACGTCGAATTACGACCCTCTTTTTTTTAAAGCCTGTTGAATGATTTGTGTTCCTCCCCTGTTGGATTGCGATGCGAGTTCATCAACTAGGGTTATAGGCCCTAGCCTTCATCATCGAAACTAACAATGTTCTTAAATTCAATTAGCAATTCCCAGACATTTGAATTTCTCCATATGCGATTGTCATGTACTGGCCCTAGCCAGCTACCCTCAGCGCAAGTGAACTGTTCCTTTACACTGCACGTAACCTGCGCATATATACCGGGTGGTTATAATTAAACATTCCCTATTTGACACGTTATAACACGGAAACTAATTACCGCACGAATATCAAACTTGGTAGCATCAGTGTCAGGGCCATAGGGAATAGGAACAATTCAAAATTAATTCAACTGGAACACTTTTAACGTGCTGCTACGGTACGTCATGCCATCACATGCCGGTTCCACTGCTGATACAAAAGTGGCTCAGTATGGCGCCCATCACTGAAGATCCCCACACTCGGCCTTTCTGTGTGTTCATCTCACCCATCAGAGAGAAATGAGCTTGGTCTGTCCATAGGATGGTCCAAGGCCAGCCCTCAACAACTTCAATCCCTGCGAGAAGATCGAGAGCGAAGTCAACACGTCGTTATGCGTCCTGTGGTGCAAGCTGCTGTACGATATGGATCTTGTACGCATACCTTTTGAGAATGTTTCGAAGCAGCTTCCGTACAGTGGACCAAGGGATGTTTAACTGTCGTGACACAGCACATGCACTGGCTGACGATCGGGAACTGTGCACAGCGTAGTCTTCCATAGCAACAGTGATTTCATCAACCACGTGTGGTGCAACCAGTTGCCAGCCGCTTTCCGGAGCGATGCCCTGTTCTCCAGTTGATTTGAACTTCTTCATCATGCTCCGCACAGCAGGTGGAAAAAGAGAGCCTTTCCCAATCCTTTCAGCCGGCGATATTCTCTAAGTGCAGCTGTAGCATTACTGCTGTATTGATAATAGAGCGTCACCAATAATGCCCTACTCCTTTTGTCCAAGTTCATACTGACACGTTAACAAGTGCACAGCGACTGGCCACGAGACTATGAATCACGATAACTAATCACGTGACGTGGTGGACATAGTTGGAACTGGACGGTGGCACTGTGACGCACGGAATCACGCACCCCATACTCTGGAAATTAATATGCTTGAATATTTCTGGTATCTCAACTGCAGGTTTTTCAGCGCTCATTTAACTATAGGACTCTGTATCTCAAGATCAACAAAAAAGGACTTGTACCACTATTGAAATGTTGTTGTTGTGGTCTTCAGTCCTGAGACTGGTTTGATGCAGCTCTCCATGCTACTCTACCCTGTACAAGCTTCTTCATCTCCAGTACCTACTGCAACCCGCATCCTTCTGAATCTGCTTGGTGTATTCATCTCTTGGTCTCCCTCTACGATTTTTACCCTCTACGCTGCCCTCCAATTCTAAATTGGTGATCCCTTGATGCCTCAGAACATGTCCTACCAACCGATCCCTTCTTCTAGTCAAGTTGTGCCACAAACTTCTCTTCTCCCCAATTCTATTCAACACCTGCTCATTAGTTATGTGATCCACCCATATAATCTTCAGCATTCTTCTGTAGCACCACATTTAAAAAGCTTCTATTCTCTTCTTGTCCAAACTATTTATCGTCCATGTTTCACATCCATACATGGCTACACACCATACAAATACTTTCAGAAACGCCTTCCTGACTCATAAATCTATACTCGATGACAATAAATTTCTCTTCTTCAGAAACGCTTTCCTTCCCATAGCCAGTCTACATTTTCTATCATCAGTTATTTTGCTCCCCAAATAGCAAAACTCCTTTACTACTTTAAGTGTCTCATTTCCTAACCTAATTCCCTCAGCATCACCCGACTTAATTCGACTACATTCCATTATCCTCGTTTTGCTTTTGTTGATGTTCATCTTATATCCTCCTTTCAAGACACTATCCATTCCGTTAAACTGCTCTTCCAGGTATTTTGCTGTCTCTGACAGAATTACAATGTCATCGGTGAACCTCAAAGTTTTTATTTCTTCTCCATGGATTTTAATACCTACTCCGAATTTTTCTTTTGTTTCCTTCACTGCTTGCTCAATATACAGATTGAATAATATCGGGGAGAGGCTACAACCCTCTCTCACTCCCTTCCCAACCACTGCTTCCCTTTCATGCCCCTCGACTCTTATAACTGCCATTTGGTTTCTGTACAAATTGTAAATACCCTTTCGCTCCCTGTATTTTACCCCTGCCGCCTTCAGAATTTGAAAGAGAGTATTCCAGTCAACATTGTCAAAAGCTTTCTCTAAGTCTACAAATGCTAGAAATGTAGGTTTGCCTTTCCTTAATCTAGTTTCTAAGATAAGTCGTGGGGTCAGTATTGCCTCACGTGTTCCGATATTTCTACGGAATGCAAACTGTCTTCCCCGAGGTCGGCTTCGACTAGTTTTTCCATTCGTCTGTAAAGAATTCGCGTTAGTATTTTGCAGCGGTGACTTATTAAACTGATAGTTCGGTAATATTCACATCTGTCAACACCTGCTTTCTTTGGTATTTGAAATATTATATTCTTCTTGAAGTCTGAGGGTATTTCGCCTGTCTCATACATCTTGCTCACCAGATGGTAGAGTTTTGTCACGACTGGCTCTCCCAAGGCCGTCAGTAGTTCTAATGGAATGTTGTCTGCTCCCGAGGCCTTGTTTTGACTCAGGTCTTTCAGTGCTCAGTCAAACTCTTCACGCATTATCGTATCTCTCATTTCATCTTCATCTGCATCCTCTTCCATTTCCATAATATTGTCCTCAAGTACATCGACCTTGTATAGACCCTCTATATACTCCTTCCATCTTTCTGCTTTCCCTTCTTTGCTTAGAACTGGGTTTCCATCTGAGCTCTTGATATTCATACAAGTGGTTCTCTTTTCTCCAAAGGTCTCTTTAATTTTCCTCTAGGCCGTATCTATCTTACCCCTAGTGAGATAAGCCACTACATCCTTACATTTATCCTCTAGCCATCCCTGCTTAGCCATTTTGCACTTCCTGTCGATATCATTTTTGAGACGTTTGTATTCCTTTTTACCTGCTTCATTTACTGCATTTTTATATTTTCTCCTTTCATCAATTAAATTCAATATTTCTTCTGTCACCCAAGGATTTCTACCAGCCCTCGTCTTTTTACCTACTTGATCCTCTGCTGCCTTCACTACTTCATCCCTCAAAGCTACCCATTCGTCTTCTACAGTATTTCTTTCCCCCATTCCTGCCATTTGTTCCCTTATGCTCTCCCTGAAACTCTCTACAACCTCTGGTTTAGTCAGTTTATCCAGGTCCCATCTCCTTAAATTCCCACCTTTTTGTAGTTTCTTCAGTTTTAACCTACAGTTCATAACCAATAGATTGTGGTCAGAGTCCACATCTGCCACTGGAAATGTCTTACAGTTTAAAACCTGGTTCCTAAATCTCTGTCTTACCATTATATAATCTATCTGAAATCTCTCAGTATCTCCAGGCTTCTTACATGTATACAACCCTCTTTCATGATTCTTGAACCAAGTGTTAGCTATGATTAAGTTGTGCTCTGAGCAAAATTCTACCAGGCGGCTTCCTCTTCCACTTCTTAGCCCCAATCCATATTCACCTACTACGTTTCCTTCTCTGCCTTTTCCTACTACCGAATTCCAGTCACCCATGACTATTAAATTTTCGTCTCCCTTCACTATCTGAATAATTTCTTTTATTTCGTCATACATTTCTTCAATTTCTTCGTCATCTGCAGAGCTAGTTGGCATATAAACTTGTACTACTGTAGTAGGCGTGGGCTTCGTGTCTATCTTGGCCACAATAATGCGTTCAATATGCTGTTTGTAGTAGCTTATCCGCATTCCTATTTTTTTATTCATTATTAAACCTACTCCTGCATACCACTATTTGACTTTGCATTTATAACCCTGTATTCGCCTGACCAAAAGTCTTGTTCCTCCTGCCATCGAACTTCACTAATTCCCACTATATCTAACTTTAACCTATCCATTTCCCTTTTTAAATTTTCTAACCTACCTGCCCGATTAAGGGATCTGACATTCCACGCTCCACTATTGAAATAAGCCCTTCATATGTACATAAGACTATGTAAGCTTTCAATCAGTAATCTGTAAATAATTGTTTTATTCGTTTGCAACAGTTGTTAGAGTAGAGAACATATATAAGACTGTGCATGTACACGATAAATTACACAGTTCACATATTTTATTTGTAACTAGCTTAACGCCCGCTGATTCGCTCGCGTAGACTATGTGGCCTGCAGAGATTGTTTTTTGTTTTCATTTACTCGAATTTGTATGTTGTTCACAAACTGCAGCACCTTTTAAGCGTTTCACGCTAGTGGAAGCCATATAATCATGGTATTTCCCCAATGTACTTCTGACTAAAAAGCCATTCTGGTAGCTGGAGTCCAAAGTCTTTGTCAATCATGCCTTTTGCGTTCGTGTGGATATATTACCATAGCAACTTTCATCCCCTGAGAAAGACTTCTTCATATCTAACCGAGGAATGAAATACCAATTTTCATTAATTTAGCTTTAAAATCTCCTTACAAATTTTCATCTCCTATTGCACTCCTTTAGTGGTTGAATTTCCAAGAAACACTGAAACACGTATTTTTTTTATTTCTAAGTGAGCCGTGAAATACCAATTTTCGTTTGAAGTAGCTTTAAAAATGCTGTGGTAGTTCTTTGCTAATGATTTACTTTCAAAAAAAAGCTTTCACCCACTATATTACCCCCATAGTGGTTGAATTTGCAAAATGATGAAACATGTAATTTTTTATTTTCTGACCAAGAAACTAAATACCAATTTTCACAGTTTTAGCATCAAAATTCCCTTAATTGCATCATACTTTCAAAAAGTCTTTCGTCCCCTATTTCATCGCCTTAGGAGTGGAATTTCCGTAGTCCCTTCTTAAACGACGCATACAGTATGAGATCCACACCTTCTCCAGACCCCAAGTGCCTATCCTCATCGGTTTGGACTGGGCGATGATGAGTCAGTCAGTCAGTCGGGACATTGCCTTTTATACTGTATGTAGAGATTAGTTGTCTTTGTAGTCTACGAATCTACGCTGTAGTGAATGAGTCCCTGGTGCACCGGAATGTTTACTGGAAGCCTCTCAGACTTAATCCGTTCTGCATTATTTCTGCTTGTGTTTTTTCAAGGCAAGCAACTCAGTATCAATACACGCAAGTTGCACGTCGTCGAGCGCTGCAGGTTCGGTACGGAGGCAGAGTTCTAGAAAACTGACGCGTTCCGGGCAGAAACATTGCGCAATACTACTGTGTCGTTCTGGCCACGCATTTCCACACAATATACTGACACGACCTCGGGGAAGATCAGTTTGGATTTCGTACAAATGTTGGAACACGTGAGGCAATACTGACCCTATGACTTATCTTAGAAGCTAGATTAAGGAAAGGCAAACCTATGTTTCTAGCATTTGTAGACTTAGAGAAAGCTATTGACAATGTTGACTGGAATACGCTCTTTCAAATTCTGAAGGTGGCAGGAGTAAAACATAGGGAGCGAAAGGTTATTTACAATTTGTAGAGAAACCAGATGGCAGTTATAAGAGTCGAGGGGCATGAAAGGGAAGCAGTGGTTGGGAGGGGAGTGAGACAGGGTTGTAGCCTATTCCCGATGTTATTCAATCTGTATATTGAGCAAGCAGTAAACGAAACAAAAGAAAAATTCAGAGTATGAATTAAAATCCATAGAGAAGAAATAAAAACTTCGAGATTCGCCGATGACATTGTAATTCTGTAACAGACAACAAAGGACCTGGAAGAGCAGCTGAACGGAATGGACAGTGTCTTGAAAGGAGGCTATAAGATGAACATCAACAAAAGCAAAACGAGGATACTGGAATGTAGTCGAATTAAAACGGGTGATAGCGGGAATTAGATCAGGAAATGAGACACTTAAAGTAATAAATGAGTTTTGCTATTTGGGGAGAAAAATAACTGATGATGGTCGAAGTATAGAGGATATCAAACGTAGACTGGCAATGGCAAGGAAAGCGTTTCTGAAGAAGAGGAATTTGGAATTAGTTAACATCGAGTATAGATTTAAGTGTCAGGCAGTCGTTTCTGAAAGTATTTGTATGGAGTGTAGCCATGTACGGAAGTGAAACGTGGACGATAAATAGTTTAGACAAGAAGAGACTAGAAGCTTTCAAAATGTGGTGCTACAGAAGAATGCTGAAAATTAGGTGGATAGATCACATAACTAATGAGAAGGTATTGAATAGAATTGGAGAGAAGAGAAATTTGTGGCACAACTTGACTAGAAGAAGGGATCGGTTGGTAGGGCATATTCTGAGGCATCAAGGGATCACCAATTTAGTACTGGAGGGTAGTGTGGTGGGTAAAAATCGTAGAGGGAGACCAAGAGACGAATACACTTATCACATTCAGAAGAATGTAGGTTGCAGTAGGTACTGGGAGATGGAGAGGCTTGCACAGGATAGAGTAGCATGGAGAGCTGCATCAAACCAGGCTCTGGACTCAAAACCACAACAACAACAACATATTGACACGATATTATTGCGTATAATACTGAGCGTGTGAAGGTTGAACAAACAGGCGTTACGCTAGGCGCAAATTCAGACGTGTATAGCGTGTGTGGCGCGGCACATAACAGCGCGCATTTTTGTAACTCGACAGGTAAAATGGGACCGCCCAAATTGGGACGCGACTCACGCACGCAGTGCGGTTTGAGATGACGGAGAGTACGAAGCGTATTACAGCGAAGGTGTGGCAGATCGCTGTCCATCGGCGGCCGCAACCGGCCCCCCACTTAATGACGACTCGGTTAAGACAACTTGGACTATGCTCAGGACAACTCCATGGAATTTCGTGGGCTAACGGCACCGGAATTACACGTCATCAAGCATTGCCTAGCTTGTCTCGGGGACTATGACAGAGCTGAGGCGGATGAACGTGCGTTCGGCGCCTTCACGGAGCATCAGCTGCCCGCTGCCTTGCCGGCCGCGGTCAGTGAACAGGTGTACGTGCCGCTGAGAGCCCCGCGTGGCGTGTTATGTGAAGATAACAGGTCCCAGCCGGTGGCGGCCTCTGAGGGTGCTGCACAGCCAGGCGTCGCTATACAAGAAGCCACTGCTCTGCCAGTCTCACCCACGGCCGTGCTCAATGGAGAGACTGCAGTACCGACAGTTTCTGACCCGCCTAGCGTGACGAGTGATGTTGAAAAATGGTGGCACGGTATTGTCACACAGGAACACGAGAGGATGTACAAAGTCCATAACGTACCGTGGTGTTCCCTGAAGGGAGAATGCTATGCAAAACGTAAACATCTTTTTAATACCTCTTTACACGAGAGTTAGTATGTGGTGGTGCAAAACAAAAGAGCTGTTGTTGTTAGAAAAATATAGTAAAAGTCCTGGACTGTATTTTGCCCAAATAATTATTTTTAATTTTCTTCATTGCCTTTTTATAATAAGCCAGCACTGAATTGTCAATCATGCAGTCGATCTGAAAATTTTATTTTAGGGTCCTTAAAGGGTTGTCAGAACACTGAGCTACAATCATTAATTTATGTTTAAAATTTTATTACAAAGTTTTGAATTTTGTACAATCAAAATAAGGTATTTTTCCTAACACGAAAACCCATAAATCACAATTTAATTAAAGGGTATAATCTTTACTTCCAATTAGACTTTGACATGTTCTGAACAGCACTTGAAAATCTCATAGTATTACCTCACATACTTCTTCAGAAAAGGCATCTAATAATGCAAAGAATGTAAAACCGAGATGATGCAGTTAAAAGATTTAATTCGTGTAATTCAACTTGTGACAAACGTATCTGTATTTTAAACTCATCCATACTAATACCCATCCACGGCCTTCACCAGCAACCACGGCCAGCCGCATCACAAACATGGTCGACAAGTCGCCTGTGCTGCAGTTACACAGAAAACAACAGGATTACAAGCTCGGCGTATCTGCCACAGCAAGCTAGACAATGTCAGGAACAAGCCGGTCTGTTTTGAAGTAGAACTCGAGCCGGCATTCAGAACTAGCTTGACCACAAGGGGCGCAAACCTCCAGACCAGTGGCGCGCGAATCCCGTACAACAAGGCAATCGGGACCACCACTTTGTCCCCGCCAATTACATGCTCTCCAGGCATTGAGAACGTATCACTCCGCCAGGCCTGTATTTAGGGCGGCGCCCTGCCGTTCTCAGACAATTCAGTTCGATGAGCCACTGCAAGCAGTTTCTCCAGGATCTACACCACATGGTTCCAGCAGCAGCCCAATCTTGAGGATACTACACTACACACACTATGAGCAGCCTGACGTCAGCCAAGGAACTTCGCCTCTTCCGACTTAGTCTCCTGTGAGACCGGTTCTCCGAGGTTGATATTCCTGTGTGAAAATTAGACAGTTAACTGTGCTTTGTGACCATCGTTATCGTACGACCACACAGATTTCGATCTTTCATCAGTAAGCACCAGTGTTAACTGGAATTAGGAATTATTATCCCGATCATAATTAGTTCAGTGACTCTGATCTTCGTGATTCCTTCTGTGGAACACATTAGCTTTCATGTGTACGTACATGCAAAGAAACTACATAATCTATTGGTTTATCAATTATTATTTCGTGGTAAACTTAATCTGTACTGAATTTACCGTAGTAGTCAAGAAGGTTAATTTAATTGTGTTTTGCGTATTTGTGTTGAATGTTACTGGCATGCGACCTGGGAAAATCAGTTATTTACGTGTGCTCTCGCGTGGGACACTCCATCTCATCCTCCAGGTTTTTCTCTTCATTTTTTTAAACTGTCTAGCCTTTATTTGTAGTCAGACAATGCCTTGTAAGCGTTTTTAATCCTGCTCTGACCGCTGCTGTGAAATGCTTTTGCAGTAAACGCACCTGGCTTTACACCAACTTATTCAGCATTTCAAATTTTCCATTTTTTTCGTCACTGAAGTATAAAACTGCACTGTAAACACCTGTTTTTGGTTCAAATGGCTCTGAGCACTATGGGACTCAACATCTGTGGTCATCAGTCCCCTAGAACTTAGAACTACTTAACCTAACTAACCTAAGGACATCACACACATCCATGCCCGAGGCAGGATTCGAACCTGCGACCGTAGTGGTCGCGCGGTTCCAGACTGAAGCGCCTAGAAGCGCTCGCCCACTCCGGCCGGCACACCTGTTTTTAGTACATTAACTACACAGCAAGTCCTCTTTGACCATCTAAATTTTTTAGGCTTTCATTCACATTCTGAGTTTTTCCATGTAGAAACTTTCCCAGTAAATCAGGATTTACAAGAAACCTGACTGCATGCCAGTAGTGAATGCTTGTGCGAGTAGGTCTCATTTCTTATATGTCTCTCTTAAAGTAATTGTCTTTTGGGGCATATATCACGTGTTGACGTTTGGTCAGTGTAAATCTTGTGAAAAAAATTGCCCTCATATCATGCTTTATTGCTTGCAAATTGTTTCCATTAAACCTACGTTTCTTAAACACAGTTTTCCCACTTTCTATTATGTATACCTGTTCACTTCCACATAATGGTTTTGCTAATTCGCTCACCATATACTAATATGCTTTCCTGTCAATGAAACATAAACAAACCAGCATAGATTCAAAAATTGTATCTTGACCATGGTTTTGATATCTGTAAAAATATCTTCTTCAGAAGTTCAAATGGTTCAAATGGCTCTGAGCACTACGGGACTTAACATCTGAGGTCATCAGTCCCGTAGAACTTAGAACTACTTAAACCTAGCTAACCTAAGGACAACACACACATCCATGCCCGAGGCAGGATTCGAACCTGCGACCGTAGCAGTCGCGCGCTTCCGGACCCGAAGCGCCTAGAACCGCTCGGCTACCGCGGCCGGCTCTTCAGAAGTATTGGCCTTATTACGTCATATGATGTCACAATAGATTAGATGAAGCCGAGTGGCTCTTGTCATAAACGAAGTTAATGAAACAAGAGTTACTGCAAGCCATGCCTTTAGATAGCGCCAGATTACATAAGTAAGGCCAATACTTCTGGAGAAGATATTTTTCCAAATATTGAAACCATGATCAAGGGATAATAAACCTTTATTTGAAACTGATGGTTGATTTTCAGTCAATAGTGTATAACACAGTTGTCGTTTTGCAGCATTGTTTAAGATTTCGAAAAACAAACCACGTACACAGAAGTTGTCAACCAAAGAAAATGAAATCAGCCTAAGGTGAAGTTTTGGCCAAAGATATTGGAACGAAAGAGCCTTTACACTCACAACAAATCCTCTGAAGCAAGGTGTTCCCCAAATGTCTGAAAGCGTGTACAAGTGTATAGTTAAACATTTTGTTGCACAGCAGACCCAGTTCCCGGACAATTTTTTTAAAATTATTACTTGGCGCCCATGGGAAAGAACCAGGTCTTGCTCACACTGTGTCACCTCCGTAGCTAATAAAAGATGAGGACAAGCCTGGCCCTTTCCCCGGAAAAGGCCCATCCCAAGTGACTGCAAACCGTTGCATTCAACCTGTTAGGCGAGGGAGCTGCGTACAGCCTCTATGTGTGGAATGGCTTGGGTAAAGTAATCTGTAGAGGGTAATTCCTTATTACATTTTGAGCCCAGAATTTTTCCTGCAGCTGTCAATGCGTCTATCTCCACCTCTTCTCCTCACATTCTTGTGAGTTTTGTGAACTTTAAGTTTACAACTTCTGCAAATGAATTACAGTCAATATCCTATTTTCAACAATCTGCGATTTTTTCATCCCATGCAACACAAAAACTGTTACTCCTTTTTTTTTTTTGTAGGAAATTTAATGTAGATTAATTTTGCACTGGAATACATTTTTTTCTAGAAATCGATGTTTTCGAGATATTCAAGAAAACAAAAAAATCGACCTCTTAACAAGCCCCCTGCCCCAACCCCACAAGTCAGGGTTTTTAGTACACTGAAGAGCCAAAGAAACTGGTACATCTGCCTAGTATCGCTTAGGGCTCCGCGAGCACACAGAAGTACTGCAACACGACGCGGCATGACTAATGTCTGAAGTAGTGCTCGAGGGAATTGACACCATGAATCCTGCAGCACTGTCCATAAACCTGTAAGAGTACGAGACGGTGGAGATCTCTTCTGAAAAGAACGTTGCGAGGGATCCCAGATATGCTCAATAATGTTCATTCCTGGGGAGTTTGGTGGCCAGCGAAAGTGTTTAAACTCAGGAGAGTCTTCCTGGAGCTACTCTGTAGCAATTCTGGACGTGTAGGGTGTCGCGTTGTCCTGGTGGAATTGCCCAAGTCCGTCGGAATGCACAATGTACATGAATGGATGTAGGTGATCACAGAGCATGCTTACGTGCGTGTTACCTGTCAGTGTCGTATCTAGACGTACCAGGGGTCCCATATCACTCCAACTGCATATGCCCTACACCATTACAGAGCCTCCACCAGCTTGAGCAGCTCCCTGCTGACATGCAGGGTCCATGGATTCATGAGGGTGTCTCCATACTGATGCAAATCCATCTGCTCGACATAATTTGAAACGTGATTCGTCCGACAAGGCAACATGTTTCCAGTCATCAACAATCCAATGTCGGTGTTGACGGGGCCAGGCGAGGCATAAAGCTTTGCGCCGTGCGGTCATCAAGGGTACGCGAGTGGGCCTTCAGCTCTGAAAGTCCATATCTATCCATATCTACGATGTTTCGTTGAATGGCTCGCACGCTGACACTTGTTGATGCCCTAGCACTGAAATCTCCAACAATTTGCGAAACGGTTGCACTTCTGTCACGTTGAACGATTCTCTTCAGTCGTCGTTGGTCCCGTTCTTGCAGGATCTTTTTCCGGCCACAGCGATGTCGGAGATTTGATGTTTTACCGGATTCCTGATATTCACGGTGCACTCGTGAAATGGTCGTACGGTATAATACTCACTTCATCGCTACCTCGGAGATGCTGTGTCCCATCGCTCGTGCTATACCATTTTCATTGGCGCTTTAGTGTGTACTTCATAACACTTCCTTCTGCAACTGTCCAGAAATTTGCGACTGCAAGAATTTTTTCGTTAATTTTCCTTCGTTGACTGGACTACGTGTGACAATATGGCTGCCCATCTGTAATCCGTTTGCCTGGTTTCTAGAAGTTATTGCATAGTTTTATTTATTTTCGCTATCCGAATGTGGAATAACAACTTGGCTGGAATTTATTGTTATTCAGAGAGCAAGAACCACTCTAAAAACGGCGATGAAGCCGTAATTGCTGCTAGTACTAAGAAGGACTAGAAATATACAGTCAATACACTGACACTTTCATATTTTGCTGTGACTGAAGCTTGTACTGTAAACGGAGAAATTCGTACGAAGTTCGTAGCAAACGTCACGGTATACTGGGCTCCATATATTGGTGATTTTGAGTTATTTATGAAACAACTATAGCCATTTGGTAGGTTCGTATCGATGCGTTTGGTAGACTGGCAGCAGTGCTTTGATTCTCGAGTTTCTTCGGTATGCCGCGAGACGACTAATTCCGCGCACCCTGGGAGAAGAACAGCCGCAAGAGATAAGAGGAGACGGTGTATTGAGAGCTAACAATGGTAGCAGTTTGTTAGCGGTCATGAATACATGAACATTGCCCAGGACAATGGCAAATGTCAGCTTGCAACGGTGGCAAAATTCAAAATGGTTCAAATAGCTCTAAACACTATGGGACTTAACATCTGAGGTCATCAGTCCCCTAAACTACTTAAACCTGACTAACCTAAGGACAACACACACATCCATGCCCGAGGCAGGATTCGAACCGGCGACCGTAGGAACAGCGCGGTTCCTGACTGAAGCGCCTAGAACCGCTCGGCCACAGCGGTCAGCAAGAGTGGCAAGTCTTGCTGTTTGGAGACAAGTCTGTGGTGGGTAACCATATATGAATTCGTCGGTCCCGTAAAGGCATTTACCTTGCTATTTTGGAGCATCGCCATGGGAAAGGCTGCTTCTAATTCCACCGCGAAAGTACTGCATTGAGGGCAGTTGGTGTGAGACCATTGTGGTGGTTATCATCACACAATGGAAGTTAAGAGTGAGTTCTCCTCTGCTGTATTACATATTGGCGAGGGACAAAGTGAATGAACTTATTTTTGGTGTGATTCAATTCTGACAGTGCCGAAAGGACAGCAGCTGTCCAGCATTGAAGTGTTCCTTTTGTTTCGTATCTACAAATGGAGTGCCAATGGTAGTAGGGGGACAACCTGTGTGCCAGCATACATTGCATTATTGTCAAATTTATTCAAGATGGCGGCGATGACGTCATCCAAGATGGCGGCATGTAGACTTGGCAACATCGCATGATGTCATCCAAGATGGCGGATTTTGGCGGGAGAATAGTCCAATTGTGCTACGTCCACTAACCTATCCTCAAGAAAAAAATGGCGGGAATTTTGAATTTTGGCGGGAAAATAGCCCACTTGTGCTACGTCCACTAACCTAAGCCTCCAGAAGAAAAAATGGCGGGAAGTTTGAATTCCAACAGGATAATGCTTGCAAAGACCATACTTATCTTTATTATTACTGATTATCATTTATTAACATTCTTTATCATTTATTATTATTATTTTTATTATTTATTATTATTGACCTGCCTCCACTAGAAAATTCCCTCCAAATTCAAATTCCAACATGATAATGGCTGCAAAACCTTACTTTTGTTTATTATTATTCATTATTATTCATTACCATTTATTAAAATTCATTATCATTAATTGTCATTTATTATCAATCATTATCATTTTTTATCATTCATTATCATTTATTATTATTATTATTTATTATAGGCCTACCTCTACTAGAAAATTGCGCCAAATTGAAATTCCAACACGATAATGTCTCGAAAACTGTACTTCTATTTATTATTATCATTTATTATTTATTCAAGGTGTCCGATTTTCTCGGCGAGAAAGTCATTTTCCTTACAACCATAACAAAAATCTATCACAAGTTCAAATCCCAACACCATAATTGATTACATGCACGAACTTTCTCCGTGACTTATCTTTTTTCACTGGTTGCCTATCATATTCGCGTCAAATACCAAACTGCACTTACAGTAACGTAAGTCACGTCTTTTGATTTTGCAGGGGGGAAGGGACTGAAGACTTTATTTCAAGCAGTACAGTCATCACTTGTTCTCCAACACAGTCAGCACACACATCTTTGATATCGCAGTGCAGTTCAAATCCTCGACACCCCCTGGCCAGCGCGCGGAGACACTGCCTACACCTGTCGCGTGAGGCGGCAGGCCACTAGCGCGGGGTGCGAGCCCAGCAATCGCTCCCACGTTGTAAACATGTTTTCGCTGGACACGCTGGTACTTGTCGAGTTTGACGTCACAGCAGCCCCTTGTCTGCTCACCACGTGTATTCGTCGCCTCCACATGTTTTCCGCCAAAATTGTCTGCTTCGGAGCTGAATCTCACAACGGTCGACCGTTCGCAGCCACACTTTTGGCGCCAAAGTTTTTTTCCTGGGCACATTCAAACATGTCGATGCCGACCGCTCACTGTCCACCACGTGTCCCTGTACGAGCGAGAACGCAGTGCTACACTTTTGGCGGCAAAGTTTGCTCGACAGTGGAATCCGCCATGACTATATAAGAGAACGTTTCGACTGCACTAGAACGCCCGCTAATTGACTCACTCTCACACGCGTGTAATAACTGTACAATCGCTGCGCCGCTGCCCTGCTTACGTCACACACCCTCCATACACGCGACGGACATAGCCTTCTGTAAATACCTGGAAAATGACTCTTTATTTCAGACATTACGGTCATGCAGGTGTGTCCCAACTGACTTCTCCATGCTCACACAGCGAAACCCCAGAGCGCAGCTGACGTTCATGCGGCCGGCTATGCCCGCTCCGTCAGCAGCTCCCTGGCTGGCCGACGTCAAGCGACCAGCGGTGCCCGCACACCCCCTCGGCCAGCGCGCCAGGTAGGCGGCGAGCGGCGCCTCAGGGTCCCGCCACAAATGGTCAGCCGCGGTCGCCTCAGAGTCCGACTACGTAAACATCTTTCCGCGCCCGCGAGCACTTAACGCTGGACAGGATGGAACCTGTCGACCGCGTGCCGGACAAAGGATACGTTTGGTGCCAGAGTTTGACCGACAGTGGAATCCACCACGGCCGTATAACAGCGCGTTTGCTCGTCACGAGGACGCTCGCTAATTCACTCTCACCACCCCGCTATATTAAATAATTGAATTTACAATTTCATATATGTATTCAAACGTGTTCAACTCCCTAATTTCAACTACTTTTCGAGGACCAGACCGCCACCTCCTCCTCCTAGGAACCAGTGCCAAGTTTGAAATCCGCCAGTAAACAAAGCTCACTTGCGCTTCCGCCACCAACCTGAGAAAATTGTTTCAAACTAAGCCACCAGCACTCGACCTCTTCCTACACGTTTCTGGTAAATGGACTCACCCTGCACTAGGTCCATGGTTGGAGGAACGAATTTACTTTATTTATGAATGGAGTATATGTATCACACCGACATGTCCCAAATCATACAGACCTGCAAAACACTCCTACATAACTCATTTATAATGCTCTAGACACACGCTTGCTAATTGTAAACAGTTAAAAATAACTCATAGCCCAGCCTACAGACATGCGAACCACTCGAAAATAATGCAAAACATTTACCTCCAAATAGCCAAACAACTGCTAATTTTCGGAAATAATTTCAGTGCATAGACTGATGGAAGGAGGAACGAGTGTAGTTTCTTTATTTGCGACATATCTTTTTGAAACTTTTACTTCTCATAGGCTTCGATATGTAAGGCTGACATAAGGCAGTTTCTGAACTCCAGTAGTGTACTGCACTTGGCAACACAACCACACCCATCAAGATATTCATTCCATTCCAGACCTGTAACTCCTCTACAGATAAATTTGTCAAGTTACTTGTCTACTCACGCACATTCTGACCAGAGTACCGTTGCGCAAAAACAGCTCAGACTGCGCTGTGCTGCTCGGGGAAGTAAGGACGGGCTGCACTCTATTTATTTGGAGCCCTTTTATTTAGTCATGGAGTATATTTGTCACAAAACACCCACACTGATACGACTGTGGTCATCTGACACAGGCCACAAACACGTACACAACTCATAATTTCACCACACAATAGCAAACAGTTCTTAAATAATGCAGTACACAATACCAGCAGACGAGCTCTGTACTCTTAAACTCTCCCCCAAACATGACCTCAACACAGTCGCATTCGCACCTATCACCGGAGAAATTGATATCGCCTATGCACCTTAGATTAGGCTCCAAGGCAGGCCGCGCGCGCGTGCGGTCGGCGGGGAAGGGGGTTCCAGAGTCTCCAGCCAAGTTCAGCTTCCGAGCGCTCGTGGCAGCCGACACATGTGAAAGGTGCATTGTTCTTCTCATATATACCGCCAGCGTCTCAGGTCTGGACCTGCCTTCACGTCTATTGTCAGAATAGCTCATAGCTCAGTTGACACACTCGATTAACGCGGCCGGGAAAACATTTACTACTCGCATGCAACCGAGATGGTGACGGAAAACCAATCACTCTGATCTGGGCTGCAGGCGCGTGTAATCATTGAGTACACTCTACTTATTTTTTTCGAACAACTTATTTAACCATACAGTATATCTATCACACTATCACAAAACACCAATCCCAGATGTGCACTGGGCCATGTTGCACAGCCCACAGACTCGCGCCCAATCATAACTTCAGTACACACTATAGCAAACTGCTACTAAATAATACATCACACAGATGTGTAGATACGCTCAGTACTCGTAAACATGCATGTACATAGAGATACAGAAAACAGAGTAAGTTCTCTCCGAATGTGGAGGTGACTGGATACGCCTTGGTTACATTTAGAGACAATTTTAGAACACAGAACGATAAAATATGCCGCCGTCGCACGGATGGATCTGACATAAAATCGAAAGAAATGCGAAAACTGATTAGCGCATAGATATAAACTAACCTAATATACACCGAAATGCGGTGAAAATGAGAACGTACTTGCTTATCTTCTGGTTCGCAGGGGGGAATTTGCACATGGAGTCAAGTATGCGGCAACAAGAGCAATGCAGGAAAACGATGACGTCGAAGCGAGCGGAATAAGGAAGGCAGTCAATTTTTTCTCGTTGAGTTCGTATTATAGTGTATGTCTACTGAGGTAACAGTGATACAAGCGAGTTGAATACTGTATTTGATGTTTTTCAGGAGGACAGAGAATCATTCGCGTCTAAAATTACTCACATCTGTGTTAAATGATAACAGGGGGTGTACAGGATGATGGATTGAGACAGAGCTGCAACTAGGTACGATTCAAACGTTGACTCATTTATTCTAGAGAACGACAAGTTGTTGAAGGTAGATTTTTTTTCCAGTATTCTATTTGGATGCTTTAGTCACGTGATGTAGCCAGCGTTCTAGTCGTATGCGGCTACGTGTTCGGTATGGGGTTTAAAGCGCTGTCTACTTGCGATCGTTAACGGTGAACCCGTTGGTCATCAGAGAACTTCCATCTCATGTGTGATGAAAGTTGACACATTCCTCTAAACGCACTTTAATTTACGCGATCCCCACCCAGTCGCATGCTTGGTGTGAAGTCTGGACTTCAGTGTCATAACTAAGTTAGCTGTGGGTATTTGTAAGGGGCTGTAATAATTGTGTACACACTTACCCGACAGACGGGTGTTTACAGAGTAGGTGACAGGATGACTTGTCATTTTCGCATGTTGGACGCTGCTGTTATACGTATCTGTTTGCTTGTAGGATGTACCGGCTGCTAATAACTATCATTTTTTATATAGACCTGATGGAGTAATAGTATTATTTCTGACTCGTGATCTGGTGTGATCATTGGGCACTAGACGTGTCCGCAGGACTGTATTGGGCTCGTATCATAGAAAGGAAAAGTTTTGGGATAGAGATAGCTCAGCGTAGGGTGACCGGGGGAAGGATGTACCTAGTTTGAGGCGTACAATATTGCGCGCATTTCTAGCTAATGGTCAAAACAAGGTCCTGTTGTAGTAACTGAGATCGTTCTGTTTATAGACAGGTTGCAGAAGGTAATAGATATCTCTTTCTCCGACTTAAACTGCAGAGATCTGATGGGTGAAGATAAATGCATACTCATCTATGCTTAGAAAGGGAGAATGCTTTTTTATTATTAAGTGAGTTTTGGCAGGAGTGAATATGGTTTTATATATGCGAGTGGAAATTGTAAGCAAAGGGTGAATGACGTCGGGTTTGCTGACTGGGGGAGACACTGGCTACATGTCCTGTTGGAGATGCAAGGGGGAGATAGAGATCTGCACTATTCAGGAATCCATTTGTGCACTGTATGTCGTTAGACAATAGCTGGAGAGCAGGTATAGGGAGAGCCCACTTCAGCATTCTGGTCCTGGGGGTAAGTGGACGGCTGTTTAGATGGACAGCTATGTGGCTTTGACATGCCGCCAGCGGCGCTCAGAGACTCGCTTTGTGAGGCGCTATGGGATTAGTTTGAGCATTTAGTTCTTGTTTCGGTGGTTAATGGGTTAAGAACTGTAATACTGAAGGTCATGTCCTCAGCGGGATGGCTGTGTAATTGAGTAAGTGTGTTTACGTATTTGAAGATATGTTTCGCGAATGGTGATGTTAAGTTGATGGCGCAGTTTAGCTACCACTGTAAAAAAAATAGCTGTCTGCTGCTGAAAGAAAGAAAGAAAGGGATGACCTTGCCCCCAGACCTGATAGATGAGTTATTAGATAAGTGCAAGTGAGAATAGTTGAATGATGCTTTGTGTTCGGATATAGGAGTCTCTAAACGGCGGGTCGAGATTTTTTTTTTTTATGTGGAAATTTATGCAAGCTATAGATAGTGATATTCGACCGCTAGTGACAGCAGTTAAGAGCGGAAAAATAGGTACAAATCGAGCGCTGGCAGAATTTGCGGCAATGGTAATAATATTTAATTGCAGGTGGAGGTGGTAAATATGGACCATGCTTTGAATATTGGTGTGAGTGTCGTATGTGTTTGTTGCTCTGTATAAAAGTTTGACTCTTTAATTGCGTTTGGTATTTCTGGGTGTGTGTAAAATTAATTTTACTGTTGAAAGTGCGAGAAAGATGAGTTGATTGTTGTTTAGATAGAGGCTACGTTTGTAATTCGAAAAGAGGGGATGAGAATGGTAAATTGATTGATGCACATGTTTTGTGGGCTGATATATGAGTGTCAAGATAGGGTTGAGGACGTTTGCGTATGTTGATGGTGGGGCGGGTATGAGGTTAGGTGCGGTAGGAGGTGTAAATTAGATATTATTTTTTAATGTTGTAAAGTAAGAATAATATTGAGAACGTTTTTAGATGGCTGTTCACGCAACGAGGCTAGAGCAGGGATGTTTAGTTTAAGGACCGCGTAATGTCGTGTGAGGAGCAATGTGCACTGTGCTACTGTGTCATAGGAGGTAAAGACATGTGCTGTTATGATGTGTCTAGCGTATGGAGGCTGCGCTTTGGAATTATGCTACGTTGATATAAAGTTGACTTTCACCCGCGTTCGGTGGTCGCGGCTCGGTATCGCGGTCCTGGACGGACGTACACTCCTGGAAACTGAAATAAGAACACCGTGAATTCATTGTCCCAGGAAGGGGAAACTTTACTGACACATTCCTGGGGTCAGATACATCACATGATCACACTGACAGAACCACAGGCACATAGACACAGGCAACAGAGCATGCACAATGTCGGCACTAGTACAGTGTATATCCACCTTTCGCAGCAATGCAGGCTGCTATTCTCCCATGGAGACGATAGTAGAGATGCTGGATGTAGTCCTGTGGAACGGCTTGCCATGCCATTTCCACCTGGCGCCTCAGTTGGCCAGCGTTCGTGCTGGACGTGCAGACCGCGTGAGACGACGCTTCATCCAGTCCCAAACATGCTCAATGGGGGACAGATCCGGAGATCTTGCTGGCCAGGGTAGTTGACTTACACCTTCTAGAGCACGTTGGGTGGCACGGGATACATGCGGACGTGCATTGTCTTGTTGGAACAGCAAGTTCCCTTGCCGGTCTAGGAATGGTAGAACGATGGGTTCGATGACGGTTTGGATGTACCGTGCACTATTCAGTGTCCCCTCGACGATCACCAGTGGTGTACGGCCAGTGTAGGAGATCGCTCCCCACACCATGATGCCGGGTGTTGGCCCTATGTGCCTCGGTCGTATGCAGTCCTGATTGTGGCGCTCACCTGCACGGCGCCAAACACGCATACGACCATCATTGGCACCAAGGCAGAAGCGACTCTCATCGCTGAAGACGACACGTCTCCATTCGTCCCTCCATTCACGCCTGTCGCGACACCACTGGAGGCGGGCTGCACGATGTTGGGGCGTGAGCGGAAGACGGCCTAACGGTGTGCAAGACCGTAGACCAGCTTCATGGAGACGGTTGCGAATGGTCCTCCCCGATACCCCAGGAGCAACAGTGTCCCTAATTTGCTGGGAAGTGGCGGTGCGGTCCCCTACGGCACTGCGTAGGATCCTACGGTCTTGGCGTGCATCCTTGCGTCGCTGCGGTCCGGTCCCAGGTCGACGGGCACGTGCACCTTCCGCCGAGCACTGGCGACAACATCGATGTACTGTGGAGACCTCACGCCCCACGTGTTGAGCAATTCGGCGGGACGTCCACCCGGCCTCCCGCATGCCCACTATACGCCCTCGCTCAAAGTCCGTCAACTGCACATACGGTTCACGTCCACGCTGTCGCGGCATGCTACCAGTGTTAAAGACTGCGATGGAGCTCCGTATGCCACGGCAAACTGGCTGACACTGACGGCGGCGGTGCACAAATGCTGCGCAGCTAGCGCCATTCGACGGCCAACACCACGGTTCCTGGTGTGTCCGCTGTGCCGTGCGTGTGATCATTGCTTGTACAGCCCTCTCGCAGTGTCCGGAGCAAGTATGGTGGGTCTGACACACCGGTGTCAACGTGTTCTTTTTTCCATTTCCAGGAGTGTATGTGTGTGCTTTGACCGCTGACGAGCGCGTTGACCGCGCCAACTAACGCTTGCGGAAGCCGAGCAGGGGCTGTGCGACGTCTGAAATCAGACGGATGGGTGACTTCACGATCCTGTGGTCAGGGTGCAGAGTGGGGGTACCTGCGCACATCTGCTGAGTTATTTTGCGAGCGGATCTGCAGGCTCTGCTATGCGTTATTAGGATAGTTTACGAGTACTGAGCGTATCTACACATCTGTGTGATGTATTATTTAGTAGCAGTTTGCTATAGTGTGTACTGAAATTATGACTGGGTGCATGTCTGTGGCCTGTGCAACATGGCCCAGAGCACATCAGGGATTGGTGTTTCGTGATAGTGTGATAGATATACTGTATGGTTAAATAAGTTGTTCGAAAAAAATAAGTAGAGTGTACTCAATGATTACACGCGCCTGCAGCCCAGATCAGAGTGATTGGTTTTCCGTCACCATCTCGGTTGCATGCGAGTAGTAAATGTTTTCCCGGCCGCGTTAATCGAGTGTGTCAACTGAGCTATGAGCTATTCTGACAATAGACGTGAAGGCAGGTCCAGACCTGAGATGCTGGCGGTATATATGAGAAGAACAATGCACCTTTCACATGTGTCGGCTGTCACGAGCGCTCGGAAGCTGAACTTGGCTGGAGACTCTGGAACCCCCTTCCCCGCCGACCGCACGCGCGCGCGGCCTGCCTTGGAGCCTAATCTAAGGTGCATAGGCGATATCAATTTCTCCGGTGATAGGTGCGAATGCGACTGTGTTGAGGTCATGTTTGGGGGAGAGTTTAAGAGTACAGAGCTCGTCTGCTGGTATTGTGTACTGCATTATTTAAGAACTGTTTGCTATTGTGTGGTGAAATTATGAGTTGTGTACGTGTTTGTGGCCTGTGTCAGATGACCACAGTCGTATCAGTGTGGGTGTTTTGTGACAAATATACTCCATGACTAAATAAAAGGGCTCCAAATAAATAGAGTGCAGCCCGTCCTTACTTCCCCGAGCAGCACAGCGCAGTCTGAGCTGTTTTTGCGCAACGGTACTCTGGTCAGAATGTGCGTGAGTAGACAAGTAACTTGACAAATTTATCTGTAGAGGAGTTACAGGTCTGGAATGGAATGAATATCTTGATGGGTGTGGTTGTGTTGCCAAGTGCAGTACACTACTGGAGTTCAGAAACTGCCTTATGTCAGCCTTACATATCGAAGCCTATGAGAAGTAAAAGTTTCAAAAAGATATGTCGCAAATAAAGAAACTACACTCGTTCCTCCTTCCATCAGTCTATGCACTGAAATTATTTCCGAAAATTAGCAGTTGTTTGGCTATTTGGAGGTAAATGTTTTGCATTATTTTCGAGTGGTTCGCATGTCTGTAGGCTGGGCTATGAGTTATTTTTAACTGTTTACAATTAGCAAGCGTGTGTCTAGAGCATTATAAATGAGTTATGTAGGAGTGTTTTGCAGGTCTGTATGATTTGGGACATGTCGGTGTGATACATATACTCCATTCATAAATAAAGTAAATTCGTTCCTCCAACCATGGACCTAGTGCAGGGTGAGTCCATTTACCAGAAACGTGTAGGAAGAGGTCGAGTGCTGGTGGCTTAGTTTGAAACAATTTTCTCAGGTTGGTGGCGGAAGCGCAAGTGAGCTTTGTTTACTGGCGGATTTCAAACTTGGCACTGGTTCCTAGGAGGAGGAGGTGGCGGTCTGGTCCTCGAAAAGTAGTTGAAATTAGGGAGTTGAACACGTTTGAATACATATATGAAATTGTAAATTCAATTATTTAATATAGCGGGGTGGTGAGAGTGAATTAGCGAGCGTCCTCGTGACGAGCAAACGCGCTGTTATACGGCCGTGGTGGATTCCACTGTCGGTCAAACTCTGGCACCAAACGTATCCTTTGTCCGGCACGCGGTCGACAGGTTCCATCCTGTCCAGCGTTAAGTGCTCGCGGGCGCGGAAAGATGTTTACGTAGTCGGACTCTGAGGCGACCGCGGCTGACCATTTGTGGCGGGACCCTGAGGCGCCGCTCGCCGCCTACCTGGCGCGCTGGCCGAGGGGGTGTGCGGGCACCGCTGGTCGCTTGACGTCGGCCAGCCAGGGAGCTGCTGACGGAGCGGGCATAGCCGGCCGCATGAACGTCAGCTGCGCTCTGGGGTTTCGCTGTGTGAGCATGGAGAAGTCAGTTGGGACACACCTGCATGACCGTAATGTCTGAAATAAAGAGTCATTTTCCAGGTATTTACAGAAGGCTATGTCCGTCGCGTGTATGGAGGGTGTGTGACGTAAGCAGGGCAGCGGCGCAGCGATTGTACAGTTATTACACGCGTGTGAGAGTGAGTCAATTAGCGGGCGTTCTAGTGCAGTCGAAACGTTCTCTTATATAGTCATGGCGGATTCCACTGTCGAGCAAACTTTGCCGCCAAAAGTGTAGCACTGCGTTCTCGCTCGTACAGGGACACGTGGTGGACAGTGAGCGGTCGGCATCGACATGTTTGAATGTGCCCAGGAAAAAAACTTTGGCGCCAAAAGTGTGGCTGCGAACGGTCGACCGTTGTGAGATTCAGCTCCGAGGCAGACAATTTTGGCAGGAAACATGCGGAGGCGACGAATACACGTGGTGAGCAGACAAGGGGCTGCTGTGACGTCAAACTCGACAAGTTCCAGCGTGTCCAGCGAAAACATGTTTACGACTTGGGAGCGATCGCTGGGCTCGCACCCCGCGCTAGTGGCCGGCCGCCTCACGTGACAGGCGTAGGCGGTGTCTCCGCGCGCTGGCCAGTGGGTGGCGAGGATTTGAACTAATTCAGTTGGAGCTCGGACGTCGTGGCGACTGCACTGCGATATCAAAGATGTGTGTGCTGACTGTGATGGAGAACAAGTGATGACCGTACTGCTTGAAATAAAGTCTTCAGTCCCTTCCCCCCTGCAAAATCAAAGGACGTGACTTACGTTGCTATAAGTTCAAAATATTTAGTGCCTTCAGGGCCTGCACCTTGAGGTCTTTAAGGTGCGGCAACCACCACAACTTGGAATGAAAAGTGAGGCCCAGGAACTTCACAGTGTCTCTAAAAGGAAGAATGGTGTCCCTATGACGCAAATCAGGGGAGGTAAAAAGACGTCGAGAACGATTAAAATGAACACACACAGATTTGTCTGCAGAAAAGGTGAAACCCCTCTTCGCAGTCCATGCCTCTAATCGCTTTATCGTAAGCTGCAACTGCCGACTAGCAGTGACAAGACCGGAGGAAGAACAGAAAACAGCAAAATCGTCCACAAACAAGGAGCACTGGGCGACGGCAAAGAGGGTGACACTTAAAACGCTTCCCTGAGGAACACCATTCTGTGTGTAGCGAGGTCGGAGCGAGCGACAGACTGCAGGCGATATCGCCAGCGATCCGTCACTCAGGCGTGGAGTCGTTAAGAACGGAATCATTAGTTCTCTATATATGAAACAGATAAACTTATCTTTATTCTTCAAACGATTTCAACGAACATACAGAAGTAGGTAACCTATATCTTTTTGATGCAAACATGAAAAACCTTATGGTCTAAGTTCTGGAGGATGTTATTGTTCCGACCGGGTTCATAACGAAGAAGTCTTCGGAGATTCTGGCGTATAACTGCGACGGGCCCGATCTGTGCTCGTGTCGAGAACGTGTTGGCTACGCAGACGAGCAGGTGTGTTCCAGCGCACAGGGCGGCGGCTGGCGGCTCACTTGAGGGTGTGCCAGAGCGAGATGACGGTGCGGGGCGAGGCGAGCATGGCCAGCCAGTGGTCGCGGCTCTTCCTGGTGGTGACGGCGCGCCCCAGCGCCAGCTTGCCCAGGCAGCGGTCCTTGGGGCCGTGGCCGGCGCGCGACTTCTCCTCGCCGCCCGCGCCCCTGTCCGGGCACCGCGTGCACACCAGCACCAGGAACGTCGCCGACTCCAGCTGGCTCGGCGCCACGTCGAACGTCAGCGTCTCGTTGAACTCGGGATTCTCTGAGGCGTGCCGGAAAGTCGTCTTCTTGCGCCGCAGTGAACGCCCCGTGGACATGTTCAGCTGGATGACGCGGACGAAGGGATCTGTGAACCGTACACGTGAGTGTTACTTCAAGAAATTTACTTCAAATGAGAAATAATCTGTCAGTGTATTAACAGCCGTATCGCTAATCTTAAGCCTAATTACGTACAAATTCCTCACACAGTTCTCTCGCAGAAAATGATCGATAGCGTTGTGTTTGAAAACGACTAGAACTGTTCGAACAGTTTACGTCACAGTTCGGGAACTCTCGAATTCGGTTCGACCTTCCGATTAGCCCGCAACCTAGTGACCGTGGCTGGCACTATTTCCACGACTAATCTTAGCGTCTTTAATGCACTATGGATTTTAACGGTAAAAATAACTGTGGAACTCGGACTAAAATATGTTCTAAGATGCAGACCATATGTAACAAGGACAACTAGCAAATAAATAAGAGATTTCAATCTTGACTCTGTCCAATTCTCGAGCTTCGCTCGTCCCGCGGTCTAGTGACGTCTGACGGTACCGTGTGAAAGACTGGCCTTGTAATTTATTCTCGCGATAGCAATCACAGTTTATCGCGCGAGTCAAATCTCGTGTGCTTGTTCGAAGGGGCTCGAAACTGTATCGAACGCTTCGGCGTATCGCGAAACCTAGAGCCTATTCGAAAGCAAGTATCGTTTGCCCAAACTAAAACGAATAAAATTTACTGATTTACTACAAAATAGCTGGCGATACTGTGGATGATGATGTTGCTATCTTCCAAGTCCTAGGAGGTCAGCCCCCACTACAGTCTGATTTAATTTATTTGCGCCTGACGTTAATCGTCCAGAGTTGCGACTGCTGTGAAAGTTGTTACTGTCTAACAGCTGAAGACAGGCTACCACCTCTAGCGTCAAGAAAGCCATTCATCACTTAATTTTATTTGTGCCATTAGTGTAACGTCTGTTTTTAATTCTGTTTCTATTTAATTTATGTAGAATATTAATTACATTTTTCCGTCCCAAGAGTCAGTACGATACCAAGAGACCTGATTAATTATAAAATAAATGTAAACAAACCCAGAAGCCATGAATGAAATGGCATCTATAATGCCTTTATGAAAAAATACTCTCAAAATTTCTTATAATTGCAGCTTAGTCCACTGACTGCAAGAGAATGTGAAGTTTATCATCCGTAAGATGCATATATTACTGTTTCCGACTGCTCTTATGATTGGCACTTCCTTTACGTGGAACAGTTTTGCACTAAATCTAAAGATTTGCTCAACGTTCCACTTTTCTCGTCTTTCCAATTCACAAATACATGTTTAATAAGATTACCTCTTCAGAAATATTGAAAATATTACTGTTTTTGTCGTTTTATTAACATGTCTGTGTGGCAGTTACAGTGGCTTACCTGGTACCGTAAATAATGTACGCACTGCATTCTAGACCAGTTTCCTACATTCTGCATACATAAACTGGTTTGTTTCGAAGTATAGTGAACAAAAGACACACGATGTCTTTCTATAAGTCATCATATTTTCTACTTGTTACTATCTACTAAGAGTCATTTTTTTTCTTGCAGCTTCCGTGAGGCGCGGGTTTTTATATATAACGTCCATGATCAGAAGCACTCTCTTGTAGGTATGTTGGTAGTAATGCTTTATGTTGTAGACGGTCTTTGCATTTCGCATACCAAGCAATGGAGGTGTCGCGAAAACACCAGTGCGGCCAAAAGAAATTCTGTGTTCGTTAAAGCCATACAGCCACTAAAACTTTCGAAAAGGTACAGAAAGCGTACGCTGAAGTTGCACTACCTGGTACAGCAGCGTTTAGGTGGTTGTTCGACTTCAAAGAAGGCCGACTTGTCCCTGTTAACTAAACAGGGCCTAATGTTACGGCTTCTAAGTTCAAATGGCTCTAAGCACTATGGGACTTAACATCTGAGGTCAGCAGTCCCCTAGACTTAGAACTACTTAAACCTAACTAATCTAAGGACATCACACACATCCATGCCCGAGGCAGGATTTGAACGTGCGACCATAGCAGCAGCGCGGTTCCAGACAGAAGCGTCTAGAATCGCTCGGCCACAGCGGCCGGCGTGACTGAAGTCAACATCAACATAGCTATTGTTATTGTCTGTGTGGATTGGTGGACAACATTACATAACCTCAATGAAATGTTCAGAATTTCATGTGGCAGTGTTTTTACCAAAAAGAGCAGTCATCTCCATGCGGCACGTGTTTGTGCCTGTACAGTACCACGTCTGTTGACTCCCAAACAAAAGACTGTGTGAATGGAGACAAACCGTTGGGTAAGGCATCCGTTTGCTGATGGAGGAGATGCGTTTCTGGAATCGACTATCAACTATGATGAGTCATGGCTGCATCACTATGATCGTGAAGGAAAACTGCCCAACACGGTGCTAAGTTCGCCAATACCGAAAAGGCGAAAGTTGTTCCATCTGCAGGGATAGTGATTGAGCTGTTTTTTTTTTTGCTCTCATGGAATGATATACCAGCATGCAGTTCCACTCACACTACCACTACAGCAGCATACTGCACGTCAGTATTGGCTAAACTGAGGAAGTACGTTCCGAGGAAACGATCAGAAATTTCTCAGACTGGATGGCGACTTCATCACAAAAATGCACGGCCTCACGTCGCAAATCAAGGCATGCAGTTTCTGGTTCAATTCAGCATTACCTGCGTACCACATTCGCCTTGCAGCCCCGGTCTTCCACCCTGCGATTTTCTTTATTCTCATAACAAAACACAAAGCTCCAGGGCATTTGATTTGGGAACTATGAAGCAGTGTTTAAAAAAAGTGAGGTGATTCTCAAGAACTTACAAAGAATGGCCTCGAGAACTGGAAGACACACAGTACATTCAAGTAGGAGGGGAACACTGAAAAAGCTCATGTAAACATTGATATGGAGTAATGAAAAGGATCAATCTCACTCAGTCTATGTTGATCATCCCTCGTATTTCCTGTACTTAAAAAGAAACATTCTTCAGCCAATGTCTGTAGGTTACAAGAAAGTCTTGACCAAAGTGACTTGTAATGTGCTGTTTCATGCCTGTTGTGATCTTTAGGAACCGTATAGAATGCCAAACTTGGTGTCTTGTTTTGTTAAAGAGACCGGATTATACGCATCATAGAAACCTTAAAATATGCAAGCAAATATGCATGAAAAATGCTTAAAAATGCATGAAAAGTGTCGTAATATGCAAGCTCAAATAATAAAAATGCGTGGTAGTTACTGTGTGCATTATCATCTCAAAGTCGAACCTGTGCACATAAGTTACGAAGAAGAGCGCCGGCCACGCGAAAAATCGGTACATTTAGAACGCTGATATCATTTTCTGACTACTTTCTGGTAGACATTAGGAAGGTGGCCTTTCTGGGATTATTTATTAAAAGTCTGCAAAATGGGGACGCATGCCGTGTTTCAAGAATTGTTCCTTCTTTGCTATTGTCGGTAACAAGCGGATGCGATGCGAGTGAGTCGCAGCCAAACTATAGATAAAAATGGTTCAAATGGCTCTGAGCGCTATGGGACTTAACTTCTGAGGTCATCAGTCCCCTAGAACTTAGAACTACTTAAACCTAACTAACCTAAGGACATCACACGCATCCATGCCCGAGGCAGGAGTCGAACATGCGACCGTAGCGGTTGCACGGTTCCAGACTGTAGTCCTAGAACCGCTCGGCCACTACGGTCGGCAACTATCGATATGTACAGGACCAACGCAGAGGGCACGCTCAAGAACTCCGTAGTATTTTATTTAAAAAAAGAAATACCATTGGACCAAAACATCATTTAAAATTTATTTTACATTTTTCTGCTATACTAAACGTAAATGACCAAGTACTGTGCCAAATGTTCGGTAGTAAGATTGTGTCTTCCATCACTCGAAAAATTTTTGTAAGCAGCAGAAAAGGGCCGTTCTACATCAACTTGGCAGTATTTGAATTTGGGTGCTATGTTGGCACTTATCGTTTCTGGTAAAAGTTCACCAATTCCATTAATAAAACTATCAATTTGGCACAAGGGTTCAAAGCCTGGGTTATTGTTTAAAATGTTTTCAAACTTTTCTTTAAGTTTTATTGGGAATACCCACGGCAATGAGGAATTCACTAGAATAATGTTATTCATTAACTGAAAAGCTTCATTCAACGCCAAACCTTGAGTATCAACTTTTTTAATACTTGCAGGTATATGGGAAAAATGAGTGCTAATCACAGCAATGTCTTTTTTTAATACCGGAATCTTTAAAAGCTTCCTTGCAGTGGCAAATTATCAAAGCCTCTGCACTATCGAAGTTGTTTACTACCCGTCTAATGGCCTCGAAATGTTCATTGTAAAACAACACATCTTTGATCCACGTACACCAACGAGCGACCACAGCTTCTGGAGGTAAAGGCACATTTGCTATGAAACTTCCTGGCAGATTAAATCTGTGTGCCGGACCGAGACTCGAACTCGGGACCTTTACCTTTCGCGGGCAAGTGCTCTACCGACTGAGCTACCCAAGCACGACTCACGCCCCGTCCTCACAGCTTTACTTCTGCCAGTACCTCGTCTCCTACCTTCCAAACTTACAGAAGCTCTCCTGCGAACCTTGCAGAACTAGCACTCCTGAAAGAAAGGATATTGCGGAGACATGGCTTAGCCACAGCCTGGGGGATGTTTCTAGAATGAAATTTTTGCTCTACAGCGGAGTGTGCGCTGATATGTAACTTCCTGGCAGATTAAAACTTTGTGCCGGACCGAGACTCGAACTCGGGACATTTGCCCTTCGCGGGCAAGTGCTCTACCGAAACTGAGCTACCCAAGCACGACTCACGCCCCGTCCTCACGGCTTTACTTCTGCCAGTACCTCGTCTCCTACCTTCCAAACTTCTTTACTTCTACCAGTACCTCGTATCCTACCTTCTAAACTTGTTTGGAAGGTAGGAGACGAGGTAATGGCAGAAGTAAAGCTGTGAGGACGGGGCGTGAGTCATGCTTTGGTAGCTCAGTCGGTAGAGCACTTGCCCGCGAAAGGCAAAGGTCCCGAGTTCGAGTCTTGGTCCGGCACACAGTTTTAATCTGCCAGGAAGTTTCATATCAGCGCACACTCCGCTGTGGAGTGAAAATTTCATTCTAGGCACATTTGCTAGCTTTTCTTTGTAGGTCTTGATGCGAGCAGGAGCCTTTAGAAACAGTTTATTTACATTCACGAAGGTGGAACGTACTTCTTCAGCAAGGCGATGTACTCCATGAGCAAAGCACGTTACATGAATGAAACTGGGATAAAATGCTCTGAGAGTTTTTTCCTACTGTGATCATACAGGGAGCAGCATCAGAAATAAACATATACACCCTTTCATCTGCAGAAGATCCTGGCATATTTTTTTCTAATATCCTCGTTCACAAATATGGCGATCGTAGAATGATTTACTTTTTCAAGTTCTTTGCAGGCCGCTAAATAGCAAGAAGAAGGCTCTTCTTTTAAAGCACCAACAATTTAATTTGCAATGTAACGGCCACAAGCGTCTGTAGTTTTGTCAACTGAAATCCAGATAATGCTGTCCTTGAGTTCACTGCGTATTTCTTCCAGAACGTTACGTAAATTGTCGATACGTAATTTTTACCCCATATTG